>NC_136494.1:68333276-68353276 GCF_053919585.1 Euprymna scolopes | reverse complement strand
CAGTCACGAGCGGCTAAAAGTTTTAAGAGTCCGCTATTTTATCCCCGAGTATCGCCCGCACTGAACCTTTAACCATCAGGAGAGTATCATTTACAAGCAGAATTTTACCAAGTACTTCGTATTTGTGAACTATCAATCCTCATTTAAAAAAAAAAAAATTCAGAAACATAAACCCGCAAAGAGAATTGAAAAATAAATGTTATCAAATCTTCTGCTGTATAGAAATACAAATAAATTTATTCAAGCCTGGAAGCCGGACGTGATAATTGTAAATGAAAAGGAAAAATTCTACCAAATCCCCAGCAGCTTACAGGGTGAACATAAGAATGATAAAATCACAAGGCATTAAAACCACAAAGCAGCATTACACAAAACTATTAAAACTAAAACTACCAGTTCATTAATAGTTACAGAGGGGAGCTTGCCCTGCTTTGAGTCATCCATCAATGAAGGGTGGAATATTCATGAATTTAGTGCTCCACGATGTTTGCTCACTAATTACGACGCAAAGCTCCAATCACGATAGGCCAGTGTTCTTCTCGATATGCTTTGTCGTAATATGTGATCTTCCAGTTCGTCGTTTAACCCCTTAGCACTATGTGAACACGTCTCAAGCAGGTTTCGAATTACATATTTACAGCGAAACGTACAAAGGGACAGGATGTAAGCAAATATGTGTGGCTTGCTAGAAAGCTAAATAGAATAGGTAACATGGTAGAAAATAAAATTATGCGACCTATATAAACCACAATGCTGATGAAAATAGCCCAAAAGAAAATCATCGAGTGGGGAAACCAACAATCATTGTCAGATATTTTGTCTTGAATAGTGAGCAAAAGACGAAGAGAATCTGTAGATAAGCCACAAGGTTTCATTAATTGTTAATATGGAAATCGAATCTAATATGGACGTAGGCATGGAACTACAAAGAGAGCAAAGCAACATGTCGACACACGTGGAGCTGAAAACAATATAACGGAAATAAATTACGCAAATAATTTCCCGGAAGATTCTGAAGATACCGACTTCGTGATAAAAAGTGAATTTATTGCTCTTTGTTCCACTTTCTCTTGGCAAAACTCAGTCATATTCTGCAAAAACATAAACAACAATTTTCCCTTTCTTAACTCTTCTTCTTTTCCTCCACGTTAACAAACGATCCTGGTGTCTAACTCTGTCCCCTGGGGAGGCATTGTAAATAGGAACTCTTCTTCCTTTTTTTCTCTCTGAATTTTTTTCTCCAATCAGGGCAAACAATTTGACGGGGTTATTAACACGTGACGTTCACGGTAACATCGTTGTTGCTGATAAATGCATGACACGTAGGGAATTGACTAGCTAAGTGTCTGCTCAAGTTACACCTAAATTTCTACATGTGAATACAGGCTGGATTGCAGCATACAAAAAGGGGATTTCAAAGTCTAGAAAGAAAACTTAGTAGAAGACTCAACAGAATACAGTGAATAAAACTGTCAAATTTTGTCGAAGTGAGACTTCAGAATATTCGTGTTTGTACAACTGCATTTAAAACCTGCATAGTACTTAATACTTGTTTCCAATGAAGCAGAATTCGCAACGATTTATTAAGCCATTGCCTAGCTTGATTAGTAGTTTCCTCATCCTCATCATCACACAAAATTCCCTTGTAATAATTTGTAACAGTAGATATATTTAAATAATTAGATTTTTAAAGTAATAATCCTGTCACTAACATTTTGACAGGCGTTCTTCTTGCAATGTATGTATAAACGACACATCTGTGTATTTTATATGTTTGCGTGTGTACAGTTTAATATGCGCTTCTTTTTCTTTTTTAATTCTACTTTTAATTACACCAAACACGCGTCCGAATTATGCAATGTATTTATCAAATAAATTGCACATTTTATCTATAAAAACAATCGCACTTTATTTGACAATCAGCGTATTGTGTGTAACAGAGAGAGAGAGAGAGAGAGAGAGAGAGAAAGAGAGAGAGAGATAGATAGATAGACAGACAGATAGATAGATAGATAGACAGACGAGGGGGCGGCGACAGATCGATTCGTAGCATGCATCTCTGACCTCCGTAATTGCACTCTCCAAACAAAAGTTTGTTTTTATTGTGATTGCCTATCTTTGGATCTATTGTTCATTTGTTTAGCATTGACCTTATTGTCTTGCGTCATAGGTCAGCATCTGGGTTGCTTTTTTCCACTTGCGTATTTTGCAACATCCGACATCGCCCACAAGTTTTATTACTTAAATACTCATTCTTGTTTAATCAATCATTATGTAACATTCCTCCATAATTATTTTCACAAAAATGTTTGCATATGTTTTACTCCACGTCTCCCCTCTACCGCAGTCACATCTCATTTGATTCCAAACCGAAACAACCAGACAAAAGAAAAATAATAAATCGTCAATCTTAAAATCTACGTTGTTTTGTTTTGTTAAGTGAATAGTCTATCATCTATTTCCTTGTTTTTCGAATGTTATTATGAAGTTAAGTTAACGTCAGATGCATTTCTTGTCATACGATTTCATATTTTCATCACTATGCTATACTCGATAAGGAATCAGTATGTTATCTAATGGCAGATTAACATCTCTATTATAGAGTATGTAACATGGGTGAAAATTTATCGTTTCGCTCACCTAGAATCTGACAGCCGCGAACATTTGTAAATGCTGTGGTGTAGTTAAGGCTGGAGCAAGAGGGGAGGACTGCATCAGTGCCAGCATAGGAAAGGTGACAAAATGCCATTCTCAACAAATGTTTTCAAACAAGCTAAGATGTGAAAAATAGTCTGAAAACAATAGTGGAGGCACAGGATATTGTAGGCAAACACATAAGCTCCCAGAAATAATTTCTGCTCCTCACCAGCGCCCCCCTACAAGGAATTTTCAAATAAATTGGCGGGAAATTTGTGAACAGAAAAAATAGTAGTGTTTCAGTTGTTACAATCTTGTTTACTTACAAGAGACATTGCTGTTACATTTTATCATATCATATTGTGTTTTAACGCTGCACTATTAATAACAACAAAGCGAAATACGAAGTAAAACGTGCAATAATTTAAGTCTTTCCTGTCTATCAATTCGATACACTTTACTGTTAAGTGAACGATTTATTTTTTTATATATCTACTCTTGAAGTGCAACAAAGAAAGAATCATGTTACTGTGCTGTTATATTTTGCGCAGATTCATAGGTTTCTCATCTTAAATAAATTCATCAATGCAGGCAATGTGTAAGCTTATTATGTAACGTGGCCATTACGCTCGAACCGTGCTCGTTACAGTTTAAATATCTCTTTCGAATTTCCCAGCCCACCGGCACCGTCAAAAAGCAACAAAAAAACAAAAGTAAATAAAATTCGAATCAGCATTTTGGTTTTTGCCTAATGATCATTCGCGTCAATGCATTTATGTAATTATTTGGAAGACCTGCTCTATTATGGTCAAGAAATGATATCATTTCACTTAAAATGATGCTGTCAGTAGTAGGGAGGGAAAGAACACAGTAACGTGGAATTTTGTAGTGAAGCAAAGGTTGCCTAATCACAAAGCTTCTCAACATATTTGTTTATTAGTTTGTAAAGCCTGCAGAGTAATCTTCTGAAAATGACGCCTTTTCCCGAAAGATTTTGTTGTCGGTAGTGAGGAAAAAATGAAACAGAGTAATGTGGGATTTGATAATGAAGCATGGGTTGTCTAATCACTTAACTGTGTCAATGTATTTATGCATTGATCTTAAAATCCTGCTGAGACATCTTCCAAAAATGACATAATTTTTCTTACAATAATAGTGCCGGTAGTGAGAAAGGAAAGGAACGCAGTAATGTTGAACTTTATGGTGAAGCAAGGGTTGCGAACTCATAAACCAACACAATGTATTTATGTATTTATTTGGAAATCCTAATGATCCATCTTCTAAAAGTGATTTCAGTTTTCTTAAAATCATGGAAGCCTTGGTGGGAAGAGAAATTATTTCATATATGTTGTACAATAGCTGTCGAGAGTATGTTAAATTGTTTCATATATGTATATAAATTGCCCATCCAAAGGTAGGTGAACATATTTTAATTATGTGTTTTAAATTACCCGTCCTAAAAATGTAAAATTATTTCATATACATTCTATAAATTACCTGTCATAGGGAAGGTACAATTATTTCATACATGTGTAATAGCCGTCCTAGGGTATGTAAAATATTCTTTTGCTCGAAATAGCAAATGATACATACACATTAAAAATTCCTCTCTAGAAAGAATAACAATTATATTCAAAATCATCTTCACTTTTCTCATTGTTTATACGGTCCCGAGCAACGCCGGGTAGCCCCGCTAGTCTTTAATAAATTCATCAATGTAGACAATGTGTAAGCGTGTTATGTAACGTGGCCATTACGCTTGAACCATGTTCGTTACAGTTCAAATCTCTCTCGAACCACCACGCCTCCTGGCAACGTCGAAAAGCAACAAACAAACAAAAGTAAATAAAATTCGGATCGGCATTTTTGTTTTTCTAACAAAAGCATTTATTACCGTTACTTCCCCCATCTCAACATAACTTAAAAACGTCTCGTGCTGCGACTTTTAATGCATCTAAAACCAAGCCTCTATCTTTACATTATCAACGCTCTAATCCCTATCTGGCATCAATTGAAATGAATAGCTCTCGTCTTGGGGAGGCTGTTTTGACAAGCTTCTGGATCTGACCTTTACTCCTGATCTGAAATGGAACACGTACATCAAACCCGTTGCCAAGTTCGCTGGAAAAATGATGGGATCCTTCTATCGATCCAGTCGATATCTCACTGCTGATTCAATTCTCTACCTATATAAGAGCCAGGTACGTCCAAACACGCAGTACATTTGCCACATCTGGGCAGGAGCTGCTAAAAACATCTTATCCTGCCTTGATAGACTCCGTTGCCTAGTAGGAGATGCCATTTTCTTTTCTCTGCAACATCTTTCTAACAGAAGAGTCCTTGCGAGCCTGTCTATGTTTTATCGTTATTTTTATAGCAAGTGCTCGTCTGAGCTCCGATCTATGAGAAAATATCAATAATTTTTCTGCTCTTTATCTGTGCCTAAACCTAAACGTAGATTTCATGAACAGCGTTTCTTATTTTTAGAATTGTACGCCTGTGGGACTGTCTTACGTTTACCTGCTTTCCAGCTGACTAAAATATGACCGTCTTCAAGTCAAATGTAAACAAGTCCTTGATGAGCCATTCCACATAACTTAACAAAATTACCGAATTTCCATTACTAACGATTACAATGATTCTGATACTGTACACTCTTTAACTCATATTCTCGAGCGGCTTCTGAACCTTGTAAAGGGGGGTACCTCTATGTAAATAAAAATGTCCATCTAATCTGGCCGTGTTTCTCTTTCTTACGATCGCACGCTGGATACAGCCGACCCATTCTCGCCATCACTTTATACGTCCGTTTCCTTCGGCATCGACTTTTTTTTCTCAACCACATGGTGTACTGTTTTCCCCGTTTTCTTTTCGCGCCAGGTCGCACACTCTTCCTAATTTGCATACGCGTTCAAATGCCGCTGCTGCTGCTGCTAATACCATCGCTTGCCACCCATCCTTCAGCTCCTGCTCGTATGTGTTCTTTTATTCTAGATTTTTTAAGATTTCGACACATACTTTAACTATTAATCAGGGCACGCAGTTCTAATTGTTAACG
Source organism: Euprymna scolopes (assembly GCF_053919585.1). Classification (NCBI taxonomy): domain Eukaryota; kingdom Metazoa; phylum Mollusca; class Cephalopoda; order Sepiida; family Sepiolidae; genus Euprymna; species Euprymna scolopes. The sequence continues at coordinate 68,347,581 of NC_136494.1, read as the reverse complement.
TACAAAGGTTAAATATAAATGATATTATGCCAGATAGATGACTGGACTTGAAATCATGTGAAATGATTAGTTAAAGTGCAGATTATTTTGTCATTTTTAGCATTTGTCATTTTTATATCTGTTTTTTTTTTTAACTATAACTGAGAGGGCAGCAAGTGTACATTTCATTTGTTAATGTCATATACTTATTTTCACCAATCCCTGTATTGTCTTTTGATGTTTTTACTTTATTCTTTGTGAGAATTTTTAATTGGTTGACTTACCGAGGGTAGGTCGGTGGGAAAGAAAGGAGTGCTGGTAGCTGTGACCAACACGGCCGGTGTTCCGTTAAGCAAAGAAACTGAGTGTCTATTCCTTATAAGTTAAATAGACATTCCAGTTATGCGTGAATCTCGTTGACTGAGAGTTTGAGTAGATAAAAGGAGTGGCCGCTCTACAGTTGTTGTTGTGTTTTAGACAAAGTACACTTCAACCATCGTTACTCATTTGTTACTTTTACAAGGAAAGACTGCTTGTAAGCAACGTCGACATTTCGTTGCAAGACTTCAAACGTCTTTTCTCCCCCCCTTACTTTTCGATAAGCTAGTTCCGACACATTGCAACGAAATTATTTCTCCTCTTTAGAGTTGGATTATTCTAGTGTTCAACTGAATTTATAACATGGATGATTCAGTCTCAATGGAGGACCTGAAGCTGAAAAAAGAACTTCTTTAAAGAAAAATACTAACTACCCTGGAAGGGTTAGAAAAGGAGGAGAAGAGTTCTGAAGAAGTGCTTTTTCTATTTAAGCGAGAAACAGAGGACTGGTTGGAAGAGCTTGAAGGTGTCTCCTTTGGCATGGAGGAACACTTGGCTGCAAGAGGAGAAGTGGAAGCATTGGCAAGCTTAAGTCTAGCTTCGTTCCGCTTTAAATATGGAGCGAGACAACGTTTCAGTTTTCTGCGGAAAGCTGACCAGAGTCAGAATCCAGCAGTTACCTCGATGGAAGTAAATGTTTACTCAACCTCTAATCATGGCAACCCGGTTACTCCAGAAAATGAGAGATCACCACCTTTCAAACCAACAGCTCATTCTGCATTTTCTGTGGAGCCATTTAAAATAAAGTTGAAGGGACCACGCTTTGATGGGAAGGACTTCGACACCAAAAAAGGAGCTTCAAGGACTTCTTGACAAACTTTGAAAATTGTGCCAGGTCCATAACATCAAACACGGAAAGACTATATTTTTTGAGGTGCTCCTTGGGAGGTAGGGCCCTCCAACTTATAAATCATCTCACCCCCTCTGAAGATAGTTACACTATGGCTCTTAAGCTATTAAAGGACCAATATTTGGACGAGGAGGAGATAAGAGGTGAAATAATTAAGGAAATATTAGATTTTCAGTTAGATAATCCCCAAAAACCTGGGAGGATTTAAACATTTTATGATAAAGACCCAGACTGATATGTGGGAGCTAAGGGCCTTGTATAGTTGTGACTTATATAATATATATTAAAACTTTTAATACCGAATTGAGATCCGAGGTAAGATGCAACTTTTGCAAAACCAATAAACTGTTGGGAATAAACCCTGAAATAAAGCTCAATTCTCACACGTGAGAATGCAACAACAATTCGGTAGTTAAGTTCTTATCAGAAATGCGACGACAGGTTGTAAGAATGGAACACAACCAAGCAATCGATATTCAAGCAATTTTACTGGGTGAGCAATATAATGAAAACAGACAATATACAGAATGAAGAAGATGAATGAAGGCTTGCGAAAACGTGCTTCGCTAGAACTTATCTTGAGTTCGATTAGCAATGTGTTCATCACTCTATCCCGGCTCTTTTCATGTGGACGGTTAACTGTTCTATTTCGTCGTATAATTGTTTTACTTCGCACGATCGTCTTGGGATGGAAAGTATAAAATGTTCAATTGGGAACGTGAAGTAGAAGGGGGTGGGCTTCAGTGACTGCCTTCAGGGGCTATGCACGAAGAACCATTGTCCAGTTAGGGTTGAAACAAAAAGGCGAAAAGTGGCCTGGCGCCTAATCTCCCACGGTTTTTATAGGTTGGTTCACGTGACTCCTTAGGGTGTGGGGAAGGAGATCAATGCCAGACAGTCGACAGAGCCTTTTAAGCAGGAGCAGCAACATACATAAATTCCAATACATTCCCGACTTAGGAGAATAATGCTATGAAAATTTCGTAGCATTATATTAGAGTACTTGAATAAGTTAATAAGTGAGTGTAATTTTTAGAGGTTTTAACAGTAATGCCCAAAGGGGGGTTACAGCATGATGTATGTGTGATGTGCATATGATAAATAAGCATGTACATTGTAGAGTGGATGAACATGTAACGTCAGTGTTTTTACATTGATTTTTAGTTGAGGTTCTTTTGTAAAGCTACATTTTTTTAAATTTTTATTTGATTATCATTATTATCATTATTATTTATTTTTTACTTGTAATTAATAATAATAATAATAATAATAATAATATATATATGTATATATATATATATATATATATATATATATATATGGACCATCTGAGTGATTTTCCCTGTTTTTTCGACTAACTGTTCTCCTTGGCCGTGATGATGTTTGATTGCGTTCATCGGTTATAACGGAGGCATCATCAGTGACCAGTTTTTCAGTAGTTGAGCTGGAGATATTTATTTCCTCTCCTTCTGGGTAGGGTGGTAGTCATGCGTGAGGGATAATTCTAATGGATACAAATGTTTTATGGAGTGGGTTTGTATCAATCCATCTCCTCTTTTTACTCAAACTGATCGAATCTTGTTGTCATCTCCTGGGAAGAGTTCCATTACCCTTCCAAGTTACCAATAAAGTCTAGGCTTTGTTGGGTTCTTTATAAGAATCACATCATTTAGTTTTATCTTATTGGATAAATTTTTTTGGTGCAGATTCTTGCAGCTTTCTCTGAGGTCAAGTAAGTACTCTTCGTACCACAATTCTCGAAATTTTTCTAAGACTTTTTCACGCTCTTCCAAAGCCTCTGTGATGTCAGTCCTCGTTAGGTCAGTTTTCCTCGTATCTGAAACCCTGGATCTAACAACAAGTCCACTGTTTACATTAGGACGTAAGAAACAATTGGGGGTTATTATTTGTCGATCATTATCTGACGAACATCTGTAGGTGAGGGGTCTTGAGTTTATTGCATTTTGTATGTCGCCAAGTGATGCCAAGAGCTCAAAGTATTTTACTTGGGCTCTACCAATGCTTTTATACAAACATGCCTTCACCACTCGTATCAATTGCTCTCATGTGCTACCTACCCAGGGTGAGTACAGTGGTATTTTAACATGTTTGATTCTGCAGCTGCTGAATTTCTTCCCAATCTTAGAAGATTGTACATGATGTTCTACCACGTCTCCTCCCAATGCAGCATCAAATGAAGTTAACCCTGTGCTTTTACAGATTTGTTATTTTAGGGTATTTGAAAGCCAAGTTGTTAAATCTTTTACACATAAAGCATTTTGACAATACCTTCTTTGCTGCCTGCCTTGCTTGAGGCACCCAAAATCCGGAGAGTCTCAATTTAGTTAAAGTTGCTCCAATGCCAAGATGCTTACATTTATCATGGCAATCGTTGATCACCAGTTCTGTTAAGGGGTGATGTTTAGCCAATAAAATGGGATGGATCAACTCGTACTCATAAATTGAGGTTTGGGCTATCCTGCCATCCGTTCTTAATATCCCTCCTGCATCCAAGAACAGGTTGAGATCCCCGATGACCTCAGGAGGGTTATCCTAGGGATCTTTAATATAAGCGATTTCCTTCTGGAAGGGTTGCTGCTGCATATTTTTAAAAAGATTTATCCTTGCACAGTGGTCGGGATCTGGGATTACCTCATTGCGTTTTAGTATGTTTTTAAATTTGAACACAAATGTTGTGGCCTTTATCAGCTTTGACAACTTTGAGTATCATTGGTACGGTATAATGGGTTCTATGTTAGAGTCCGAAACCGTAGTGTGTAGCACCGAAGATCAGACTATCTCCTTGTTTTTTGGAGCTCAAGTAGTCCAGGCTACATTTAGGCCAATTGATGGGGGTTTCTGCTATCCATTTCGGACCTGATGTCCAATATTGAAATATTTGTTGGAACATATCCAGAGAGATCCCTCGTGACAAAGAATCTGCTGGAGTTTCTGCTGAGGGAACATACTTAAATTGTATGTCTAACGAATGTTTCTGTCTGATTTCCTGCCTTATTTGATGCACATCCTTCAGTCGGTTCCTGGTGTACTGACTTTTTGTCTTGATGTTTTCAGACAGTAACCATGATAAGACCACTTGGGCGTCGACAGCAATGTATATATTATTTATTTTTACATGACTGTAAGTTTTTAGTAGGGTGGGCAATGTTTTCACAGCTAGGTAAGATGCTAATAATTCCAGGTTAGGTAATGTCCTTGCTTTCATGGGTGCCACCTTAGCTTTAGCGAATACAAAGTTCGATTTTCCATTTTGCACACCATACACCACAAATCCATAGGCATTATGTGATGCATCACGAAAAATGCACAGAATTGCTGGGCTGTCCTGGTTAATTGCTTGTCTTGGACATTTCAAGTCACTTAGGCCTGCCAAATCTACTGCCAAGGAGGACCGACGTTGCTGTAATGGGTCCGACATCACATCACCCCAGTCTAGTTTTAGGGACCATAACTCACGCAGGGGTACCTTTGCTCTGACCGTCACGGGGATACACAGAGATAAGGGATCAAAGATATTTGCTGTTTGAGACAACACACCTCTTTTGGTATTTACACTGTTGTCGACCTCTGAGTTAGAGATTTTCAAGGTGTCTAATTTTGGGTTATATTTATAACCTAGGACCTTTTCCCAATCACTGTCATGTTGGACCATTCTGTCATCCTTCTCCATTTGCGATTTGACTAGTTCACAGTTCGAGTTGCATGACCTTAAATCAAAGCAACCTTTCTGTAGGCAGTGGACTACTTCTATATATAGTTTGTGTAGTTCTTCTGGAGAATTACTCGTTTTGCACAGATTGCCCATATAAAAATTATTTTTGATCATTCTTGTGCACATGTAATCTTCAAACTGCTCAGCATGATATCGCAGGACATACAAGAGTATGAAAGGGCTGGCATTAAAGCCAAAGGTTAGTGCCGTATACCTGAAGCAAAGGAGGATGTCTCTTTTCTTCAGTAAAAAGCAAAATCTGTTTTTATCCTTTTCAGAGTCGAGTCTGGTCATTAGGAATGCCTTCCTTATGTCTGCTAGCAAAACATATTTATTTGTTTTGAATAGCAACAAGAGCTCCATAAAGTCGTTCATTAGGTTAACTCCTGGATACGCAGCTTCATTCAGTGAAGATCCATTTCGTGTTTTTAAGGAACAGTTGAAGACTGGCCTTATCTTTGTTGTGCACTGTTCATCTGTTTTGATTATAGGTCTGTGAGGAATCCATATATATTCAGAAAATTTATCAGGAGATATTTGGATTCTTTCTATAATTCCCTCCTTTTCCTGTTGGTAGAAGGCATTATTGTAGTCCTAATTTAATTTTAATATTTTACCGTTTTATCAAGCACCTTAACTGTAACTTGATAGTTTGAAGGGACAGTCTTGAGCTTATCCTCATGCCAGGGAAGGTCTACATAATATGCACCGTTTTTAAAGGTCTACATAATATGCACCGTTTTTAAATTGTATGGACTTCCTAAATTTTTTATTTGGTTTTTGTAAACTCCATGATTTAAAAAAAAATGTTTTTTACGCAAAAAATATGAATGTTCTCTTTTTTTTTTCAATATTTGTGCGTACAAGTTCTTATTTACTTGATCCCCACGAGGGGAATATAGGGAACAAATCACCCTAAGAGAGAAAATGTTCAAGTTGCTGCGGTCAAGTTTTATTTTATTTATTTATTTATTTTTCTTCCTCCTGTGACTGAGGTTAAAAAAGGTTTGTATTACTTTGCTTTCCTGTGAAAATGAACACAAATAGACAACGAAAACAGTTGGCTCCCTTTTTTTCTTTTTTTCAAATCCACGTGGTTCTCGCAATAAATGGGGGGGTCGATTCTACCTTTTTTTTTTGCAAGACGAAGACTGTTTATGTATATATATATATATATATATATTTCGTGTTCTGTATATAGTTTTCTTTTGAAGTGGTGTTGAGCACGTGGAATAATTTATATATATATATATATATATATATATATATATTTAAATAAACATTTAAACAAGTGTTTTCGTCAGAAATCCTTTTTTTTAGATAAGCATTTAAACGAGTGCTCTTGTTAGAAAGTGTTTTTTTTTATAAAACATTCAACAAGTGTTTTTTTAAATAAAACTTAAAAAAAAAACTTTTTGAATAAACACACTCCAGTTGAAGAGAATGTTCGTATATATTAATATTTTTCCCTCTACAAACCCGTCGCCATCTTTGCATGTTTTCGCAATATGTTGGAAATAATTTAACCCTGGAATAAAGCTCAATTCTCACACGTGAGAATGCAACAAGAATTCGGTAGTTAAGTTCTTATCAGAAGAACCACTGTCCAGTTAGGGTTGAAACAAAAAGGCGAAAAGAGGCCTGGCGCCTAATCTCCCACGGTTTTTATAGGTTGGTACACGTGATCCCTAAGGGGTGGGGAAGGAGATCAATGCCAGACAGTCGACAGAGCCTTTTAAGCAGGAGCAGCAACATGCATAAATTCCAATAAAACATTTGTCTGAGGACTGTTGCAACTATACGACCCATAAAGCCAGGATGACCAGGTGCAGTGAGCTGCGCCTTTGTTTTCGTTGCCTAAAGAGATCTCACTTTGGGAATATGTGTCCATTAAGGACATCGAGAAAAAATTGTTGTCATAGTTGCAACTCTAAATGACACATAACTGCTATGTGCTTAACTGTTACGAGTAGTATGTAGGTTGATACCTGCCTACATACAAAAGACGATAATGCTTTCCTATCTTTCATAATTAAAATAATAGTGCAAAGAGGGGATAAAAGAGTGAAGGTAAACTGCCTGTTAGACACTGGCAGTCAAAAAAATTATTTGGACTTTTTAATTTTAAAGAAGCTAAATTGCCTCTCCTTGGCAAAGGATAAAGTAATGGAAGTAAATACCTTTTTAGGAACGAGTCCTAAAACCTGTAAAGAAATCTCTTTGGGATTGAATTTGATCCCCGGCAAAACATACTTTTCAGATTCTTGCGACCAAGTTGGACATCTTACAGCCTTGACGGACTTACTCAGATTCTTGGAAATTTAAAGAATCGGAGACTGGCTGCAAGTTTTAATGCTAAGGAGGATTTGGTTACTATAGATGGGTTACTAGGACTCGACGCAATCCAGCACCTGGAACCTTTAAAGATAGTCCCTTGCGTGTATGGGACAGCATTCGAGACACAAAAGGTGTTCTTTTCTATATGAACACCAGATTAAAAACAAAAAAAGAACACAGATTAATAATGCAGAGGTGTTGGCTAAAACTCCATTACTTCCATCTTCCAAAATCAACTACGTGTTTCACCTAGAGGAATCCTACCCAGACCCTGTAAAAAATTGGTTTGAAGAGAGTAGTTTCCAGCGAGGGTCGGAGAACATGTTCAGCCTTGAATCTATTGGATTACCCACTGACGAGAAATTCTCCACCTTGAATGAAGATAAAGTTAAGCAGTTTAGAGATTCCATCACATATAAAGATGGTCTCTATCATGTACAACTTCAGTGGTATGAAGATAAATTAAAATCGGTACCTTTTAATTAAAATGATGCTATTCGGTTGCTAGAAAGGGTTAATAAGGATCTGGTGATGAAAAACTCGTATAATCAGTATCTGCAAGTTTTTCAACAACAAGAAGACGAGGGTATTATCGAAGAAATAATTGTGCCTCCCGAACAATTTAAAGACTATATATGGATTTCCCATAGGCCAGTGTTAAAACTACAGACCAGACTACTACCAAGGTGAGACCGGTGTTTAATTGTTCTTATAAGCATAGGGACTCAGTATCATTGAACGAAACAGCATATCCTGCAGTGAACCTGATGACCGACATGTTAAAATTGATGATCCAATTCCAAACAAACCGATATGTCTTGTTGGCTGACAGAAAAGCATTTCTGATGATTCGTCTGGCATCGTAATCGGTTTTGTTTTTTTCTGAGGAAAAGTGAAAATTTACATTGCTACAGGTACAAAACCCTTATATTTGGCTTCAATGCAAGCACTTTTATTTTAAATTACGTGTTGAAAGTTCTCTTTGGATGAATGTTTGGAGGTACTGAAATCCAATTTTTATGTTGACAACCTAGTGAAAACTGCGAATAATGCAGAAAATCTATCTGATTAACATACCTCTGCGAGGGAGCGTCTGCAGAAGGGAAATTTTAATTTACAGTCTTGCAATTCCAACTGTGTAACACTCCAAAAGAAAATGGAGGCAGATGGAACGGTATCAGAATTCGACTCTGGTTGGGAAAATGACTTGAGGTATCAATATGACCCTGTCCAAGATTCAATAAGGGTCTCCCCACCATCATGCGACTTGGAGGCATCAACTAAGGGGAAAATATTATCGGAGACCTCGAAGGTATTTGATCATTTGTCTCTGTATCTACCTGTGGCGGTGCAAGGTCGTTTATTGATGAGAGAAATGTGGAGACAAAAACATGGTTCTGCAAGGTATGAGTTCAGTTTGGAGAACGTTGGTAAAAGATTTATCAGCGTCAGACTCTGTATCTTTCCCAAGGAGGGTTATAGATGAAGGAAAGAATACAAAGTTATTCTTTTTCTGTGATGCGTCTAAAGCCGTATATGGGTTTGCGGTATATGCTGTACAGGATGGAAATTTATCTTTGGTATTTACTTAAGCGAAAATGGCTCCGTTGGAACTTCTAGCAGTATTTTTAGCAATGAAATGCTTCCTTTTTATAAAAGAGTCCCTAAAGGACATTCCTATAAAAGCCGTCTACGTAATCACAGATGCTCAGGTAGTTCTGTCTTGGTTCTGGCTGACTTTGTCCAAACGAAAAATGTATTTGTACGAAATAGATTGTAGGACATAGGTCAAATGTCTGAGAAGGTTAAATCTGATTTTAACAGAAAGATACACTTTCAGTACACTTCAACAGTTAACAACCCGGCCGGTTACATCACCAGAGGTTTGACTATCAAGAAATTTAAGGAAAAGTTTTCTCTTTGGTATGAGAGACCAAAATGGTTACGGCAAGAAGAATCCTCCTGGTACCATCGTGAGTTGGGTTGCCTTTCTAAAGTTCAGATGGAGCGGATTGGTGCTTCAATAAATTATGCCGCAGAGAATGAAGTGACTACATCAGAAGTCCCATTGGAAAAATTATTCAGTTTGAGTAAGTTGATCAGTGTAACTTCACTGATATTCAAGTTCATCAACAAGTTAAAAAAGAGGGAGATCGATCCTGAGTTACAAGTAAATCAAGACAATGCAAAAACAATCCTTTTCAAGGGAGTTGGACTTTTTGTTAGACCCTGGCGGAAATAGTATGCCTAAACTGGTGAAGAATTTGAATATCTTATTGGACCACAAGGTCATTATACGATCGATGGGAAGAATAGGAAAAGCGGAGTATCACTCATATGAGTTCCAAAATCCTATTTTATTGGGAAAAGAGCACTCTCTTACAAGATTGATCATCCAAGAATAGCACCAAAGAAGCCAACACTTAGGCTTGGCAACAACATTGAATGAATCACGATTGGAAGGTTATTGGATACCACCAGCCAGACAGACTGTTAAAAATGTGGTTAGTACCTGTGTGAAATGTAAACGCTATAATGCCGTTTCCTTTTCAATACCAAATTCGACCAACTTACCAGCCCCTCGGGTGAATTTTGCAGGCCCTATCTACATTTGAGTAGATAAAAGGAGTGGCCGCTCTACAGTTGTTGTTGTCTTTTAGACAAAGTACACTTCGACCATCGTTACTCATGTGTTACTTTTACAAGGAAAGACAGCTCGTAAGCAACGTCGACATTTCGTTGCAAGATTTCAAAGTCTTTTCTCCCCCCCCTACTCATCGGTAAGCTAGTTCCGAAATCTTGCTTCCAGTTTCGATCTTTCTAAAAATTACTTCTGGATTTTTTTCTTTTTTTTATCTGAAGTGCGTTGTGCTTAGTTTATGGCTGTAAGTCTGCATGTCATCAGTCAGGGTGCAGTAAGCAATGTTGGTTAAATGCCAGTTTTATTCATAATATCTAATTTTGGAATAGCACTGCAGAGATTCGTAATTATGTAATAAATTTAATAATTTTGCTAAGACCTCGTGACTTGAAATACATGCATATATAGCTCAGTATTTTAACATATTTAAAGGTAAAATTCTTCCTAGAAGCAAATTAATAATTTCGCGGTAAAACGAAGAATGAATACCTACCTTAGCAGATATATGAAAACTAGATATAAAACATAATGTTTTTCGGAACATTTCGAATATTATTATCAATTACTACAAGCTAGCAATTATTTGCGACATACTATGAACCAACATTGACTTGTTAATAACTTATAACTGACCATCGTCATGGCAGACAAATCGATTTTAATAGCGTAAGTAGATATTTTGCAGCAAATAAAGCCAAACCACCAGCCATAAAAGTAACTTACATTCCCTCATTTGAATTATTCGGATTGATTATCTAATTCTAATTTTATTGAGAAGTTCTCTTAACTTTGCTTTTGTTCAATTCATATATATATATATATATATATATATATATATATATATATATACATACATACATATATATATATACATACATACATACATATATATACATACATATATATATATGCATACATATATATATATCATAATTTAGGAATTTAAAATTTGTGATTTGAAAAAGATAAATTTCAAACATAGAAATTTAATTGTATGCAAGACAAAGAATACAGTATAGTAAAATATATTTCCTTAATCCTTAATTAATAGTTTTCGATGTTTATGTATCTCCCCTGAGGAAAAATATTAGCAAATACTATAAAAGGTTTGGACACTAGTAGATTTATAGTATTTCACTATTCTGAATAATATATATATATATATATATATATATATATATAAGAAAAAATAAAGAGATACCTAAAATTAATGTTAAAACTGATTAATTAAAACTAATTTATTAAATATTTGTATATATAATAAAATAAAATTCATAGGGTGCAAAATGTAGGTCTTATTAGCAAAGGTTATCACGGTAAACAAATTGGTAGATAAAGTAATTAGTTCAGTATAAAAATAAATATAAAGATATGTTATAAATTTTACACTTAGCAATTTTATCAACGTAAATATATATATATATATATATATATATTAATTATAAATGATAAATTAATAAAAAATACTTAATAAAACATTTTTTATTTATATAATTAAAAATGAATACAATTTATTAATGCGGGAATTTAAATTTGGTAACTTTACTTGAAAATGTAATATGACGTAATAAAATGAAAAATAGTAATTGCAACTTCTAATTTTCGTATATTGCTATTATGCCCAATATACTTTGTGTTTATTTTATCACTGCTGCTCGTATTGAGAACAACATTAACAAGACATGGTCTCAAATTTGTTTTAAAAGAAATCTCCCAAAACAACACAGACTAAATTTTATTACTAAATACAGCAAATTACCTACCTTTTATCACCTTATTAAAACCCACAAAAATAGCACACACACACAGATCAGACCCATTGTTTCAAGCGTTAACGGTCCCCTTTATAAAATCTCTTGGTTAATATCCCGCCTACTTAAACCTCTACTCTCTACCTTCCCAGCCCATGTTAGTAGTTCCAACCAAGTAATTAACAGACTCAACGATCTACCACACCATCTACTCAAACTATACAGATACCCATTTAGCCTAGACGTCGTTTCTTTATACACCTCCATTCCTGCACATCCAGCCATTAATCTCATGGCAGACATTATAGCATCTAAAAACCCACAATGCTTCGGAATTACTCCAGGAGATCTCTTACAACTCCTCCGTATTATAGTAGACAACACTTACTTTACTTTCCTACAAAACACGTTCAAACAAGTATCTGGACTACCCATGGGCTCCAGTCTATCCGGTATTTTTGCCATTGCTTATATGGACAAACGCGAAAGACACACCCTTAGTACCTGCTATTCTTATCTCCTTTTTACTAGATATATCGATGACATTTTAATTATCACATACTCCCGCGAAGAAGCTATTAACATTTTCTACAAATTCAATAACGCAGACCCAAACTTAAAATTTTCTATAGAACACCCAGACTCTTCGGAATCTCTTTCTCTACTTGATTTTAAAATACAAATAAAAAAAAATGGTGCCATATGCACTGAATTCTACAGAAAATCCGCCAGCAAACGTCTCTTCGTACATTTCAAATCTGCGCTACCTCTCAAGGACAAACTAAACTACGCACATGCCGAAATCTCACGCATACAAGACAAATGTACTAACATCTCCGACAAACATACACACACTAACAATTTCCTACAGACCCTCTCACTAAACGGCTATCCTAATACGATCCTATCCTCACTTAAAAAGAAAAAACGCAACACCCGACCCTTCTCTAACAATTGTTTTCTAAAACTACCCTTCCTCAGTGACAAAATCTCATCTTCAATCCGAAAAGCCATCCGCAGCGAGGGGCTCAACATTCAACTCATCCACACTGGATCTACTTTAAGACAACAGCTCAACCGAAAACATCCATCGCATACACCTTCCCCTTGTTCACTCTCTAATTGCCCAATATCACACACAGGTTTATGCTTTAAGAACCACGTTGTTTACGACCTAAAATGCGCTAAATGCAGTGCATCTTACATCGGAAGCACTACCAGATTGCTTCATCACCGCATTAAAGAGCACTTAAACACTACTGCTTTGTCGTTCTATAAACATATTCGCACTTGCATTAATTCAGAACCAGATTTTCACATCAACATTCTTGCTTCTTCAAGAAACGTAGGTCAATTTCGTATCCTCGAATCTTTAATTATTTCAAAAAATACTCCCACACTAAACAATAGACTGGAATTGAGCTCCGCTTTTATAATATAAGTTTAAAACATAAGAAAAACAACAATTAAAAAAAAAAAACAACCTTGCTTGAATAGTCATCTCCCTTGATTCACAAACGCAACAAGTATTTCAAACATCAACTGATTTATTTTAACGTTCTCCTAACGTCATTTTTTGTTCTATATTTCGCGGTGTCACGTGGCAAACTCTGCGGCTACTTTTCCAATTTTGAACACTCTTCCGCTGTCTTCTCTTGAAAATGGACTAATAAGTCTGAAATATATTGAGATTTATATCACCATTGAATACAACAGAAAAAAAAATTACTGTTGTTTAGAGTTAAAATTTGTGTGAAAAAGAAAAAACAAACAACAAAAAAAAGAACTTTATTTCTTTTGTTTGCATTTAATTTTACTCTATATATAAAAAAAAAAATCTCGCATTGTTCTTGGCTTTTAATTTTACCTTATAATTTTCTTCAACAATGCTTCAATAAACTACAACCTACTTATATATTTTTTTTAAATTGATAAGTGCTTTTCCTTCTGATGACGCCGAAATAAATTCATTGATTCATATAATAACTAGCGGGAGTACCCGGTGTTGCCCGGGTGTGGTAGGTATAGGCGGGTTTACAAAACAAAATATAAATAAAAGAATAAGCGAAACCTGTTTTAATATTATGAGAATAAGTGAATGAAGAAGAATGTGCATAAATAACGCTGTTTAAAAGTGAAAACTTCTTTAAAATATTAAAAAAAAACCCAAAAAACATCGAACAGAAAAAAAACGAACGAAAAAATGGCATAAATAACCCTGTTTCAATATTAAAATTAAAAACATGAAATCTCGGCTCGAACGATAACGACTCTGCTACTATACTATACTATATAGATCGTTTTTATATTTAAACTAATTCAACTTTTTTGCGCATGCGTGTTTGGCTAAATTGTCATTAAAGAAATGTTTTTTTGCTACCTCTCCCTATAGAAAAGTGCGCAGTTTAGGGTGAATGAATTAATGTGTTTGGCCAAGTTTTCGATATTTGTCATCCGAAGGGTCGCGCTTCAAAATATCAATCTCGGCTTGACATTCACAGGCAACATGTTGGTATAAATACAGGTGGAACGATAAAAGTGTCGCCGTAAGGAAAACAACACTACAAAGTCACCATTCGACCATGTATTGGGTATTGTTGCCGCATTTTGGTCGGTGCATCTGCTCATAGCCTCTA
>NC_136494.1:68325776-68330776 GCF_053919585.1 Euprymna scolopes | reverse complement strand
AGTCCTGTACTTCACTTGCCACTAGTATTTAACAATGCGTCTCAGGGGAGGTGTGGTTGAAGATTGCGCACCTTCTGCCACAAAAAAATTCACGTGCCGGCAACCCTCCGTGGGTATCCATAATCTGTCCAAGACTGAAGGAGCCCGCTTTTGCTTTTTTAAACACACACACATATATATAAGTTTCGTAGTTAACTTTCAATTTCTGAAAAAAAAAAAAAAAAGAATAGACACATATAATCAATTTAAGAATTTATTGTTTGAAATATATATTGCTCTATTTTTAAATATTGAGCTTTTCCTTTTTGGCAAGGATCACTTTGAAAGTATTACCTCAAGTAATATCTATCAGGATTTTTCATCTGAATTCTATCAGTGTCTTATCTCGCGTATATATATATATATATATATTTATATATATATATATATATATATATATATATATGTATGTATTGTGTATGTGCATATATATTAGTTTAACTGCCCCTGATATGTCTGTATTCTCTTCCCATAGCCTAACGTGTAATGTTGATTTAAAATGGTTTTAATAAATCACGTTTTTTCTTAGCAACATTTTTTTCATTGAAACAGACATTGAATACAACGCTTTTTTTTGCTCTATGATTCTTGTTTTTTATTTGTTGATTTTCCGTATAATATTGTTTCATATCAAAAGCGAAATCTAATATATAAAACTCACTATGTCTTTGTGTATGTGTGTCCGTCTCCGTGTTTCAAATTGTATCTCCTCCTAGACGAATGATCGTTAGACGATGTGCAATAGCTGAAAAGATTGCATATAGTGTGCAGAATTTTATTAGAGGTATATCTTCGGCTAAAACAATTTCTAAGAGGTTAAAAAATGGGGGTTCAAACTTGAAAGAAATGACAACTTGACAACACATAGCGACAATAGCCCCGTTTGCGCATGCGTACGATCTGTAACAGATTTATTTATTTGGTAAACTTACAAGAGCAGAAAAGCAATTGTCTGTTTGGTGCAGTGCGTAGCGTCGTCGATTATTAACACCCGGGTTCGAGCTCCACCCTTTCTTTCTTTTTTTATACATTCCGATAGTCTGGTTGGTTGGTTGTTTGTTCTTGTTTTACGGCATATCAACCCTTTTCAGGTTAAGCCGAATCCCAAGATTTTGAAGAAAATTTTTCAATAGACTATATTTTTTGTTTTCAAGTCGGTTTCTATTTAACCCATACTTGAGACCCTAACAGATACTACCACTCCGGGTCAGAGTGGACCTGGGAGCAATTGTTAATAAAGGGTGGCTCCACACTCCCCAAAGCCCACATGCTGGGCCATCACCACTCGATAGAGTTTAAGGTCATATCCATGACCGATATTCTGAACTCTTAAACGTTACGTAATAATTATAAAAGAACACTTTTATATAAAAAAATACGGAAAAATGTTTTTGCTGTATATAGCGAAAAGTTCATATTCCAAATATATAGGATATATTTTATATCGGCTTATTTGTTACATTCCAAAAATCACGTAAATATGTCCAGTAATGGAATTTTGTATTGACTTCATTCCCAAGCTATTTAACCGATCATTGTGATTTTTAATTATGTGTATATGTTTGTATATTTGTATGTATTTGATTCGCTTCTAAATTAATTAACCGATCATTATAAATTTTAATTATGCATATATGATTATATATTCCTGTGCATTAGATTCACCCCTAAACTAATGAAGCGATCATTATTAATTTTATTTATGTATATATGTCTGTATATTTGTATGTATTGGATTCACTCCTAAACTAATGAACCGATAATTATTAATTTTAAGGGTGTGTATATGATTATGTATTTCTATTATTTGATTCACTCCAAAACTAATTAACCAAACATTATGAATTTTAATTATGTGTGTATGTTTATATATTTCTACGTATTAGATTCACTCTTTAACTAATTGACCGATCATTATGAATTTAAGGATGTGTATATGTTTATATATATATATATATATATATATATATATATATATATATATATGTCTGTATTGGATTCACTCCTAAACTAATTAACTGATCATTATTAATTTTAATTATGTGTATATGGTTATATCTTTGTGTGTCTAGGATAAACTCCAAAACTAATTAACTGATCATTATGAATTATATGTAATGTTTATGATTGTATAGGTCCGATTCTGACAATTTTGAAGGTGCTTGTCAGTATAGGTCCGATTTGACAATTTTAAAAGTGCTTTTGCAGTATATGTTCAATTTGACAAGTTTGGAGGTGCTTGTGCAGTATAGGTTCGATTTGACAATTTTGAAGATGCTTATGCAATATAGGTCCGATTTGACAATTTTAAAGGTGCTTGTGCAGTATAGGTCCGGTTTGATAATTTTTAAGATGATTGTGCAGTATAGGTCCGATTTTACGATTTTGAAGGTGCTTATGCAGTATAGGCCCTATTCGACAATTTTGAAGGTACTTGTACAGTATAGGTCCGATTTGACAATTTTGAAGGTGCTTATGCTGTATAGGTCATATTCGACAATTTTAAAGGTACTTGTGCAGTATAGGTCCGATTTTACAAGTTTGAACGTGCTTGTGCAGTATAGGTCCGATTTGATAATTTTGAAGGTGCTTGTGGAGTATAGGTCCGATTTGACAATTTTGAAGGTGCTTGTGCACTGCATCTAAATCCCAATAAATTATTTTAAAGATGCTTTTACAGTATAAATATGCGTACCCATATATTTTTTTATTAGACACTGTGCATGTTTTATGAATATCCATCTATGCCGACTGTTTTGCGTAAACAGTTAAAGTTCATTTGTGGAAAAGATTACAACATTTAGCAAAAAATTTATACATAAATAGACATGCAGATATTTTTTTATTGGAAGTCGTGCATGGTTTCTGAACACTCATCGATACCAACAGTCTCGTCTTAACACTTCAAATGTAATACAACAGAAAATTACATAAACCTATCGAGTTTTGTCATTTTTCCATTAGAAAAAAAGGTACTTATACAGTATCTTACCCGATAAATAAGGTACTTGTACAGTATAGTACCCATATTAAAAACAAACAAATGCTTACTCTAGATGCACAGAAAATTAAGCACAACACAAAATTACTTAAAAGTATCGAGTTATTTCATTTTTAACTTAGAAAAAAATGGAACTTCTACAGTATCCTACCCAGGAAATAAGGTACTTATACTGTGGAGTACCCATATGAAAAACAAAGAAATTCTTATCTGTGACGTACATAAGTTATCAAAATCAAAAATCATGTAATATATTAGAGATGTATAACATTTATATAAAAAAATCCGATGCTTCTTCACTATTGCACTCTGATGTAAAAGCAAACACACTCTTACCTGTGACACATCGAAAATTTAGCACAACATAAACTTTTTAAAATAATTTTAAATGTGTGTTGTGCATAACCTGCCCTAGGTAAGGATTTTTTTTTCCACATACCTGCTGTGAATTTCCTGTGCAATGAAGGTACAATTATTCCATGCATATATTGTGTAATACCCGTCCTAGGGTAGGTAAAATATTCCTTTGCTCAAGATGGCAAATGGTACATAGACATCAAAAAATCCTCTATCCTAAGAATAACAGGCATGTTAAAAAATTTTCGCATTGTCTTATACGGTCTCCGAACAACGCCGGGTGGCCTGGCTAGTTATTAATAAAAGTTTAATTAAATTGAAATTATTAATAAACGTTTAACGATAACTTTCGATTCGACTGCGAACCATTTTCACTTGATCAGGTGAAAGCGAATAGGAGCGAAAATGGAAAATAGAAAAGTGAAAAGTTTAATACACAATAAATGGTATCGAGTAATGGAGGTTCAAATTACATAAAAAGTCGATTAATATATATGTATATATATGTATATATATATGTGTATGTGTGTGTGTATGTGTGCATACATATTAGCTTAACTGCCTCTGATATGTCTGTATTCTCTTTCCATAGCCTCAAGTGTAATGTTGATTTAAAATGGTTTTAATAAATCACGTTTTTTCTTAGCAACATTTTTTTCATTGAAACAGACATTAAATACAACGAAGATATTTTGCTCTATGATTCTTGTTTTTTATTTGTTGATTTTCCGTATAATATTGTTTCATATCAAAAGCGAAATCTAATATATAAAACTCACTATGTCTTTGTGTATGTGTGTCCGTCTCCGTGTTTCAAATTGTATCTCCTCCTAGACGAATGATCGTTAGACGATGTGCAATAGCTGAAAAGATTGCATATAGTGTGCAGAATTTTATTAGAGGTATATCTTCGGCTAAAACAATTTCTAAGAGGTTAAAAAATGGGGGTTCAAACTTGAAAGAAATGACAACTTGACAACACATAGCGACAATAGCCCCGTTTGCGCATGCGTACGATCTGTAACAGATTTATTTATTTGGTAAACTTACAAGAGCAGAAAAGCAATTGTCTGTTTGGTGCAGTGCGTAGCGTCGTCGATTATTAACACCCGGGTTCGAGCTCCACCCTTTCTTTCTTTTTTTATACATTCCGATAGTCTGGTTGGTTGGTTGTTTGTTCTTGTTTTACGGCATATCAACCCTTTTCAGGTTAAGCCGAATCCCAAGATTTTGAAGAAAATTTTTTTAATAGACTATATTTTTTGTTTTCAAGTCGGTTTCTATTTAACCCATAGTTGGGACTCTAACAGGTACTACCACTCCGGATCAGAGTGGACCTGGGAGCAATGGCAAATAAATATATGGATATAGTGGTGCCATAAATTATGGTTCTGTCTGTATGTGTCTCGGCAGAAGACATTAGAATGTGGTTTGGGAAGAGAGCTAGGGCAAGAATTGATCTATGGGACACGCTCGCATTGATAACGAGGTTCGGATTCTACTGATCAACGATTAATTGTAAAAACCTATCGGAGAAAAAGTATTCGATAGTTTAAAAGATATTTCTAGATATTTCGTAACTTAAATCTAGTGAAGTTGACTT
>NC_136494.1:67900776-68320776 GCF_053919585.1 Euprymna scolopes | reverse complement strand
TGAAACACATCAGTAAAGTGGTCTTGCCATCTTTTCAAAATATTTTCTGGATTCTTAATGACAACAGAACCATATTTCGACATCAGGTGAGATTTAGATCTGCTCCATTATAGTCATCCACTATTGGTTTTTCATTTTTAGTAGCTCACGTTGCAATGTGGCTTTGATATCTTTTTAATTTTACAAAATATGTGTATGATCTGAATGATCTTCACGAAGTAAAGATTAAAAAATTGCTTGTTTATTCATCAGCAACTGATTAATTTCAAGATTGTTGTCGACAAACCAGACCCTGTTCTTGTCCCTCCTGAAACCAAGAAGTTCAGCAGCAGCAAAATAAATCTGAGTCTTTAAATTCACTCATGTATTATCAAATGCAAGATCAAGTTTTTCCACCATACTCGTTTGAACTTCAGACAACTTTAACTTGGCGACATCAATATGGCTAGGCAACTTAATGCTACTATGACGAATTATTTACGGATTCATAGGTAAAACTTTCCTCTCACTAACTTGTGATCAGTGTCACATTCAGCACTGCGCATGACACCAACAGTATATGCATCTCGGAGGTGGCGTTTTCGAGTTGTGATTTAAGTGACCATGCATTCAGCATGGATGTATCTAAGTAGCTTTGTGCTTCAGTTTACGGCGAAGCTCTAGTAGTTTAAGGACATTAGCATTCATGGTACCAATACCAGAGCGTCCAAGAGCACACCAGGTCCCATAATTTTTCCCAAAACGGGCATTGAAATCATCAGGAATAACAAGTTCATTAATTTGTTTAAATGTAACTGCGAAGCATAAAGACTCGTAGAAACACACGATGTCATCTTCATGCGCTTGAAGGGTTGGTGCATAGACTGAAAGAATAGTGATGACTCTGTTGTGTGAAGGAGGAACACGAAGTTTCATGATGCGGTCACAGATACTGGAAGGAAATTCTATAGTATCAACCAAGAATGTTTTAATTGCAAGATCGACTCCACCATTTCTACGGAAATAGGCGGCGATTTTCCAGAATATCAAACAAAGCAAAAAAGTAGTGAGAATATTATTGCGCAACAAATAAATGTTATCAAAATCAAACGAAGTTAATATTCTATCTACCATAAATATTTTACTATGTTTTAACTCATTTTAATGTACTTTTTACTAAAAAGTAAAGGTAGTCTAACGCCTATTGCGTTACATTGAAAAAAAAATGCTAGTTTGATTCGAGCCGCGATAATGGCTATAAATTCGAAACTCAAACAAAATATAGATAGAATATTATATTTTCGCGTGATCAGTGACATTTATTAGTTGTGCTTCTATCAGTACTATGTTTAATTTTCAATTTTGAGCAATTATCAAAGTGTTCACTATTACACGAACAGGACCACCGTTTTGACTTTGTTTTAAGCCGACGGACTTTACTTTAACTTCATTTTTAGGAAAAAAACACACTTTAAAAGAAAGTTTAAACACAAAAAAAACGTATCCATGTATGTCAAATAGTAACTTAGCTGGCCTTTAATTGCATTATTCGTTATGTATTTATGTTTTAATTGCATTATTCGTTATGTATTTGTTTTTAATTGCATTATTCGTTATGTATTTATGTTTTTAATTGCATTATTCGTTATGTATTTATGTTTTAATTGCATTATTCGTTATGTATTTATGTTTTAATTGCATTATTCGTTATGTATTTATGTTTTAATTGCATTATTCGTTATGTATTTATGTTTTAATTGCATTATTCGTTATGTATTTATGTTTTTCGCCCTTTTTGGTTTAATTGCCTAATCTGGAATATCGCTCTCTATGCAAGAAAAAACAAAAAATAAATAAATTTAAGAATTTTAGAGTGGGGTAGGGTCCGATTTAAATTTAATGTAAAGTGAACCGTCATATCCGAGCTATTCTTGTGTTTTAGAACAGTTAGCCAAAATTGCTATTTTCAATAAATTCTTTGCGTTTTATTTTGTGGTGGAAATTACTTATTTACGATGATATGTGGGTTTTATTGAGTTACCAGTCAAACTTGGGGTTCGGTGTTAAATAATTTAATAAATAGCCATGAAAGAATTATAAATGGCCTGGAAATGAGGACAATTTTTACTTTGAATTTATATCCGAAAGTGATCTCGCCCTTTAAATTTAAAATTGATTTAATTTTTTTTCCGAGTGTTCACATATAGTAGGCTCTCATTTTAGCTGGGTGTACGTAAGTTAGTTTACAAGGACACAGTTAGACACAAGGTCGGAGTTTTAATATGGGTAATCAACTCTCCAAAAAGATGAGCGAAAATAAAAATTGCATTCATCTAAAAGGATTGTCTCGCAATTAACAGAGGACAAAAAGGATAAAGTGCACTGTCATAACAGAAACTACACTTTAAATTATTTATTGGGTAAAAATTAGTGTTAGTGCGATTAACCGGAATAAGGAATTGGTAAAATTTGAACTTTAGGAATCGTTAAAATTGTAGCCTAATTTTGGATTCCAAAACGATTTTTGTACTTTTTTAAAGAATAAATAATAATGAAACAAACACGGATGTGTTCATTAGAATGCTTATTTACTACAAAAACTAGGCACCGCAGAACAACACGTTATAACAGAATTCCCAGATTAAGCATTGGCTCCCCGAGTCTAATTTATTTTTGTATTAGTTAATTATAAACAAAATAAACTTACTCCTTAGTAAACCTTTTAGCACGTATTTGCTAACGTCTGTATACCGCTTTTCAGTGGATTATTAAATATTCAAAAGAGTCTGGACAAGTTATTTTTCCATTTCGCCGGCGCCATCTCGACACTCTCGACGTTTGCTCATTGGTCTTTTCTAAAATAATGAATGTTTTTTTTTTGTATTTGTTCACTTTGGTCATAGGTGAAAAACATAGATGACGATCACACAATAAGATTATCAAAATCTTTGAAAAATTACATTAAACATAACCTTTTATCAAAACTACATACGTAAACTACAAAGGTTGTAATACTATGTCAGACACACTTTTGAATTTGAAATTATCTGAATTGGTACGTTAAATGCAGTTTCATTTGCTAGTTTTAGCATTTGTCATTTCCGTATTCTTTAAAGATTTAAACCAGATTTGGGAATACAGCAAGTGTGAAATTTATTTATTAATGTCTTGTACCTATTTTCACCACTGACTAATCCCTTGCATTGTTTTTTTTTTCGTTGGTGATTCTACTCTATTCTAACTTCCAGTTTTGATCGTTGTACGAATAGCTTCTATCAAATTGAGAAGAAAGTTCTTGCGAGATTTTTAATTTTTATTTCAAATGATGTATTTTTAAATAAGTTTTCGTTATGATACCTTTACTTTATATATCATTTGAAAGAGCATCTTCCGCCTTCACTAATCCTTTAAATTACATTCATTTTAATACAATTATATCTTTTTTTCAGAACGTTGAATACAAGATAGAAAAAAAAAATTTTCACAATTTTCTTATTTCAATTCAAGATAGATCGAAAAACTGCTTTAAAAGCTCGCGATATCAACGAAGCGGTTGGGCTAGGAACCATCACTGAATACACAGCACAATGTTGGTTGGAAAATTTTCGTGACGGCGACAAGAGTTTTGAAGATGATGAGCGTAGTGGTCGGCTATCGGATGTTGACAATTATCAATTAAGAGAAAAGGCCCAATTCTCCTCACCACCATTACCCGACCGCGCGTTGCTAAACCGACTGTGCAGAAGTTGAACGAATTGGGCTACGAAATTCTACCTCATTCGCCATACTCTCCAGATCTCTCACCTACCGACTACCACTTTTTCGAGCATTTCGACAACTTTCTGTGAGAATAAATGCTTCAAATACCTAAGCAATATCAGAAATGCCTTCAACGACTTCATCGCCACCAGAACGCAAAATTTTTAAGCTAATGGCATAAATTTATTTGTTTTGTTTTGGCAAAAGTGTTTGGATTCTGATGGTGGTTATTTCGATCAATAAATTTTTGTTTGAGCCGAAATATGTTTATCTGAAGTTAAAAGCGCAAGAATTTTCTTGTAAGCCAGTTAAATTTTGTTGTTACTTTAAGTGTGCTGTACTCAGTCTGTAGAGACAAATACGAATGCTATTAGCCGAGGTGCAGTAAAGCATGTTGGTTTAATATCAGTAACTGAATGTATTATGCTCAGAAATATCTTTGGAATAGTACCGTAGTGATTTGTTTTTATGTAATTAATTTTATGATTTTGCTGAAGTTTCGTGACTTAAAATATAACATATATTGTTTAATATACAGTATTTGAATTTATTTTCTAAGGTGAAATTTTTTCTAAAAATAAATACATAGTTTCTTGCTTAAACGCTCAGTGAATAACCATGTATACTATTTTTTTTCTTGCCGTCGCAACAGACTATCGACACATGAAAATAGATATTATAAAACACGAACTTTGTCGGAAAACTTATTCCAAATGTCGGATTAAAAATTATCCCCTCCCCCATATAAAAGTGCCTAGTTCCGCCACATTCTTAATCTAGAACTTACTATTTATATATCAATCTGTAATTATTTATATGTGTGAAGCGAGGGATGTTTTTTGAAAAAAACCTGGGTAGGGTTGTAAAGAAACATTTATTTTTCATTAAAAAGTAGCCCCATCATTAATCTTTAAACATATTATGGAGATGTTTGTTCAATGTAGAAGGAAAATCAAAATTTCGAAAAATGAGAAAATTCGAACGCGTTTTTCTATTTTGATTTAAAGCCTGGTGATAAATAAAATATCAATTTGGTAATTCTGTTTAAATGTATATCATTTCTTTGTCTTTTCATATTATCATTTCGAATTCACATTTCTGCAGTTGTAGCTGAATTTTCATTTATTTTCATAATTAGAATTTCGGTAACAATGAAGCATCAAAATACCAAAAGCGACTATTAGAAAAACCAATCAAAACATATATATATATATATATATATATATATATATATATATATATATACATATATATATATTGTATATACATGTATATATATACATATATATATATTGTATATACATGTATATATATATATATATATATATATATATACATATATATATTGTATATACATGTATATATATATACATATATATATATTGTATATACATGTATATATATATACATATATATATATTGTATATACATGTATATATATATATATATATATATATATATATATATATATATATGTATATTATATACATCGTTAAATGTCATGAAATCGTGAAGAGTTCTTGTTCTATAGACGCTGAACAATTCGCACGAACAATTCTTTAAGTTCGAATAATAGCGAGCAACCGAGAGACAGCAATAATTAACAAACTGATATTAAATAACAACATGACACAGAAATTGAAGCTCGATCTGCAGAAGCTACCATCGCCAGCAGTAATTCGTTAATATTCAGAAACGTGTCATGGTCGAATTCATGTGCCTGGTCGTGTCAGAACTGATATCACCAAAAAACGTAGCGAGATATCCCATAATAAACAAAGCCCTTTTATATCGATAAAAACGCTAGGTGCAAAAGTTAAAGGTGAGTTGTAGCAACTCTCTGCAGCTTGGTTTTATTATTCATTGTTCAAATAGCGACAAGGTTCTACACTTGTAGATGGTGTACTCGCTGCGTGACGGAAAATTGTATTGTTTTATTGTCGATTTTTTGATAAAGATAACAAAACTACTTCAGAGTCTACTTTGGTCACTGGTTTTGAAGCGTGATCGAAGCTAAATCTGAAAATTGTTGAACCCGAACAAGCAAAATGCCATCTGTCGTGCTTGGAGAAGTTGAAAACTCTGGCTTCAGGACTCCAAATAAAAACAACAATTGGTGCAGCACACATTGCTGATAGAGAAGATGAAAAAGAAGTTCAGGGTCATTCTACACAGAGTTTTAGGTGTGATACATTTTTATTGCGCAACAGAACCTGTCATTTAGGGGACATTACGAGAATGCGTCATCATTAAAAAAAAGATAATTTCTTTAAGCTTGTCGAATTGTTATTAGATTGAAAAACTATGTTCTTGCGGAATTTTTAATTTTAATTTCAAATGATATATTTTCAAATGAGTTTTCGTTATGATACTTCTATCATTCAAACACTACCGTGTTTAAATATATGGTTAAGTGGCAGTTTTAGTCATTTAAAGCTTCACCGCTCACTCATTTTTCGACCCAATTTCAAACAATTATTACAGTTTATAGATCACTTTCTTAGCTATATTGTGAAAAGAAATTTCAATTTTTCTTCAGGAAAGGAAAAGTTATGATGAATTTACTGGTGTTCAAAATCGTAAAAAAAAAAAACGCCTAAGGAGGTGAGTAACACTTTTTATTACTATTTCCGTAGCAACCACGTCGCTTAAGCGACTACGCTCGCGACAAGAGCAACAACAAGTGAAATAGAGAGAATGAAAGCATGAAAGGGAGATAATTGGAGGGATTTTATTGACATCACATAAGGGCCGTATATTGTTATTACATATATGTATGTTATGTTTATGGGGACAAAAATAAGACTGAAATTAAACAAGTCAATTTATTTGAAGCCTGAAAAATCATGGATTATAATAGAAAAATGCGAGCATGAAAAGCAATATGGTTAAGCTTAAACATGGAAAAGTAAAGGACTAATTGTTAAATCTGCAAAAGAAAAGATATTCTTGTAAAAATATAATAAATTTATAACTTAAAATATTGCAGCATTAAGAATGATTTTAAATTCAATTTATGAAATTATATAATTAATTCTTGAGTTTGCAATATTTTAAGTTATGAATTTATTATATTTTCTACTAGAAACATTTATCCTTTTCTGTTCCAGTTTTACCAACTAGTCATTTACTGTTCCACGTTTAAGCTAAAGCATATTACTTTTCAAGCTCGAATTTTTCTATTGTAATTTATATATCCTTTTAAAGAGCGTTTTTCTCTTTCTCTAATCGTTTAAATAATAATCGTTTTAAGACAATTATGCCATTTTTTTAGAACGTTGAATAGAAGTTGGAAAAAAGCAAATTCGAAGTGACTTTTTTGGAGTGACATTTTTTACAAGGTAGTCAACACTTATCAAGGCCCGGGAGCCACTCGGGGATAAGGGTTATTGTGTGTACAGTACGTTAGTTTTGGAGATTTGATAAAGTGTCTTACTTAAGGGGGCGGTTCATCAGGAATTTGTTTACATTGAACTTGAAGACATCCAGGTTGTAGCCAGGTGGGAAACAGGCAACTGGAACAGAGTTCCATAGGCGTGCAGTTCTAAGAAAGAAGCTTTGTTCATGGAATCTACGTTTTGATTTTGGAACAGATAAGGAGTAGGAAAAAATTTTGACAGTGGTTTCAGTTAGGCGGGTGTTTATTGTGAAAGATTGGCGAGGGGGGGACCAGAGATTGGAGTTCAGACGAGCACCTGCCTGGCAGTAACGATAAAACAAAGACAGGCTCGCATCGTCTCTCTTGTGGAAGAGAGGTTGAACGGAAAAGAATAGGGCATCGCCCACTAGGCCACGAAGCCTATTTTGTACTCAGATGTGGCAGCAGTACTCCATCCTTGGACGTACTTTGCTTTTATACAGATAGATAATTGCATCAGGGGTGAGATATCTTCTTGAGCGGTAGAAGGATCCTACCATTTTCCTAGCGACCTTGGCAACTGACTTGATGTACGTGTTCCATTTCAGATCAGGAATAAAGGTGAAGCACAGAAGCTTATCAAAACATGGAGCCTCCCCTAGACGAGAGCCATCCATTTCAATTGATGCCAGATGGGGATCAGAGCGTTGATAATGTAAAGATAAGAGCTTGCTTTTAGATGCATTAAAGGTAACCAGTCACCCTCTCCCCCACTGTACCATGCACTTAAGATCAGAGGAGAGAGAATCTGAGAGAACTTTTTCATTTACGGCCTTTGATGTGTTGCCATAGATAATTGTGTCATCAGCAGAGATGTCAACGAATGATTTAAGTATGTGTTTTGGGAGATAATTAATGTATATCAGGAAGAGAGTTGGGCATAGGATAGAGCCCTGAGGGACTCCAGCATTAATATTGAGGGCCTCTGATTTCTGCCCATCAGCCACTACTCTTATGAGCCTATCGGAGAGAAATGATTTAATGACCGAGAAAACATTTCCAGTTATATCGTAGCCTCTCATGCCATACCTTAAATAGGACCTTTTACCGAACCTATCCCGCGTGACGTTTACTAAAGCTACACCGCTGATGTTTCGGTGTGAAGATATCAGTCGTGTTAAGATTTAAAATTTTAATCATCAGTTTTATGGGATTTAGGATGCACCATGTATATCTGATCTAAACTACAATATCTGTTTAGATCTCAGAGCCAATATATATTTTCAGATTTTTGTGTCAAGATATATCGGGAGATTCTATTTATTAAAAAGGAGTAGAGAAGATGATAACATACTACGAACATAAAATTATGCTAAGTAAATCTTCGTAGTATGTAATCACATCCTATCCCCCTTTTAATAAATAGGATATCCCAATCAACGAAGACGCAACGAAAAAAAATATAAATAAATAAATGATGCTTTTTGGAGCCGTACGTGAAACTAAAATATACCATTCTAAGTATTCTGGTTAAGATCAAAAAGTTAGTATCTGTTCTGTCTAAAGATGGTATAATGATATTGTAGGGTTTTCGTTCGCGCCGGGCGTCCATACAATGAAAATATGTCACATACTCCTATACGGTTATTTGAGGCAAACCGTAATAACGATATATTATGGCACTACATTAAACGGGTTACTTAGATAAATACTTTGGCAGTTTTAACAAAAAAAAAGCTACAATAATATTGCGAGGTCTTCATTCACGCTGAATATCCTCAGAATTCCTAGCAGCAATGTGTTATACATGAAAGATGCCGCTGTGGAATTTGCATAGATCCCGCTAGTTTATGTAAATATAGATAGATTGTGCTAAAAAGAATCCTTTTATGTTGATATAATGTCTTAATTTTTCGGCAAATAGATTCGACTTTTTTCCTTTATTTGTAAAATATCGTGAATACAAAAGACACGTGAAGGAGTAGCTGGTAATTGAATGTTGCTTTCGTGCGCACGTATTGCCGAGCAAGAAGTATTGGCACATTTACATTACTCAAAACAAATCAGTTATTTTCTTTTCAATTAACAAATATCTGAATAATTGATTTTGTGTCGATTGAATGGGGACATTAACTATGTTTCTTACGCCCACATTCGAGCATTTTCGTCACCATTTGAATGGCCTCGCATCAAACACACACCATATATGCACATACAAATCTCTCTCTCTCTCTCTCTCTCTCTCTCTCTCTATATATATATATATATATATATATATATATATATATATATATATACTAGCAGACCGCCCGGCGTTTCTCGGTTGAAAAATACGCATAATATTTTATTTTAATTAATGTATAATTTTTATTTATGTTTTTAATAAACAGTTCACTTCTTGTAAGTAAAAAATAACACTGGAGCTGAGATCGAAACCAAAATTTAAAGATAGAGAATCAAGTACGATAACCATAAGGCCACCTTAACATGTTCTGTAAAAAGTGTTTTCAAACCTACTTATTATTAGCATAAGTAATCTGTCACGTAAACGGTTCTTGCATAAGGTTTCGTAAAACTGTTGATAAACAGATAAAATCCCGGTGACCCGTATGTACCAATTTTTAAAATTTTGACCCCTTAGCAGCCGTTTTTTTTCCGGATTCAGGTAACATTGATTTGCACACGAGGACATACACTCTTATGAAAAGGACGCGTTCGAAGCACGATGGTAGTGTTTTTTTTTTCTTTTTTGACAGTGGAACATTATAGATGAATGTAATCGTGGGAAAGCAGCAGATTGAACAAATACTTTTTCTTCATTTAATTTTTTTTTCATTCATATGGATACATTTTATTGAATGTTGGGTTCTTTCTTAAAATATTTATTTGGTAGAAGGTCAGCTCTTTTGCCTTAATTTAGACCCCTTAGCAGCGATCTCTAAAGGTTATCCGTGTATTTGAACGTTTTTATCCTAAATTCTAAAATTTTACGCAATTATGCAAAATGGATAACTAGAATTAGGACTAATAGTTAAATGAAACCATTCATCTAATAAGAAACCATAAAAAAAAATAATTAAGGAACGTTTGTTTATCAAAGGGATATACAAATTAGTTTACCGTCATGATTGAGTATATGAGACATTTTCTTTTTAATTATTGTTTAACTGAAAAAGTAGAATTTTAATATCAATATCAAATCGATAAAATAGCTCAACTTTATATATATATATATATATATATATATATATAACTACTTAATTTACTCACATAAAATTAATATACGAAAGTATAGATTTATGCGTAAACTATTTACTTCAAAAGTGCTCAATACGTAGGTAGAGCTAGTTAGTAATTTATAAAATATATATGGCGATTAAGCTACACTAAATATTCGGCGTTTCATCCACTCTAGGACTCCTCAGGCTTATGCGCGAATTCTGTGGTTGTTTACCGTTTTTATAGAGGAGAGGAGCATATAAAAACGATAAACAACCACACAATTTGCGCATAAGCCTGAGGAGTCCTAGAGTGGATGAAACGCCGAATATTCAGTGTAGCTTAATCGCTATATATATATATATATATATATATATATATATATATATATATATATGCATATATATATGCATATATATATATATGCATATATATATATATATATATATATATATATATATATATATATATATGGTCAGGGGGGAGATTTTAGTCAAATATGACTTTGCAACTGAGGTCGAATCCTTCGGCCAGTAGTAGTTTTCATTTTTTACACTGAAAAACGCAAAGAATAAAACATAAACATGTAGGTAAAAGTAAATATTGTTATGATCACTTTAATATGAATTTGGCCTTTATGAAAATTTCTGATAAACAGCCAATCTATGCATAATGCGATATCGTTGAACACTATGATTAAACTTACTGCCTATATCTGGCGATTTGTTATGATATAGAATTTAATATTTTTTTCCATATTCATTGATGGCCGTTTAGGAGTTAAAGACCATGCTGTAGACTCAAAAGTAACTTTGCAACAGGTTCAAATCTTTCGACCATATCGGTGTCTGTTATATACGGCATAATCGCAATAATACACCGGTTCTCGCCAGATCACCAACGTTAAGCAACGCTAGGCCTGTTTAGTACAAAATGGGTGACCATTTGGGAAGTCTAGGCGCTGTATGTGCTCTCCGCTTTTCTCGGCATTTGTTTCCAGTTGTCCTGTACATATACTTCACTTGCCACTGGTATTTAACAATGTCGACTCAGGAGAGGTGTGGTTGCCACAAAAAATTTCAAGCGCAGGCACCCCTTCGTGGGTATCTATAGTTATTCAAAGACTGAAGGAACCTGTGTGTTATACGAGAACAGCGGTATACTATTGATTGGTTCAGCATTCAGTTACATTTATTAATAATAGATTGTTTCATCATAGTTGTTCATTGTATTTTCCCAATCAGCCGGGAGTTCTAAATCCCACAAAATATGTAGAAAAAAAAAATGAAATCAAATCAAATCACCTGTTTAATATTGTAATGCGAAATGAATAACTTCTAAATCTTAGAAAATTTCGAATTGTGAAAAAGTTATTTGTTGAGTGGAATTATACTGCCTTGCATATTTGTGCACGTTGGTTAGGTAAGTTGAGGTGTTTGTTGATAAATCTATATAATTATAAAACTTTGTGGACCGTTCGAACGCCCTTGCTTTCATCTTATCTAGCAAAAACACTATTATCATGGAAGCCAGCTTGGATTTAATAAAATTCACATCTCTTTTAATAGTCCAATAATATTGAGTACAAATAAACTTCGGCCTTTGCTGAACGCGTAGACTTAGTTTCCATTATAAAACGATGTTTCATTATGTTTCGGTTTCGATTCTAGCTGATGTCACTCAAATAATTTTTTAAAGATTTTTTAAATCATGACAATATATTGGGTTCAGTATAATATAAAATAATTGACTCTGTGATAATAACTACGAAATCTGCGTGAATTAAAATATCATATCAATTTTTCAGATTCCTCCCTACAAAAGTTCCGATTTTCCGACTACCAATTTATTTTTTTTAGATCAGAGTGCATTTTTCCTAGTGCGCTGTATTTGGAATAGTTTTCTTGATTTTGTGTCTAACCTCCTGGCGAAGGGTTGAATAAGCTATACTTATTAGGAAAGTGGTCATTTAATCTAACTAACAGTGTCAAAAATAGCTCAACCAACAATATTTCGTGTCAAAATCGTGAAAGCGATGGGCATTTGCACCCACTGTTAAATAAATTAGAGATAAGTTTTCATAGACCATTTCGCATTTAGACATCTAGGCACAGATCAACACCTTCCGGTAGAAGGTTGAAGGTTGGTTTGGTGACAGGAGAAAGCTGAAGAAGGTAAAGTTGATTCGGTGCAGGGGTTCAGGGAAAAATCTTTAATGTTCTAATGATTTGGCACTGCTGATTTATAGGCTCTCTCCACGCAGGCTTACTTTGGTATTTTGATAAGCGTAAAACACTTCAAAGGAGAGTAGACACCGCAACTTGATAGATTATCGTCTCGTAGCGACCTGGCAGAGAGATACGATTCTTTTCTATCAGTTGCCAAAGAGGAATGAGTATTTGGACACTCTTCTATAATCAAAACAAATGTTCTACTAAAATGGTGTAAATACAAAACCATAAGTCTACTCGTGCCAACACACATGCGGAATAATTCGATACGCACGTTTGGGTATCGAACATCAAATATGTTTGTATTATTTGGATTAATCAGACCACATTGCTTATCTTGGGTGTTATTCTGACAACGTTTCGGCAGTTATAACCTCAAACCGTCTTCAGGTGCGTCTTGTCGGATTCGGGAATCTTTATCCCCAAGGGTACATGGCACAACGAATAAAAAGCGCTGATTAATTATAAAATTGAACGTTCGGGCCTCAGTATAGATGTAACTGAGAATACAATTACGAATTATTAAGACTTTTACCAGGTCATAGCTGACAGAATAAGAATAAGCTTTCATTTCGTACAGATTTCCGAGTTCAACATTAAGATTCCCGAGGTCGACAAGACGCACCTAAACAATGCAGATAAGGCAAATGATCAACGCTCATCTAAAAAATCTAAAACATAAAATATTTTTGGCCAGATCTCGGAATTTAATTAGTTTGATATAGGTTCACATTACACCTCAGTAACATATTTCTGCTTGTAAAAGATATACAAGACGGTACTCGGGTACTTTTTTAAAAAGTTTGAATTCGACTACGAAACTTGATTTGAGGCTTACATAGAACAAGACTCATAGCGACACGAATGTTTCTGATTGTTTGAAATTGATTTTAGCAGAAAAAAACCCAAACAGAATTGCTTCTAGATAGATAATCGCGGTAGGTATCCACATGCCTTATTTAGAAAAATCTTTAATTACATACATTTCCTCAGTAACTTTTAAATTAAAGCTATTATTCAACGAAAACACAATTTAGCCTTTTTTTTTTATCCTTTCTTCTGTTTCCCTTTTCTCATTTTTTGGTATTAACCAAGAGGAAAAACTCTAGTTGAGACAGAAAATGTACGTCAATGTATATAAAAAAAAATAAAATCAGGCCTGGGCGATGTATAATACGTCTTGTTGTTCGTATTTAAAGTAACAAATAGTCAAATCTTATGACGTATCAATCATGTATGAATATTTGTTAGAAATAAATAATAATACTACTGAATAAAATCATTTATTATTACAATCTATATATTAATACGATAGCGTGTGTGTAATTTTGTGTGTCACGCTTACATCTTTTTTCTTCTGAGTTACTTTCGTATAATTTTTATAACTTTCCATTTCTTGTAATAAATAATTTTACCAATAATTCTTCATAAGTGTTGGTCTCAGTTTCGATTATAGCTGATAGAACTGAAGTTATATATATATATATATATATATATATATATATATATATATATATATCTTCATAAGTTTTGGTTTCGGTTTCGATTCAGTCTGATGTACCCAAGTTATATGGATATTTTGTTATTTTGGAAATCAAAATTTTATGATATATAAGAATTCACAATTTCATCTTTTGACCAAGATGGATATCAAGAAAATTCCTCACCCTCCTTATTGTTCAGACCTTGCTCCCTGTGACATTTTGTTATTCCCTTCGCTCAAGGAAAACCTTAGAGGCTGTTGTTATGAGACAATTAAGGATATGAAAGAGGTTTTGACGAAGATCATTGATACACCCATACAAGAAGACTTCCATGGGACCATCCAGAAGTTGTTGGAATGGTACAAATGCATTGCAGCCGGAGGAAGGGGACTAGAATTTCATGAGTGTACTATCAATTAAATTGCCCATACGGGAAAGTCGGGAAACTTATTGAAGATACCTCGTCGTGTATAACTTCAATTTTTAATATCAATCACTTGGTTTCAACTTCTATTATAAATATTGAAACATACATGAGGCTTCTGAAGATGTGAGACTTTCTAATTTCAAATACTCGCCACTAAACACTAAACCCGTCGGTCGGACTTTCTTTACACCTTGAAAGCACACACACATACACACACACACGCACGCACACACACACACACATATATATATATATATATTATAAGGTAGTGATCACTTATCAAAGCCCGAAGATTACCCAGGAATAAGCGTTAGTACAGAGGTCACAGTGTAGTCATCGTTAGTGGTGGAACTTGGGTAGAATTTAATTATTTAATGGGAGGACTCAACAAGAATTCTTTACATTGGATTTGAAAACGACCATATTGTTGTCAGCTTGAAAGCAGGCCAGCGGAACAGAATTCCACAGACGGGCAGTTCTAGTAAAGAAGCTCCGTTTATATAATCCATGTTTAGGCTTAGACACAGATAGAGAATGGAGGAAATCATTGATAGTGGTTGTAGATAGACGAGTTTCTTTGTGAAGGTTTGGCAAGGTGGGACCAGACGAGCACTTACCATGAAAATAACGATAAAGCAGGGATACGCTCGAAACGTCCCTTTAGTTTAAAAGTTGTAGGGAAGAGAAAGGGGTATCTCTCACTAGGTATCAAAGCTAGTTTTGAACTCTGTCTAGGCAAGATAGTCCCTCTGAGAAACTTCTGCCAGATGTGTTAACTGTACTCCAATTTAGAACTATCTGGCTCGTGTACAGGTAAAGTATTGCGTTAAAAGTGGGATATCTTTTGGAACCAGAGAATGACGCAGCCATTTTTCCGGCGAGTTTAGCAACAGATTTGATCTTCCATTTCAGGTTAGGAGCCATGATCAAATTTAGAAGCTTTTCTAAGCTGAAAGTTTCTTTGGGTTGAGAACCTTCTTTATGAATCTGGGCTAAGTGGGTATCAAATCGTTTCTGTTAAAAGGACACAATCTTGGTTTTTCATTAATTAAAATTAATTAATTCGGTTGCCATAATTGCCACCAAGAACTTGCACGATGCTAACTGTATTTGTTATGTTAGAATAAAGCCATTTATACTTAAAATTGATATATTAACTTACATCAAAACACATGGGTGTATTAACAATTTTATTCGACTATCTGGGACAGCTGGCATACAAAATATTACATGTTGGTGTTTTCAATTATAAGTATTTTTCGAGGAGGGTATCATTTGGACTTATTTTCTCTATTTTAATCTTATTATCACATAGTTTCAGTCGTTCTAGACGCTGATCCTGTTCAAGTTCATCTTATCGAACATATATACTGAGTTTTGAACTGAATTCTTTATTTAATCCATGGAGGTGCCTTGGTTTTATTCCATTAGACATGACTAGGTTGAATTCAGAAGTAATTCGTAACTGAATTTCTAGTATCGCTCGTACTACGTACGTGATTAAAAAAACTGGTGTACCTCAGAGGTCGATCCTTGGACCTTAATTATTCCTAATATTCATAAATGACCTCCTTAATAAAATTGTCTCTGGGATGGGTATATTTGCTGATACCACGCTCTATAACCGACACGATGGGAAAACAAATAAACACATATGCAAAGCAAAGCTGGAAATCCGAGAGGAAGTGTTACAAGAAAGGTCTCCCTTTTCTTGTACGAAGAAAAACATTAGATAAGTAAAAATGAGATTAGACAGACCGAGATTCGAACCTCCTAAGCAAGGTTAAGGAATAGGGTAAGAAATGGAATTTTCGCATTGTTCAGTTTTCACATAAAATAGTTTAGATATGTTGTTTGAAAAGAAATTTAATTATTCAATTCTTTTTTATGAAAACTCAATTAAAATAAAGTCAGTTAGAAGAACGAACAATAGAAAATTTAAATATGGTGAAAAATAAGTTAGGTCGAAAAAATAGGTTAGGAGAATTCTTTATTGGCAGAAGTGTGTTTTGGAAATGTATGTTTAAGCCACGTGAGTTCAGGTCATGTTTGTTCAGCACGTTTGAAGCTATACATGACGTCATAGCAGAAAATGAATTCTCAATATAGTTTGCTAGTTTTAGGACATTAGAGAGAGTTGGATAGAGTTGGACAGACGGCTGAGTCGAGTCCGAATCGAAGCAGGGGAGGGCCCCCTTTGGAAGCGAAGGGTTAGAAAGTTTTAATCATGTAGTAATTTTTGAATTCCTGGAACCAATCATCATTGCAAGCGGTCGAATGTAATAACGAACACATCAAATTTTGTAACTGCGTCTTCGTGTAGTGTTCAACAATTAAAGGTAATGTGAAACATATATTAACATTGTGCCCACTCATCGTTATAATGAACTTTGTGTAT
The DNA here is from genome assembly GCF_053919585.1 of Euprymna scolopes. Taxonomy (NCBI): domain Eukaryota; kingdom Metazoa; phylum Mollusca; class Cephalopoda; order Sepiida; family Sepiolidae; genus Euprymna; species Euprymna scolopes. Next base: position 68,303,921 of record NC_136494.1, on the reverse strand, counting down.
AAATCTTCTAAGTAATGTGTCCCCCCTCTCCATCATAAGTAATGCCCGTTCTCTCTTTTCTGTTTTAAAGAACTGATCACGATAACTCTCTCTAAATACCTGTGTTAAAAGAAGAAACATCTAAAGAACTGTAAAATGCATAAATGTCGTTCTCCTCTCTTCTATGTTTACCCCTCATCAATATGAATGTCCTCTATGCAACAGAAGGCCAAGTAAAAGACTAAGCTCGTTTCCTTTAATAATTAAAAGAAACCTTCTCAACCCTTTAATAGATATGGCTAAAGATAAATTACCTGAAAATACTTCGTTCAAACTCCTCGGCTTAACGTTCACAGTGAACATGGGTTAGAACAGATACATCGAGAGCATTGCCATGGCTGGGCTCTCTCTACTGTGCTAGAAAATTAGTTACGCCTGAAAGTATCCTGTACTTCTACAAGGCCCCTATACGCCCATGTATGGAGTATTGTTGTTACATCTGTTACTAGTCTCTCACTTCTATGTTAGGTTCAAATAAGCGTTGCCAACCTGATAGGCCCTGAACTGTCATCTAAGCTTCACTCCCTGTCCCACCGACGAAATGTTGCATTCGTCTGTTAGTTTTGCAATTATTTAATGGTGTATCCCCTGACGAACTACAAGCCCTTGTACCCCCTCGACGTAAATTCTCCCGACAAACCCAACAAGCAGCAAAGTCACACCGCTACACAGTAGAGATCCCTAAATGTAAGAAAACCTTCTGCTCTAATAGTTTCTTCCCTGGAACTACGAGACTTTGGAATTCCCTTTCGGGTTCTTGCTTCTCCAACTGTATTGCCATGTGTGACGGTATCAGCCTGTCATTGGTGTGTAATCGACCCACATGTCACATTAAATGTCTTAGGAACGGCTCCATGATGATGTGAAGCTGGGCCGGTCGTTAGGGTCTGATTATCAATAGGAAAAGCATATCTGAGATGTTGGATGTGCCTGTGTGGCTCCTTCATTCTCTCAAGATGTCTTCACTCTAGTGGCATTCGGGTTGAAAACTTCCTGGTCCTCAGGGGCGCTCCATTCTTTAATGCAGACATTTATGGCAGACACAAAAACACTCAACACACGTCGCAATTTACATGAGAAATGTACTTAACTATTTTTATAAAATGCATACAATATCTTCTTCTCTTCTCTATATAAATAAAATGAACTCATTTTTCCCGTGTGAGTTTGACCTTAATAGGATTAAAAATCAAGACATTGCATGCAAATGTAATGTGCACAAACTACAGCACAGGATCTGATGTGTGCTATATGCCTATTACCCTTACACTTCCTCAATAACCGTGCATTACTATATTTTCCAGGTGAGAGTTCACTGCCAAAATCGGTTAGATTCAATGGAAGTTGCAACATCTTTTCTCTCTATTAGATTCCTCCTTTCCCCGCTCCCCACTTACACCGCATCGGATGCTTCCACAAGGAACAATACGAGGAAACACCGGTTTGGAATCGTACAAGGTTATTTATGCCGTTATTTGTTTTTTTTCTTTTTTTACCTTCTTTCCCTGATTCATATTTTCTGTTTTTACCCCAAATAAAATAAAAAGAAAAAATATAAAAAGAAAACGCGATTATTATTATTAATGTTTTCTTTATGCTTTTTTTTGGGGGGGGGGGGGGTTAGTGTAAGACGCAACCTGCGGGACTAAACAGTTTTTACTTCCGATTTTAACGACTCTAACCTTGAAATATAACTATACCTTTATTTATTATTGCTTGCAACTAAATATTTATTTTTTATACAAAGAATTAATTCTTTACTGTTTATTATTACAACGCAACGATATCGTGAATTCACTTGCATTACACTTAAATTAAAATTAAAACAAATAAATTCATTTAGAATTCAAGAAAACAAAAAAAAAATAATTTAAAATTCGTTCACCGCGAAATTCATATTTGACCTAATTCACTTTTTAGTTAATTCATCACGTTTTTTTTCTTTTGTTTTGCGCTTCCGCCTCAATGATACGAGTTGAACATATCAAACATTTTTCACAATTTTTCTTGATAGTTTTAACATTGTTTGTTGTTATAATATTTAAACAGGGTTATTACTTCGCTTTGTTTGCATTTTACAACCCCTAACCGCACACGCATCTAAAAACCTGGGCAACGCCGGGTACCCACCCCTAGTATATAATATTAACATACAATTTACAAATCCTACGACTGATTTTCACCATTACTTCTTTAAAGCTATCTAACTAACCTAACTAGTGCTGAGGGAGGTGGCGCCCCCCCCTTCTCCAATTTACAGAGGGACAGAAAATACGTGCTCACCTCAACGAAGACAAAAATCTAAATAATACACATTACGGATTTTCCTCTCAAATTTCCGAAAACTTTTGGAATAATTGCATATTTTTTAGACGAATTAAATTTTGAAAGAAAACTGCATAGACAAATAAGAAAATATGCGTTCATTGCTTAAAAAGTAAAATGAAAAACAATTCCATTAAAATGATCACGTTATGACATTTCAAAATACAACATTCAAATGTTTAGCAACTATTTCCTACGTGCAGTGAAGATTAAAAAAGAAGACAATTTTGTTATATTCAATTGGTGGTAACTTGACAATAAAGAAACGTTTAACAATCGATTCTTGAAAAAGCGAAAGAAAGGTCAACGCCAGAAAACAAGTTCATAATTGCGATATTTTTATAATATTATTCGCAGATTTATTCTCGTAGATAACGCACCCCATTGTTAGTCCGTTGAGTATTTTTTTTCATATACATCGTAAACAAAGCATTTCACATTTGCAAGTATACGACAGCCTGAGAATATTTTATAAATATAATATCAGCATTCATACTTATCATTATTGTTTTAAATTTTAAATAAATAAATAATTTGCCAATATGCACAAAAGAATACGGAAATGAAAGAGAATTACTGTAGTACCCGTAATTGTAAGAGCACAAAGAACAGTCCCGAAATTCTGGGTAAAAGACTATGTGAAGTTAAAATCAAACTGATAGTGGGTACATAGTTTTTTTTATGAAAACGGTCGAAATAATGAGGAACATCTTCGGGTGCGTAAACTAGTATACATAAGCAACAAAAGGATAATCAACCGCAGATGAGTTGAAATTGAAATAAAATGAATATAGAATCACACCACACGAATCCAAGAGAAATTCAACGGCCAGTCATTCCATATTCACTGCCGAAAACATGCAACATTTGCACACGCGTGTGTGGGGACACAAATTGTTGTGAAAAGCCAATCCCGATGAAATGACCAAGGAGAAATATTAGCAATCAGACATCTAATCGAAGGAAGAGAAGAGTACTAGAATTTTTCGGAAGAATTCTTTTGAAGATGTCATTCGAATCCACTCGTTATCGACAAAAGCATCAAGGATTAACGGCTATAGCGATAACGCAAAATTGTTTGGAATCTGTATCGACAAGAGGCGGAACATTCGAGGAGACTTTTATTTAATGCATCGAGCAACACTATTGGTTAGGGTCAGTAGCAATCATTGAAAATAACTCGTGTAAAAACGCCTAATAATAATAATAATAATAATAATAGGATTATCTGCAAAAATACAACGCCTAACGATAATGAAAACTGCTGAAATATCAAGGAAACCCCTTGAATGCGGAGAATAACACAAAACAATATAACGAAGAAGCATTACAGGGAATGAAGAACACTGAAGCTGCAAATCTACATGTTCTACACCCCTCCCCTCATCATGCATCTCTCCATTGTTTCACCACCGTTCCCCCCCCCAAAAAAAAGTGATAACAAAGAGCCGAGAACGGGTCAAGGAGCATGGAAAGACCGAGGAGGGAGCACTGGCCAGACCTCCGTTGGACAAGTGCGAAGAGAACTGGGATCTTGGGGAGGCTTAGTGCCACTCAAATTCCAGTATAAACCAATGGCCATTGCCAGCGAGAAATCAATGGTAAGCGGCTGTTGCAATGATGCAAATTTATTTGCAAATGCCATCGAAGGAGAAGAAGAGAGCTGGACGTCTTGGGAGACTTGTCACTCAGCTTCCAGAGAATACCACAGGTCTCCAATCAGATCGTTTGCTGACTCGTGTGAAAGCTCCAGGTGAGCCAATAATATTAACAGCAGTATTTGACATGATTCATGAGAGTCTGAGAAGATGGAAAAACAAAAAAGTATAACACCACCACGACATCGACTAGAATCCTGAATAAGCTTCTTGTCGCTCAAATTCCTGAGAAAGCTACAGGTTGTTATCAACTAGGGGAAAAATAATTAACACCACAATCGAGAGAACTAATTCATCATGGCTTCCTTAATCCTGGACTACTCCTCAAAGAACAGAAAAGATGCCAGAAAGGTAAAAGAGGAACACGTGATCTATTATAAATAGACCAAAGTATCTTGAACAAGGTTAAAAGTGGATAAAACTTTGCTATGGCATAGATAACAAGATCCCGCAAGCATGGATAATAGAATGTTTTAGAATGTACAAAATCCAAGGCAATTTGATACACATACAATGAAAACATGGAGACTTAAACTTACTTCTGATGGACATAATTGCCATTAAACCGCAAAGAGTTATCTTCCAAGATGATTCCCTATACACACTACAATTCAATATAGCAATGATGCCCCTGAACAATATACTAAGAAAATGCCAAGCCTGATACAAGTTCATTAATATAGAAAAAAGAATGAGCCATATAATGCACATGGATGACCAGAAATTTTTTGAAAACAAATGCGGAATTAAAGACGCTAATACACACAAACAGAATCTTTAGCCAGGATATCTCAATAGAATTCGGTATCGAAAAGCTGCGGTTCTGACCATGAGAAATGGAAAACTAAAAGCGACAGAAGGTACTACCCACTCAAACAGAAATAAAAGAGAAAATTGGAAAAAGAATACTCCAGAAGAACAAGAAAACTTAGTTTTATCAAGAAAAGATTACATAGGCCGTGTGTGCCGAGGTCATTTTGACACAAGTGTGCATTTGCAAGAACAATTAAATAATTATCAAATGTATCAAGAAATGATTTTAATAAAAAATTATAAACCATGGCAAGCATCTGCATGCAAAAGCAAGAAACTTGATCAATTATCATAAGGAAATGTAAAAAGTATAATGCTTAAAAGATAATGTTCGGTAAAAGTTAACACAGGTGTAACCACAGTCAAATCAATCCAGTGAAACAGGAATTTCGAAATAAAACGCCTGTGTGCTATTGCTACAGTGACAATACTATTCCAAAAGGGTTTCAGGTGGTTACAAATGCTTATATAATAACAACCGAAAAGATACTTTGTTGTTGAGAAATTCGGTCTAAGAAGAATCACCCCGTCGAATTCCCATGTGTGCATTTCCCTCCTAACAACCAACCATCTATAACCATCACCGAGAATAAAGATTTTTTAAAAATATATTATCAGTATGTCGTATTTCATTTAAATGCAGCAAAAATACAGCATTTTAGTAATATCGAATTCCTAGTGTATTGTATTTTTCATTGACTTGAAGCCGGTGATCTCCCTTACAAGAGCAACCAAATATTGATTTATTTTGATATCGCAAATTTTCTTCATCGATGTTTATCACGTTCATTTCCAATCGATAAGAAATAGCTGTTTTAATTTCAATAAATAAATGCACGAAAACTAATTTGTTTTACAGAAAATAATTACATTTAAATTTCCCCTCGGACCAAATATTGACCTGCTGATTAATTCTATGTGACAGGAATCTACTTGATTGACATTAACTAATAGAAAACTAAAGTAAACCATTATTCTTATATGATTTTTCATTAGTTTCTTTTTCTGTGTTTTATGCAAATATTTTGTTTGAAATTGTTTTCTTTATTCGATTTAAAACGTGATTTCAACGGAGTTTTTTTTTTTTGTATTGGAGTTGTGTAATTAAACAAATGAATTGAAAACGACATCTAATAACGAAATGCTGATAGTTGAATGGTGAAAAGTTATGAAAGACTTGAAAAATAGAGTTGAGTTAACAATTTTAATTATTTATGGGGAACGTTTAGAACAGGTATTTGTATACATTAGATTTGAAGGCGACTGTATTTTAGATTGCGGAGAAGTCCGTGATAATCCATTGCTTAATACTTAGGATTTTCGTCCGTTTTTCATATTCTAAAACATGGACGTTGTGCTTCACCAAATAACATTCTATAATTAAATGGAAATAACTGAAATATTGGTTTACGTACCCTTTATAAGAACGCTACAGTTTCAAAAATAATGTAAGGAAATTACTCAAATTACATGTTTATTTTTCTTTAAAACATGCTGCAACCACCTACATAGAAAAAAAAACTGACGAGCCGGAGTAAAATATTGATTTTATAGGAACAAAGCTATCTACGACAAGGAAATAATTTAAAGTCTGATTTTATTCATATGTAAATGCACTGTATGTGTCTGTGTGTATGCTTAGTGCAGGCGACACTAAAATTATAATGATGAGATTATTATTGATATAATCCAAATAATACGAACATTTCATATATTCTTGGGAAGTATCTTTTTAACATTATTTTTGTATGTAATTGTTCATATTGTAATATGTTAATGGCATTTATATATATACTAGCAGGGAACCCGACGTTGCACGGGATTGAATGATGATCAAGGCATATTCCACACTCCTATATTTTTATTGTAATCGAAATCTGTGAAATCGCCCGGGAGGAAGCTCCACATACCTCCATGCAATAACTTAGTCCAAAATATGTTATTCTACATTGCACTCTAGAGAACCTACTGTTTCAGTTATGAAATTATTTGATATGAACTTCTTTCCAGTTAACGACAAATAAATTAAGAAATTTACGCGCGGGGTTTGAATCTACAGAACACGTCATGCAAAAAAACAAAAAAAAAACAAAAAACAAAACGAAAAACAAAAAAAACACGTAAATTCTCAAGTCTGTTGAGCCGTTTCGGAGCCTATAAGGAACGATCTCACACAACGAAAAAGTTGTATTTATATAATTGTAGGTATATATACATGTATATATATATGCATATATATGCATATATATATATGTTACAATAGAAAAATGCGATCATGAAAAGTAATATGGTTTAGCTATGAAAAGTAAAAATATAATAAATTCATAGCTTAAAATATTTCAGCATTAAATTTAGCATTATATAAACAATCCTTAATGCTGCAATATTTAAAATTATAAATTTATTATATCTTTTACAAGAATTGCTTGTCCTTTTCTTTCCCAGTTTTAACTACTAGTACTTTACGTTTCCATTTTTAAGCTTAACCATATTTTCATTCTCGCGTTTTTCTATTGTATCCATTTTCTATTGTAATCCATAATTTTTCCAGGCTTCCAATAAATTCACTTGTTCTTTGTTTAATTTCAGTCTTTTTTTTCCCTAAACACACATGTAATAACAATATACGGCACTCGTCTGCTTTCAATAAAATCCCCCAATTATACCCCTTTTATGCTTTCATTCTCTGTTTCACTTGTCACTTCTTTTTTCGCGACAGCAGTGAATTAGTTGCAACAGTAGTCGCTAAAAAGGGATATGGTCGCTATAAAGAAACAGTCATAAAAAACGTCGCTCACCTCCTTACATATTTTTACGATTTTGAACACCAGATAATCTACCATAGCTTTTATTTTACTAAACGAAAATTGAATTTGTTTTCACAATATAGCTGAGAAAGTGATTTATAAATTGTAATATTGTTTGAGATTTGATCGAAAGCTAAGTGGGCGCTGAATCTTTAAAACAGTTCTAAATGACTAAAACTCCCACTTAACCATATATTCAAACACAGTAGTGTTTGAATTATATACATACATATATATATATATATATGTATATATATATATATATATATTATACCAATGGCTTACACTTTATAAAAGTCCAAGTATCACTCGAGAATATAGATTAATGTAATCGAATATTTATTGAACTAACCATGAAACAAGTAAAAATGTTTGATTGAATTATCATATTCTTAATTTAATAAGCATGTGTCTATTTCGACTGAAGAATAAACGAGATTTAATATCCAGTTAAGTGAATTAACCAAGAGTCTTTCTTCCATACGCAGAAAAATGACTCATAAAGGTCTAAAAGGCACGGCTTACCAAAACGATTCCTTTACGTTTTGTAGAACATGAATTTGAAAAAAGTGTTTGTTGATACAATGTTTAGCCTTTATTTACTACTAACCTGGGTGCCCGGCGTTGCCCGGCGGTTTGGAGGTGTGTGTTGAGAAAAAAAAGAAGGAAAAAATTGGTAGTAGGCAGGCAAGTTCGAATCTGGTTCGCAAAGGCTGAATAGAACGGAAAAAAAACGGGACGTCTTTGCTGTTGCACACATCGTTAAACCGGAAGTGGCGTAGTTTAAAATTAAAGCTAGTCAATCGAAAAAAGGGATGACTTTCGAAAATATCGGCGAAAAAAGCGACCCCGCCCTGTAGGAAAATACCCAGCTGAGGGTAAAGGAATTAATATTTTTAGTCAATTTTTCGTTATTTGTCGTTCAAAGGGTAGAACTTCAAACAGATATCGATCTTGTGAAAATCCGCCCCGTCTGTCGAAAGTTTTAGGCAGACATACAAACATAATACATACATACATTTAAACAGATAGGTGATATATATATATATATATATATATATATATATATATATATATATATATATATATATATATATATTATAGATTATTCGACGCAAAGATTCTCATATTTCTGCCAGTGTATTACGTATATACGCGCATTAACTGTTTCTAAAGATACCGATAGTTTTGGTTTCTTCTGACAGTAACAATTTGTTTCTAATGAGATTTTTTAACTGATCTAAACTGCTCTAAATAAGTTCCTTTCATCTTAAACAATCCTATTTGTCGACTGCAGTTATATATGCATTAACTTGCATATCGACGAATCAGCAAGCTAAAATACATTATAAAAATACCACAGTCGAAAAAACAGTAATTATGGTCTGCACAAAAGATACAAGACGTGTTAAACGTCTAGCACATGCGAACAGTATACTTTTTCTTCTGCCTAACTTGCTGTCGCCATCTACAAAAACTGAATATTATGTCATAATTTAAACTCCTTAATTTCTTGACAAGTTAGCTTGTGGTCTAATTAGTATAAAACCATATATATATATATATATATATATATATATATATATATATATATATATATATATATATATATATATATATATATATACTAGCATTTCAGCCCGGCGTTTCCCGGGTGTTCGGATGTGTATGTTGAGCAAAAAACAAAAGTGGTAGTAGGAAGACAGGCTCGAACCCGTACCGACCTAAAGTTTATGCTGTTACGACCACCGCCAAACTGGAAGCGACATTTCTTAAAATTAAGGCTAGACAATCAAAAGGAGAGGATAACTTTAAAAAATATCTGCGAAAAAGTGACTCCCCTGTAGAAAAGTGCCTAGTTGAAGAGGAAGATATTAATGTTTTTAGCCAATTTTTCGATATTTGTCGTATGAAAGGTCGAACTTTAAAACGATACTCCTCTTGGTAAAATCCGTCGCCTCTATTGAAAGTTTAAGGCAGACATGCAAACAGACATACATACATACATTTATATATTGGTAACTAAAATTTTCGACCCAAACTGATGAAAAAGCTTGTCCTATCTCTGAATACTCAGAAATTTGGCTGTTAAGGGGTCAACGTTCAACGATTTGACTTTTAAGAACTCTACCAAACTCCTCCGACAATTTTGGGTCTAAACACTTGAAGTTTTAAATAAAGGTTCCTTGGACATGGATCTAACTTAATAACTTAATTTGAGGCTAAAAGAATAAATTTTAAGGAGTCATAATAAGGGTCAAAGTTTTAAAAAATTGACAGCTTTTTGTTTTTTCCTCAACATACACCTCCAAACAGCCGGGCAACACCGGGCTTAAATGTTAGTATATATATATATATATATATATATATATATATATATATATATATATATATATATATATACTAGCATGGGTGCCCGGCATTGCCAGCTATTTGGAGGTGTATGCTGAGCAAAAAAAAAAAAAAGAAAGGGACAATTTTTTTAACTTTGACAGTCCGTTTTCGGTCAGACATTTCGTTGTTAAAGGGTCAAAGTTCAACGATTTGACCTTGGAAAACTCTACCAAACTGCTCCGAAAATTTTGGGTTCAAACACTTGAAATTTTTTATATCGATTTCTTGGACATGGATCTAACTTAATTTGAGCCTAAAAATTTTGAAAAAACAAAAAGTGTCAATTTTTTAAAATTTGACCCTTATTATGATAGGAGTCAAATTTTAAAAAATTGACAGCTTTTTTTTTTCCTCAACATACACCTCCAAACACCCGGGCAACGCCGGGCAACGCCGGGCTTAAATGTAAGTATATATATATATATATATATATATATATATGTGTGTGTGTGTGTATATATATATTTAGTGTAGATAGTAATTAATAAAAACTGAAGAAAGTGCTCAATACTGTTGTAGAGCAAATATGCGTTTGATTTATTTTTTTATTACCGTATCTTTCTGTTAAGTTACATTATTGTTTCGGCTACACGGCCGTTTTTTTTGGCCGTCTGTAGCATCCTCGGGCTTTTACAGAAATGTTCGCTATTTTGGGATGAAAGAGTGGAAGAGTGAATGCGGTCAGGAGGGGGGGGTTGGCGAGGAGGGCGGAAGAGGAAGAGAGGAAGGGAACAACGAGGGAAGATGGGGAGCGTTTGGAATGTCGATAATGTTTTAGTTTTGGGGTTAAAGAAACTTGTGGAGGAGGGTCTGGGAAGTTAATTTCTGGTGTGGCCGGGGGCATAGGGATACATGAGAGGAAGGGGAATATGTGGGGGTGGAGGAGGGGGTTACTTTAAAATTCGAGTCTTAGTGTTAAAGCTTTTAGCGTCTCGTTGGTGAGGTGATTTGTTGGTAAGTATGTCTTGAGCTGCTGGGTGTTCGCTTATGTTTGGAGGCGGGGGGGGGGGCTATGATTCGGTTTATATATTTTTAGTTTTTATTTTGTTCTTAATTGTTTAGAGAGGTCAGCTAGCTGTTGCAGCCACGGGTACACACGTGCGCACATACACACATATACACTTAAAAGAAACGGTCACGGGTACACATACATGCCCGCCTTGGCGTGCAGATATATGTGCATATGTGCGCCTGCATGCATAGACACCTGCGTTGTTCTAGCTTGCGTCAAATTTTCTTTAAGGTGCCAAGATTGGGTGCGCGTGCGTAGGCATGGATGCGCACATACACAGATACATGCAACATGGCCGCCCCTGCCCCCAAGGAGGCGATTATACGGACATATGCGCATATTGATTCAACCCGCCTGACCTCATTCACTCTTTCACTCTTTCATCCCAAAATTACGAACATTTCTGTAAAAATCTGAGGACGCTACAGACGGCAAAAAAATGTCCGTGTAGCCAAAACAATAATGTATCTTAACAGAAAGATACAGTAATAAAAAATAAAACGTATATATATATATATATATATATATATATATATATATATATATATATTGCCAACATATGCACCACTTTAAACACGTCTTGTCCTTTTGGGAAGATTTTCGTCAGCATCTTAGGACGGACTGGCCCGTGCTCGACCGTATAGAGCTGAGAATTCAATGTAGCCGCCTTCAGCCTAAATCACCGCCTCGATACGAGTCCAGCCTAAATCACCGCCTCGATACGAGTCCATTTCGAAAAGCGCCGCTAGGAATTCAGCGAATACTCGGTGGATGGCGGCGATCAGGTGTCTTTGGTATTGTGAGAGGTAACGTTCTTGAACTAGTCCAGCGGGTTCAGGTCGGGGGAGGAGGGAGGAAAATGAAAGAAGGATACAAAGTCTTGGCGCTCTTTCTGAAGTCAAGTCTGGGTCTCTTTGAACTTGTTAGCCGGCACCGAATCCTGCTGCCTAACCCAAGGTTTGCCAGCGGCCACCTGACGGCACCAGGAGATAACATAGTCTTCAGCACATCTAAGTAGACGTCGATATTGACTTTCAAGTCGATTACGAAAATGTAAGGTGGCATAATGTGGCCTTCACTTGAACCTCACCAAAAAAAATAACCGTGGCGGGAAATTGTTTTTATCACCCTAAGCACGTCCCTGTTATTCGTGGCAATTCAACTATGAATTTTGAGGTTGCTGGCCATGGTCCTGTTGGATTAGATTGCATGAGTTGTACAGCAGCACGTCTCTGATTTCGCTCGTTTACCAGTGTGTCACTTTCAAACATGATAGAAGGCTCCTATCGCTTTTGGGATTAGTACACAACTCGCCAACTAGTATATGGCCTGCAATAAATAAATAAATAAAAGAGAACTGTTTTTATCAAAAGGCATAGAATTATGTCTTTTTGTCTAGGGCGAGAATTTTATCGTTCCGCCGTGTACAGAAGGTTACATATGCATATATAAGTTGGAAATCTTCCATATTTTACATCGCTATAATTTCTAAAGAATTGTAAACTTTTCTTCGTTCCACTAATTTCTCCAGCTGAGAATAGTTTACACTTATATCTCATTCGATTTTCTTAGTTATTACTTTATCATTCTGATAGGGTCAGATGATAAGCTTCTAAGCGTGAATTTTAAATGTTTTCTCTAAGATTTATCGCACCATTTTCTTGTACTTGTAATCTGTTTACACACACACACACACACACACATATGTATATATATATATAGTAAGTAGCAAAAGTATTTAGTACATTAGTTTATTTTAGTTTATTTCGTATTTCTCAAGAAATATAAAGTTAATTTGAATGAAATGTACACTCAATCTTTAAACAGATATTATATATCTAAAAATAAATAATACTAATATAATATAATTAAAGTTAACTGCAGCACATTTTTTATTACGAAACTTGAACAGCATCCTCTAATTTGAACGAATCAGATGTTCAAATTATAGGAGTTATACTGTATATAACAAATAAATGTTATCAAAAGCAAGATAAGTTACTTTTCTACCTAACTGGATACTTCTCTAGTATTTTTATTTAATGTAACGTCTTTATTCGGCTCGAAAAACATAATGTTTATCGGTATATGGCAAAAAGACAAATGGCGGCGTACTCGCTGTTGAATACGTTAAGTTTGGGAAAATGAGTTCAAACTAAAAATACTATAAAAATGCTGTAAGAAACCCATACTGCAATATTTATTTTTTTACGTGGAGGTCATTTCACCACTTATCACACACACACACACACACACACACACACACACACACACACACACACACACACATATATATATATATATATATGTCATCCCCTTTTAAAAGATGCAATCGTCCGATCATCAAAGACAAGAATCAAGTTGGCAAGGTCTACAGAGTTATATATATATATATATATATATATATATATATATATATATATATATATATATATATATATATATATATTAGATTAACAAAATGATAAGAAAGTTCCTGTGGAATTTTTCATCTGGGTTTCAACGGATATATTTTCAAATAAGTTTCGTTTATAAGACTTTTTCTTTATATGTTATTTTAAAGAGCATGTTTCGCTCTTTCTATTCGTTTAAATTACAATCGTTTTAAAACAATTTCGTCTCTTTTTTAGAACGTTAAATACAGGATGAAAATAAAGCAAAATCACATAATTTTCTTATTTTTATTCAAGCTTGGCCGAAAATCTGCTGATACAGCTTGCGATATCCACAGGGCGTTTGGATCAGGAACCACTATAGAATGCACAGCACAACGGTTGTTTAAGAAATTTCGTGACGGCAACGAGAATCCTAAAGATAGTTAGCATAGGTGTCGACAATGGATGTTGACATCAATTAAGAGCTTTAGTCGAAGCGAATCCACGCACAACTGATCAAGAACTTGCTTCTGAATTAAACGTAATGTATACTATGATTTCCAACAACTTTAGAGAGATTAGAAAGACAAAAAATAACAAAAAGACTAGATAAATGTGTGCCTCACGAATTAAACAACAACCGAAAGAAACGACGTTATAAAGTGTTATCTTCTTTTTTGCGCAACAAGAACGACCAGTTTCTCGAATGGGTTGTGACTTGCAGTGAAAAGTGTGTTCTTTACGACAACCGCCATGCGCGGCTAAGTGGTTAGACGCTTACGAAGCTTCATGACACTTTCCGAAGCCAAAGTTGACTGTTTGGTGATATGCGACCGACCTTATCAATTGCAGTTTTTTTGAAACGATTACGGTAGAGAAGTACGGTCAACAAATAGATAAAATGCATCAGAAACTTCGACAACAACATCCATCATTAGTCAACAGAAAAAGGCCCAATTCTCATCCACGACAATGCCCGACCTCACGTTTCTAAACCAGTCCTGCAGCAGTTGAACGAAATGGGCTACGACACTGTCTCATTTGTCATACTTTCAAAACCTTTCGCTTATCGACCACTACTTTTTCATGTATCTCGACAATTTCCTGATTGAGAAATATATAAAAAAACACCGAAGCAATATCAAAAACGTCTTCAGCGACTTCCTCAACACAACAACGCAATATGTTTTTTACGTTACTGGCATAAATACACTTGTTTTGCGTTGGCAAAAGTGTGTTAATTCTGATGGTGCTTATTTCGACCAATAAATTTTTGTTAAAAAGAGGAAGCGTTTTCTTGTCAACCTGATATATAATGCTGGCCCCTTAATATATATAATACAGTTGAGCGGATATAGCAGAAGAAGTCGACCTTTTACTAAATAGTGAAGTAAAATTAAGCATTAGAAATTTTATTTGGATCTAAGCAATAGCACTTAAAGAGGTTTTTAGTTATTGTAATTGGCTGGCTGAAACATGAATGTGTACGACATATTAATGCTTATGTAAAACAAATAAAAAGTATATTTTGCCATACTTCGGTTTTGGGAACTCTTGAATGAACATCGTTAAAACTTCATTAGTTGCTTCACAACTGGAAATAATAACCTCGAATAATATATATATATATATATATATAATATATATATATATATATGTGTGTGTGTGTGTGTGTGTGTGTGTGTGTGTGTGTGTACGATATGCCTTCCAAAATTAATGTCTATTCTTTTTTATTTCGCCAGAATATGCCAGGGGGATTGCAAATTCCATTGTTATTATGATTGCACTTGCGCATTCACTATCTGAAACTTTCATTTTATTTTTGCAGATACTGACGGTGTGGGACGTTGAGGAAGTAATTCTTGTCAAAGACCTGCGTCAGGAGCAGAGATGCGCGATTGAATTCCTGGCGAAAGTTAAATCAGATTCGTAGTTACTGTGTAGAAAAATACATGCTGGAGCACAAAATGTCGCTCTGTTTAATACAGTTACTTGCGCTTTCGTAGCTCAATGTTTTTTTTTTAGTTAAAAATAGAAGGTTTTAATTTACGGACGACCCTCGTATGACAAAACACCCTCTGGAGCCCATGCACAGACATAGTACATCGTTGAATAAAATGTGTTATGAATACTGTGACTATATGGAAAAATAAATTCTGGTGTACGTAAGGTCGTTTCTTTTAATAGTACTACTCCCGTCACTGTAGCTCTTTAACTTTTCGAGTCAGAACTAGATTTCACTTTTGGATCGATTCGTACACACACACACACACACACACACACACACACACACACATATATATATATATATAATATATATATATATATATATATATATATATCAACGAATAATCTTTGAATATGACGCGGAAGATTATTTAAAAAACCAGGAGAGTAGTTGGATATAGAATGTTCTTTTGATGAAAGCCGTCGTTGATTCTATGTGTTTCAGACTTCTGTTTTTCGAGAGATACATTTATAGACTGTATTTGACATCTGAGAAGAAACTGTGATTCAAAAGTTTGCGATAACCCTATCAAAACCCTTTTGATATATAAAAACCCTTTGATAAATCCAAAAAACATCGCCATAAATACAAAATTCTGTCACTAGATTTACTGATCCTTCGTGATATTGTAGTTTGTAAATATGTTGGTTGTTTTGTGAGACTAAATCAAATTTGCTTGTCAGGTAAGCTGTTTTGCTTCAGATCGGCCGAGAGAGAGAGAGAGAGAGAGAGAGAGAGAGAGAGAGTGAGGAGAGAGGAACAGAGAGAGAAAAAGTAAGAGAGAAATGAACAGCAAGATATTAATAACTAATAGCTTTTCGAAGCATTATCTGTATATACATCAACGGATACACATTTCTTGACGAGAATTGTATCGGAATCAGAATATAGTTTGGAAAATCATTGATAAAATCATGTGAATGTTTAATGAATCTATATCAGCTCCTTAAATATATATATATATATATATATATATATATATATACTAGCAGAGAGGCCCGAACTTGCCAGAGATCGAATGATGGCCGACCAATATTTTACACTCCTATATTTTTATTAGTGTTGGGACGAATAATAGGCATCGGAATCGGAAATCGGAAAAATCGGAACTTTTTGAGGTATCGGAATCGGAAAAATTATAGCCTAATTTCCGATTCCAAAGTGATTTTTTCTTTCTTTTTTTATGGGCAATAAAAAAATTAAACAAGCAGAAATTTTATTTTATTAGGAGTTGTTTATTTACAACATAAGATTGAGAAGGGTCACAGAATGGGTTATAAATCTCATTTACAGATTTAACATTGATTGACAGAGTTTAATTTATTTTATTTATTGGTCATTTATTGAGAGATAACTTGCCTATTCCATTTGTCAACGTTTTGCACTTATTCGCTAAATGTCTAGATTCCCCATGCGAGCTGTATATTGACAGTTTCTCTTATCAGCCTCTTCTGAAATAAATAAAGATTTATGACGCTCGTCTTTGGACGCAAGTGAAAAATATAGATGAAAAGCTCCAGTGAGTTTATCAAAATCTTGAATAATATATGGAGACTCGTCTACGGAAACTCGCCCATGGAAAACGTGTCCATTTTCGCTACCTGTGAAAACTGGTCCATTATTGAATAAATATCGATTGAAAACACATTTTATGACCGTTCTTGAAAGAGATATTACTTTTAAAAGAGACTATACCCCCGTATATTTAAAAAATATTTTTTTAATTTTTTTTTTTTACTTTTCTTTAAAAACAAAAGATAAAATCGATTTACTAAGTGTTCGTTTTTTACCTAGCTGGCTTAGTTTTTAGTAGTTTAACTTATTTAAAGAGTATATTCAGTTCCAAAATAGAATCTTCAGACCGCATAATATTTTTTAAAAATATTTATGCTTATTTACGGAATCGGTAATTGTATCGAAATCGGGAAAAATTTTGGAATCGTCTCATCAGTAATTTTATATTGTCATTAAAATCCGTTAAATTGCCCGGAAGGAAGCTTCATATGGCTCCATGCAGTAACGTAGTCACACATATTGCATTGCACTCAAGAGAACCTACTGTTTCTTTTATAAAATTATTTTGTATAAATTTCCTACCAGTTAATGAAAATAAAAACTAAGTAATTTACGTACGGGGTTTTTACCATACAGACCATGTCATGTAAAAAAAAAAACAAAAAACAAAACAAAAACAAAACGTAAATTTTCAAATCTTATAAAATTCTTTGCAGATAATCGAAAAAAAAAATTACGTGCGGAGTTTGGACCTACGAACCTCATGAAAAAAAAAGAAAGAAACACGCTATCAACTTACCCGGAGTAAAATTGTCACGGACCTTTATCCTATCATTGTTGCTAAAACGACATCATGAGAAAAATGGCTTTACCGATGATAGATGAATTAAAATATCGGTTTCGAATATCGATTATCAGTAGTTATTAGGGGTATTCTGAGACAAAACTTAACTAAGATCCTTTCAAGACTTATACACTAAAGTGCTGTAAATTTTAAAGAAAATCTATCCAGCCGTTTAGGAGTCTATAAGGAACGAACTCAAACACAGACAAAGTTGAAATTATATAATTATAAAGAATATATATATCATTTGCATAATATTTATTCATCTATTTATTATAATAAATGTACATATTATATCTATTATACTGATTCATATTCTATCTCTGAATATATTTATGTATATACTATTTGTATCATGATATATACATATATATTACTTTATTCTTTTTCTCTCTATATATTATTTCTATTTATATGCATATAAATATATTATTTCTACTATATGTTTGTTTTTGTATTTTGATCTCATCGAGTTACTTTATCGGATTTTCAGACATAGTCATCGATCTACAGCAGTTTTATTTGATTCTGATTATCCATTTTCTTTGTAGATTTTTATACATAAATACATTTGCTGTGTTTTTTTTTTCAAATAGCATATATACAGATTCGAAACGGTTTCATTAATACCACGAAACAAATTTTCATCCATGACGTCCATTGGATTGGTTTCTTAGTCATTAATTAATGAAAATTTTGCATTTCTCTATCCATGACGTAAAGAAAGTCTTATATCCACCAAGGTCCATCCCACCCATTCACCTATAGCCCTTGAGCCCCCTGGAGGAGCATAGGCCATCTACAACTTTTGTAGATGCTTTTGTAGCGAGGAGTTCTTTTTACAGGGTGAGGGTGCTGGCCCCACGCCCAACCTTCTCAGAAGGTACATACAGCGCCTAGCCTTCCCAATTGGTTACTTATCTGGTACTGGCCAGGCTCAACGTTGCTTAACTTCGGTAATCTGGCGAGAACCAGTGTGTCAACGTGATTATGCCGTACATCCACCAAGGTGATAATTCAAAAATAAACGGATCGATTTTATTTCATCTTTAAAAAATCTGAAATAACTTTCTATTCAACAGAGTAAAGGCTTTCGAATTTATTTATAATCACGCATGTTCGAGAAGTATTTTTGTCTTTCTTTTTTCTAATAACATTTAGTATTTTGTGTCTTTCTTTTTATTCTGATAACATTTTACAATATTGATTTTCTTATCGGTGTGAAAGTTAATATGCTCGTATGTTCTTACCTTTACGTAATACAGATAAATACAGATCGTTATTTTTCTTTTACAATTAATCGATTTCTCTGGATCTAATTACTAAACTTGTAAATATGTAAACTTAGAATAAACTATTCATCTACAAATGAATTAAACTAATTTCAACTTAAAAAAAAACAAACTTTTTTTGCTCAACACACACCTACAAACACCTGGGCAACGCCGGACACCCAGGGTAGTTTATAATATAAACATCAAAAATCTGTTTAAATGTATGTATGTCTGCTGAAAATGTTTCACAGAGGCGACAGTTTTCACGAAATCGGTATCGTTTTGAAGCTCGACCCTTCGAACAACACATATCGAATAATTTGCTAAAAATATTAATTCCTTCTCCCTCAACTTCGCACTTTTCTACAGGGAGGGGTAGTATAAAATCGTTTTTCATGACAATTTAGCTAAACACGCATGCGCAAAAAACGTTTTTTCTTGATTTAGTTTAAATATAAAAAACGACATACCTTTGCTCCCGCAACCAATCGTTATAGTGGCAGTGTCGTTATCTTAAGATTGCACGTTTGAGCCTAGATATAAGGCATTTTGTTTTCGATTTTTAAAGTTTTAATATTGAAACAGGGTTATTTATGCGATTTTTACGTTCGTTTTTTTAAAAGAATTTTTCCATCATGTTCGCTGTTTTTTTCGATGTTTTAAGAAATTTTAACATTTAAACAAGGGTATTTATGATATTAATTTTTCTCTCGCTTATTCTTTATTTTGCATCACGTTCGCTGTTTTTTTTTCCGATTTAAAAGAAAAAGTTATGATATTTAAACAGAGTTATTAAGTTCGCCTATTCTTTATTTTCCATTTTGTTTTGATTTAACCCCCACCCCACCCACACACACACACCTCACAACACCCGGGCAACACTGGGTATCCCCGCTAGAAACCTCATAAATATCACATGAATTTGATTAAAATTCTGGGCACTAACTAACCTTAAAGCAGTCATTCGATGATACAATTTTAGTTTTCTTGTGACGTATATTAAGTTAAATATGATATCTCGCATATCTGTAATAAATTGAGTGACACAGTTTATATATATATATATATATATTGATCCATACACACGTGCATGTTGCATTTGTGTTATTTTACTTCAGTCGAAGTTTTCAAAAATCAAGGAGCTTCTTTCCTGGGGCTTACAATTAATCTCTATATTAGATATATAGATATTCGAATATTTCATTAAGGTTCTTATTTAACTCTACAACACTAAGTTAGTAAACAAAGTGGGAACATAATGTTCCTCTCCCCGATTGATCATCTATATATATTATAGTATGTCTTTCTTGTGATCTCCTCATCTTACTGGATCACAATACAATACTTCTTCGTCTGGTGGCGTATCCAGTTTCCTGTTGTCACTTGTAGTAACATCACTTGGAAAGGGTTCACAATCCTAGGAAAAGGCAGTGTATATTGGTCATAGCAAGGATATCTTATTTATGCTGCGAACATGTGGTTTTACGTATTTTCTCAGCGTTTTCTTTCAGCAAAGTAATCTCATGCCAAGTTTTCCTAACAAACCGTTTAGAGAGACCTTAGACACTTGAGGATCGAGTCTAGTAAGCATTAATGCCATCGGGGGATGTAGAAAATAATCGTTCATGTGCCGTACCAAAACATCCAATGTAGGTCCTATTTTTGTCAAGCGGCAATAAAGTAATTTATTTTAACAAATCACTTGGGATTGAACTTCGATTAGACCACTTATTTTCTTTTCTCTTAAAGAGTCCCTTTGAAAGGGTACAATAAATAATCATTTTATAATAAATATTTAGCTTTTTTTTATTCAGAACAAAGCAATTAGAATTCGGGCAAGTCTTTAAAAACTGCAATGTGGAACTGGCATAATTGCAGACATGAGGTTTTGATAAACTAACGAATTCCTGTTCTCCCTCTTGATTCTCCCTCTTGATTCTCCCTGTTTTGAATGTACAATAATAGAGGTAATCGAAATTGTTATTCGGTTCCCGCTGGACCATTGGAATACTAACGCGAAGTGACTTTCTATCTTTTTTGTCCACTGTAAGAGATGCTCAACATATTCCTTGCATACAATATGGTGTGCCCATACCTTCTCTTTATTACCTTGCATTACTTTAAAGTAAAGAAGATGAGTACACTTCACAAATTCATTGATCCGTTTCCTGTTTGATTGCAATGTATATTCATCGCAAATATAGCAAAACACAGGATTGTGTAAAGCAATGTCGGTTAGGAGTTGATGTAGACATGCTTGATTTTTGCTCTAAAAATCTGCAACGAAAGTAAAATAATGCGGCGTAATTATTTCCTGTCTGATGTATACATGAATTCCTAACATTAAGTCGATAAATCTGACGTTGACCCAAAGATAAACAAAAACATGCCACAATCGGTAGGCTTATTTACTACTCAGTGTCCACTTCTTACCAACTACATATCTCATTGTATAGCAGATTTGACTTTTTACTT
Source organism: Euprymna scolopes (assembly GCF_053919585.1). NCBI lineage: Eukaryota > Metazoa > Mollusca > Cephalopoda > Sepiida > Sepiolidae > Euprymna > Euprymna scolopes. The sequence goes on along the minus strand of NC_136494.1, from coordinate 68,282,382 downwards.
TAAGGTTGATAATGCCATAATCAATCTACATGCATCACAATAACAACCTACAACTGTAATTATGAAGCTAAATGTATATAGAAACACACCTAGTCTACGGTTGTCGCATGCACCTACGCTTCACCTTTAAATGCACGATTCTAAAAAAATAAAGACTGAAGACTAGTACATAATCCACAGGTATATTTATTTAAAAAGAAAAAGTAAATACTGAAAGAGAAAATATGGCGGGTATAAGAAAGCAAAAAACAAAAAAAAAAATAACAACAAACGAGTGTAGGGAAATGAAGGAGTTAAAGAAAAAACTGAATAAGTTTGTACAGATATGGAACATGAAACGTAACCCCCTCTAATTATTTTATATTAACTTTGTAGAACCGGCGTTCTCATTAAACAACAATACGCAGGAAATATTCAATAGTTCAACGTCGAAGCTGTACATTTCTTGAATTAATACTTTTCAGGGCAACATGCTTTCCAATGTCCTAGTAAACTTTATTCGTCTTCCCGGTATATAAAGATTCTGAAGATCGGCCATCTCTCTCTCAATACAGATCAATCAGTCTCCTGTGCGTCATGAGTAAGTTGCTGGAATCTGTTTTGAACAGAGAAGTGGTCAACCACCTCAGCAAAAATAATTTGCTCAGTGACATGCAATATGGTTTTCTTCTGATCTACAGCTGATGTACTAACTGTTATATCACGCAGAATTATTGAATCTCTTGACTGGGGTTTAGTTTTTAGAGCATATCAATTGACATATCAAAGCCGTTAGATAGAGTATGGCATAAATGTCTACTTAAAATATCGCCAGCTATGAATAGCTAGAAAATGTCCTCTCAATTATTAAATTGTTTCTCTCTGATAGGCTTATAAGAGTAGTCGCTAATGGTCAGAAATCAGAAACTTAATGCTGGGGTCCCTCGAAGTCCCTACCTGGATCCGACTCCTTTCCTGATCTTCATCAATGATCTCATAAATCACATTCTTACATTATTCGTATGAATTTATGTTTACGACACTATCATGTACGGCAACACTTCAAAGGCCGTAAATGACTTAATTCTTTCTGATTCTCTCTCTCTCTCTCTCTCTCTCTCTCTCTCTCTCTCTCTCTCTCTCTTCGGATCTTGAGCACTGGGGACAATCGGGAAAAAGCTGGTGGGTTATTTTTAATGCATCGAAAACAAAGATTTTTTTCTTTCATCATTATCTCTTTGATTCTCATCACGCCTTAATAAAAATGAAGGGATCCTATATTGGAAGCTCTATGTATTGACAAGCTTCTTGGAATGACCTTCACTCCTGATCTAAAGTGGAACACGTACATCAAGTCGCCAAAACCTCTGGAAACAGTTGGATAACTCTACTGCTCCAGTATTTATCTCACCGCCGATGCATCTATCTGTATAAGAGCAACGTAGTCCACAAATTGAGTACTGTTTCCACATCTGGGCAGGAGCCTCTCGGCGCGCCCTAATAGAGTTCAAAACGGTTACGAAATTTAGTAGGTGGTGCCCTTTTCTCTTCCCTGCAACCGCTATTCTACCGAAGAGATGTTGCAGGCCTGTTTTTCTCTATAGCTATTTTCATGGCAAGTGCTCGAACTTCAATCCATGTTTTCCATTGTCAAACTTTCATAAAAAAACACTCGACTAGCTACAACCACTATATATGATTTCCCCTACTCTTTATTTGTGCTAAATCTAAACGCAGATTCCATGAACGAAACTTCTGTTCCAGAACAGGCTGCGAGTGGAACACTATTCCCTGGCCTGCTTCTTGGTTGAACGCAACATGGTAGCTGTCAAACCCAATGCAAATAAGTTCTTGTTTAGATAAATAATAAAAGTCTACTCAATTTACACGATTAACGATGGTTACACTGCCATATTACATTCATTAACCCTTATCCTCGAGTGGGCTTGATAAGTGGTGAGTTCCAAATAAAAAACGTTTTATAATATGTTACTTAAATTCTTAGATCCGACCAGACAATGTGTCAAAAGGTCAATTGTCGTTGTCTAGTTGGATCGTCATTAATTAAAATTAATTGATAAATATAGACAGTTATAATTAATGCCTTTTCTTATTTACTTTTCTATTGTATCTACAGAAACAGATAGTTTTAAAAAATGATGCTAGGAGTGAGAGAGTGAGAAAAAAAGAGAACCAGTGTGTCAGTCTTACGTTAGTGTTAGAATTAACGATTCATTTTAAAATTGCTTCTCGCTCCGCTTCCAACAAATCTCTCACAGGTTAATTATGCCCTGGCTTTCTTACTTGCGTTTCCGTCTTTTTATTTATTATATACTAGCAGGCCTCCCAACTTTGCCTGGTCATAAAATACGCATAAATATTATATTTTAATTAATGCAGGTTCTTATTTATTATACACAGAAATACCGAAGGTATTACACGTAATGTTAAATTTCTTAAAATATGAAGTAAAATAAACGAAAAAAAAACGGAAACATGTGCATGCGAGTATTATATGTTTTCTGAACAGTTCACCTCTTGCAAGTAAAAGAAGTCAAGTACGAACACCTATAGGACCGCTTAATACGATTTTTAAATTGTGTTGTCAAACTTACTTATTCTCAGGAAAAGTAAGCTGTCATGTGAACCATTCACATATTCACATTCGAGAAACAGTTTTTATTTTCACATCTTAGCAGTTTTTTTTTCGGATGAAAACTGACTAAAGATTTTTCCATGTATCTGATTAGCCTATGTACTAAATTTTATGTCTGTAGATCAAGAACTCGTTATATTGGTTGAGAAGAGTCCTCACACACATTCTCACTTTTATAAATATATTAGTTAGCTATGTGGGTCGTTTGAGAATCAGCTTCTTATTTATGCACTACCCGAGACCATTCAATATTACACGTTGCTGAACGTTTACAATTTTACGAGAACGCGCGTTTCAAAATGATTTTACGGTAAGCTTCAGCTGAATTACGAAAAGGGATAGCTTGTCACACGTCAATAAATTATTTTTCTTTAATTACATCATTCAGAAATAATTCAGTGTTGTGTTCGCCATGAAGAATTTCAAACTTATTATTTTCTGTTTCCAACCGAAAGTGAATTGTTTATGGAAGCTGTTCCATTCATCACACGATTGTATTTTATGTTCCGCTATTTGAGGAAACACTTCTTCCAGTAAGAATTTATGACCGTTTTAACTTTTTCCTAGTCATTAGCAACGCCTCATTTCTTTTATAACATCAAAAATAAATGTTTATCTCTAGTATTCGACTATATAACTTTTGATACCATACAAGTTAAAATAGCGTTGAGCCTGTCAAGTCTTTAGAAAGATAACTCACATTAGAAAAAAGTGGGTGGACGTGAAGTTATTTTTTTCTAATAAACTAATGTAATCTATAAACCCCCATCTCTCCCTCCTTCCCTATTCCACTGTTTCGATAGAATGGGGATATTTAAGTAGGTTGTACTCGTAAGGCAAACTAGCATAAGAAAAAGTGATAACCTCTAGTAAAATTCTGCTTATTCCAGCGTTTTCTTGCAGTCTTCATTTCGGATTTCTTCATTCTATATAATTCAGAACACCAGAGTTGTCAGGACAGAATAATTTCGGAACATCTTTAATTCACTGATGCATTCTCATCGCATGGGTATCTTTTCAAGGATTATCCGTTATTTCTTTACTGACCGAGGTAAAAAAAAAAAATTACTACAATCTATGCCTGTGTTGGTTGGTTGGTTGGTTGTTTTAGTTTTACGACATATCAACCCTTTTCGGGTTATTTAACGCCGAATCCAAAGATTTTGAAGAAAAATGTTTTAATAGAATATATTTCTTATTTTCAAGTCGGTTTCTATTTAACCCAACAGGTACTACCACTCTGGATCAGAGTGGACCTGGGAGCAATGGTAATTAAAGAGTGGCTCCACACTCCCCAAAGCCCGCAAGCTGGGGCCTCACCACTGGATATAGTTTAAGGTCATATTCAGGGCCATGCCTGTGTTGGAGTTATTATATTTTTAATTAATACAAACACTAAGTTCACGTAAAACACTGGTTCTTAATAAATCGCTAAACGTAAGTTACATTGAGCTATGTTAGTATACGGTGAGTTTCTATTTAAGAATAATACGTGTTATATGTAGAGATGTCCATTACTATTTCCCAGTGGTGCCAGATATACTCATGTTCTAACCTTTAACAAAGCATAACACTCGGAAAACGTCCTACAATGAAAAGTTTGTTTCATCTTACATGAACTTACTCGATAAATTAACGACAATGCATTCTGATTCAAAAAAAATATCGGTACTCATGCACTTATGTTACCGTGATAAAATGATAACGTTATTATTTAGAAAGCCATTTTTTTTATGGAGCGGGAAGTATGTTTTGTAACTATTCTCTACTTTCATCTACAAATTTAATAAAACAAAGATATCGTGAAACTTCGATTTAACTTGAAAATACGAATTAAAAAATAGCACGGCAACATAAGTTCATAAGCATCAAAATTTTTACATTGTCCATATAGGTTGTGTCCGTAAACAGAATACAGCTATCGAGAACTGATTAAAACTCGTACAACAAAAATTGGATATATAGAGAGAAAGTCTAGAAAATCTGTGCTACTAAGCCTGAATAGATAGATAGATAAATAGAAGTACGCGTTATTCTGGGTTGTTCTGTTTAGTAATTGAATCAATTAATGTTTGAATTATGTGCTAGATGTTGTCGTAAAACCTCTATATCATGTAATAGATACATCTTTCACAGCTTTATCGCCCGAATGCTTGCGACGAGTACATTTCAGTATTTAGAAAATCATCCAGTATTCAGTTAAGATCAAGTAAAGATTTAATAATAGAGTTTTTGAAGGGAAGTGCGGTAGGCTTTCTCCAGACATATAAAGAGTGTTAAACGTCGGAAGTTAACCTATGTCCCATGAGACAAACATGCACTTAACCCTGAGAGAGAGAGAGAGAGAGAGAGAGGGAGAGAGAGAGAGAGGGGGTTAGAATAATTGACAGGTGGACCAATAAGAAAATATTACGCATGAAAGATCTTTTACATTCGAGCAATGCCAATGATTTCTTTTGTTCATTTATAAATATAAAAAAAAATCTATTTTACCTAGCAGGGCAGATAAAATCAAACAAAGATAAACAGAGAGAAAAACAGAAATTGTTGGAAGAACCGGAGATTGCGTTACAAACTGCCTTAATAATGAGAAAATTCACTAATTTAATATTAGGCACTTTTCTCATGGATTATTTGGTAGATGCTGCCGTAAAACCTCTTTATCATGTTATAGATACATCTTCCCCAGATTATTGCCCTAATGCTTGTGCGGAGTACATTTTAGTATTTAGAAAATCATCTATATTCAGTTAAGATCAGGTAAAGGTAATCAAAGAGATTTTGAAGGAAAGTACGGTAGGCTTTCTTCAGACAAGCACAACAAAAATAATAGAATATGCTAGTCAAAATCTGAGGTATTAACCCCATATATCCTAGAAACATCATTGTTTTTGTCACACGACCTTCCATTTTCGATAATATATATTTTTTTATATTAAGAATATTCGTGTAATCTCTTCCTTTGTTTCTTGCTGTGTTCCGTGCATTCTCATTCACACTGACGCTTTTCTTAGACAATTTGTTTACGTGTAAGGGTAGTTTCGTTTTATATGCTAGAAAATTATGTTTTTTTAAAATATTTTTAAGTAAATGAACTCCCGACCTTCTTCAGATATATGTCGAGCTCTGTAATCTTTTCATCGAACTCGAAAATCTGCGAGAAATTTTGAATAGAACCCTTCATTTAATCCACGATGGTTGTGAACAAATTACTTGGTAATATTCAGTTGTAAGTTACACACTTCTGAGGGTTAAAGGTCTAATCCTCAGTGTAAGTTAGACTCAAAATAAATATGAACCAGGAGAAGAGAGAACGTCTAACATGGTCGTCGTTTGGACTACTAGACTAACGAGCCATACGACGTTCACTAAACGGTAATTGTACAAATAACTTATCCCTCTACCTGTACGTGTCTCATTCTTATCTTTCTGGCAGGCTTTGTTTCTATCCAGCTCTGTAAAATAAATAATCCGTTTATCTATATAATACTAGACTACATCTGACCCGTTGGGTCAGTATGTTACATTAGTTATGGAATTAATGTATGAGCGTGACGCGTGTGACGTAAAGAAAATAGTTTTTGTGACATAACAGAAACATTTCTATGAAATTATATAAAAATAAAAAAGAATATAGATAGATGTCTATGAGTCTTTCTGTTTATAATTGTTTATTTTAAAAAAAAATCTTACAGCCATTGAATTATAAGTGGTTTGCCATACATTTATACGTAAATGTGCACTGAACAGATACCATAATACTTAAAGTTAAATTCAAATTTTGATATATCTTTTAATTCAAACGCGAAAAAAAAAAAAACAATTGGGACGCTGAAAACGTACACAGTAAAACAGTACTTTTTATTGTCGCGTTGATTATTTATTTGTAACGCAAATAAAAAAAAAGATGTTTTCGGGGTTATTTATTTATCTTGGTAGTGTAGAAGAAAATGTATGAATGTTTTAAAGAAAGGTGTATTAAAAAATGAAGAATAAATTAAAAAAAGCAAGACGGCGTTTACTTGTTTACGCTGTTATTGGTGTATGTTTATGTACGCATGCGCAACAGGAAGTCGTAAACCGGATGTTGGGTTACAACACCCGTTAGAAGGTCATTTGAGTTTTATAATTATATAGATTATACTTGTGTTTTATTTATTTAGTCCACACGTTCCGCTTTGAAAAGGATTAAATACAAATTTTAAAGGCCAAACTACTTTAAAATAGCAAAATTCGCGAAAGTCAGTTTTAAAAAGGCTAAGCTGGTAGCCATAGACAAAAATATGAGAGTGACCCTTTTTGATGTAGGGTCGTAATTTCTATGTGCAGCAGTTCTTAACCGAAGAAAAATGCCAGCAAAATAATACGTAACAAAGGAACGTTCGAAAGAAAGAGGGAAAACAAGAATAACATTATTTGCTCAGATGTGCTGGGCTGAAGGAGTAAATTAAAGATGGTCTCTTACAATGTAATTTTATTATTAAGATTGAACTATCTAGCACACTATTACTTTCTGACTATTTATTCATGCGTAATTTATTGATCTCATCTGAGTCAGTTCTCAATTCAAAATACAATGGACTCTATTTTCCTAACAATGTTAATCCATATATCTATAAAAGTCTGAATGTGTGTGGGAACACTTCTCAATCTATATGCTCAACGAATTTCTGATCTACACACTTGAAATTTGGTATATAGGATATTCAGACATATGGAAAACTCTTTAATAAGCTTTCATCCAGAAAAAAGATTGCTATGGCGTGAAAATAGAAAAGTTCGTACGTGAAGGTTATCGGATTTTTATCTTTTTGTCAACTGTTTTACCAATGCGCGTCTTCATAACTTTATGTGCATATGTCTGTATATATTAAAATGTTTGACTCATGTCCAGGTAACATACATCAAACATTTCAAGTGTTTAGACCCAAAATTGGCGGGGGATTTTGGTACAGTCTGCAAAGGTTAACTCTTTTAACTTTGGCGTCTTGGGGACCAATTTTTCACACAAAAAACTTGCTGCATGTCTGAATAATCCTTACGTAAAATTTCAAATCTTTAGGCCCAGAATTGGCTGAATAGTTTGCTAGAAACCACAAAGATCAAATTTTTTTAAAACTTTTACATCTTGGCAGCCACATTTTCGGTCAAAAAACCTATTAAAAAGCGTACCTTATGTCTGAATACACTTTATGTAAAATTTCAAATGTTTAGACCAAAAATTTGCTGAATTATTTTAACTTTGATCCCAATTCTGACCCCTTAACATTTATTGTTTTGGATTCCATTCAAATTGAAGAATGCGATCCATGTCCAAGTAACCCATATCTAAATTTACAAGTATTTAGACCCAAAACTGACCCAAAATTGACGTAGAAGTTTGGTAGAGTTTCTAGAGGAGAAATCGTGAAATTTCCGCCAAATTTCTGTCCGAAAACCGATCACAAAAATTTTCCCAAATCTCAATACCCCTTATGTCAAATCCCGAGTCTGTAGACCGAAAATTAACCGAGTTATTTAGTAGGGAAATATACACACACAGACAGACACACACACATACATTTTCACGTTTATAGATATATAGATTTTTTTTTCACTCAAGGGCGGGCTTTTACATCAAAGCTGGTGAGCATAGTCAAATGCGATTTAGATGGAAAGCCCCCCCCTCTCCCCACCTCAACTTCACCGCTATATCGAAGAGAGAAGTGAAATCTACTTAGACTCAGTTGAGTCTGACATTGAACATTGAACTCGCGACATACCGGCGTGGCGACGGCATAACAACTAAATCGATCAACGGGGTTCTGCGACACGAAGAAGTTACAATTAGCCGCTGTCAATCGGGAATTGACTCTAACGTGACAAGAGGTCCCTTGGAAGGGGATCCTATCACACTATTTGCTGAGCCAAGCAGAACTGAATTCTAGGGTTTAGTGATGTTGTACTTGATTTCCAAGAAGTACAACTGTTACTCAATATCATCTTGAATTGAGCCAAGTGCACCTATGATGATTGGCACATTGGAAGTTTTCTTATTTCATCTCAATCTCCACCCTCAGTTTATGCTAGTTCTGTTGTTTCTCATTCTTTGTGCATGTTAAGTTGATGTCATTTATGCAAGCCACATCAATAATTTGGCATTTATTGATCTTTGTATTCATTCCTTAAATATCCGTTGTCCTGTAAACGATCTCTTGATAACAATGAACCAAAAAATTCGAGAGAATCTTAACATCCCTGTTTTCCGCAACCTGTTCTGGGTGATGTTGGAAGGACTTGCCCGTCATTTAGATTCCAAACTCAAAGGCAGATTTGCACATACGTTGTTATGGTTACGTTTGAATTTTTTGGGGACAAGTGTAGAACATGCGCTAAAAATTTTTGACGTTGTTTTAAGCTTTCACTTATCCAAACAGCTATCCCCAAAGATGTTTCTATTGATTATATTTGTTTTTAGTGCCTGTTTCTGAGCAACAACAACAACAACAACAACAACTACTACTACTACTACTACTACTACTACTACTACTACTATTATTATTATTATTAATATTATTATTAATATTATTGTTATAATTCTTATGAATAATATTATTATTAATATTATTATTATTAGTTTTATTATTAATCATATTATCAATAATATTATTATTAATAATAATATAATTATTATTATTAATAATACAATTTATGATATCATTATTATAATTGTTATAATTATTGGCTCACATGGAGCTTTCACAGAGGTCCACAAACGATCTGATTGGAAACCTGTGGTGTTCTCTGGAGGTTGAGTGACAACAAGTCTCCTCAGACGTCCAGTTCTCTCCACCTCCTTCGATAGCATTTGCATCATCGCAACAGCCTCTTACCATTGATTTCTCGCCGGCAGTGGCCATTGGTTTATACTGGAATTTGAGTGGCACTAAGCCTCCCCAAAGTTCCAGTTCTCTTTGCGCTTGTCCAACCGAGGTCTGGCTGGCGCTCTCTCCTCGGTGTTTCAGTCCTTCTTGACCCTTCTCAGCTCTTTGGTGTAAATTTTTTATTGGGGGGAGCAGTGGTGAAACTATGTGGGGGATGCATGATGGGGGTGTAGAACTTGTAGATATGCAGCTTCAGTGTTCTTCATTCCCTGTAACGCTTATTCGTTATATTGTCTTGTATTATTCTCCGCATTCAAGGGTTTTATTATTATTATTATTATTATTATTATTATTATTATTATTATTATTATTATTATTATTATTATTATTATCATTATTATTATTATCAATATTTTTTGTATCAGGCCACAAAACAAATATAACATATGCCACATGCCTTTTAAAAAATGAAATGGTTCCTGGAAGAATGCTTCCATTGAAAAACGAACATGCATTACAGTCCTCGCCTCCACCCCTAAAAAAGTAATCGACATAACATATATATTAATTTAATTTATTAGTTGTTGTTTTTCATCTTTTATTGGATTGTATATTCACAACGTTTCGGCCAACTAATTCCTCTCGCGTTCGTCAGGTGGTAACCGCGACGGATAGGAACTTCGAATCTCCTAACTGCCTTCTCAGCCATCACTGCCATCCGTAGATGAGATTAGTAGTCCGAAATAAAAATAAATTAAAATATATAATGCTCATCTCAAAAATGAATTCCAATTAAGGAATAATATATAGACATAACATATGTTTCATTATTCTCATTTCCCTCACAAAAATAGAAATGGGTAATCCCTGGGGATATAGTATCGTGACCACAGAACACAAACCATACTTTCATTTCCTCGACTTCAGGCAGACAAGTATAAAATACCCATTACTAATAGATTAGAGTTTTTTTTATACGTTCTGTTTATATTGATGTCTAACTCGTAAAAAAAGTAGTGGTCTATGTAGTGTAGATACATTTTAATATTTTTATATTACCTCTGTAGTACTATTACTGCAGTTTACCATCTCTTAAATATTAATGATAGTAGACTCCACCAGAATTCCAATATAACCCGTACTTTTTAGTAGAAGTCTAGATAGTTCTAATTCTTTATCTGTCTTTCCATATTGTCAGATTACTCACGACTACTATGGTACAGAACTTATATTGGTGTATGCGCGATTGGGGGAATACCACATGATAATATTTTCTTATATATATATATATATATATATATATATATATATATATATATATATAAGCTATGCATACTCGGCATATATATATATGTATATATATATGTATATATATATGTATATATATGTATATATATATTGTGTGTTTGTGATTTCCTGTACTGTTCGATCTATGTGTTTAGCAACGTTACTTTACTTTAACTTTGATTGATTATTAGCTATGTAGATTGCTTTCCACACTCAATATTCTACTTGTATGCTTGACTGCTTATCGTGTTCTTATTTGAAACATTGTGCAGTCAAATTAGAATGCATATTAACACGAATATATGTATGTAAATATCTACAGCTAATTATGAATTCTTGTATAGTTAGATAGTTTCGCATATTAATGGTAAGAGTATTTGTTAATGTGTCGGAAGACTGGGATTCAATCCTCAGTCAAATTATAACAAAGGACTTAGAAAAGATACATTGAGGGCATTGCTAAGGATGCTGCAAAGAAAGTGGTCTCTCTCTGTCTATCTATCTATCTATCTAGCGTGCTAGAAAGTTCCTTACGCCTGAGAGTATTCTGTACTTCTACAAGGTCACCATTGACTCATGTATGAAGTATTGTTGCCACATTTGAGCTGGTGCATTTGCTACTAGTTTTTTACCTATAGAAAGGGGTCAAAAGAGAGTCGCCAACCTTATAGCTTCCCTGTTGTAAGCTAGTCCTCAACCTCTGTCCCGTCCACGAAATGCTGCATCCCTCTGCCTGTTTTACAAGTGCTTTCATAGTAGGTGCCATGACGAACTTCAAATTCTTGTAGCCTCCGACAAACCCGACAAACAGCTAAATTCCATCTTTACACAATAAAGATTCCTTGATACTCTAATCGTTTTTATCCCTGGAAGTGCTAAACTTAGGAATTATCTTCCGAGTCCCTGTTTTTCTGACTCTACTGACATGCAAAAGTTCAAGTGTAATGTAAATAGGAATCTTTTTACTTAACTACCTACATATTATCCATGCGAATTATTTCCCAGATAGTAACATCCTCCATAACAGTGGAATTGTGCCTTGTTTGGGGTGAAAATGCATTCTTATTATTAAGTAATGGTATTTGATGATCCCGTTTGTAAACATTTTTGGTAAGGGCAAACGAAGTAAATCAGAGGACGGAGTGGCGTCTTCCCCATACATCTCTGTGTAGCATATATGAAAAGGGAGCCTTCTGGTTCCCCTCGACCACAGTCAGTCATTCAGCTTCTTTTTTGTTGCTTTATGTTTAAAAGTTATGCCGTAGCACTTCTCACGGCACAACCTATCACATTTGCCGTTTTTGGTGAAAGCTGGTGGTAGTCTGATGATCTCTGAATTCATGCAAGTGTAATATTTTCAGTTGTTTCTTCACACATATACGAGAAATATATCTCCCATACATATCGCATCACACATTAGGCACGTAGAGGGAGTTAAACTGTTTTTGTACGCTTCATTTCTCAGTCTTCGTATTGTAAGATTATCGCGAATTTCAGGTGTCTATATTAGCACTAATGTACATCTGTTCTTCATTATTTACGCTGTGTGTGGTGATGTTATATAGTTATTATTATTAGTATTAGACGATACCACTTGTGCGCGTATGATACGTGAGTTCTTATTAATAAAGATATAAGTCTTAGTGAGAGTTCTTGTCTTATTACATATGATGTTGTATCTTAGAGAGAGAGAGAGATGTTGTTGTAAGAGAGATTGTTCGTTTATAACTATTCCTATATTTTAAATGTTCATTACTTAGACGTGTAGATATGAAGAAAGCTCTTTGTGTGAGGAGATAGTGTTCAGACAGTCTTAGTGTAGATATGATGTAGATTCACATTGTGGATATGAGATGTCGAGACGTGTATGTAATGACATTTTATAACACAGACATATAATAACAATACAATTTACCTTTTTGTAGAAATCACAAACACAAAGATGAGCTTTATCACAAAACACATGATGAATTTATTTCTTTACGACCGGTCGTGATTTCCTCATTAAGAATTCAAAGTTTCACATTTTAGTTTCTGAAGTGACGTCTCGCTTCAGACGTCCGCCTGTCTCTGAGTTTTCTCACTGACCGTCTCCCCTGACTGTCTCCCCTGACTGTCTCCCCGACCAACTAACTCCCACTTCCTATATTGAGAAATCCATCCATCCCGGCCACGTGAGCAAAATTCACGTGTTTCAACATGCGCGACTTTGCACGTTTCCGACATTGATTTCCAAATAACCTATTTTTCTTGTGTTGTTTCCACAAAGGAATTCAACCTACATATCTAATTTATTTAACCCATATTTTATTATCCACATTCTTTTAACAATTGAATAGTTTATTTATTATTTATTTCATCCGAATTAACAATTTACTGGACATTCCATTTAAACCTATTGTTCTTTAAAACTTATGTCCAGGGTTCGATTTCTGCTTTCTCTTATTTTCATTTTAACTAATCTCTCTATTTTTATACTTACATGAGCAGGGGACAGCCCTTATCATGTAACAGTGACTTCTTATACAATGTTCGTTATCAAGCCTTTATTCATCAGAGAGTTTTTGGTTTAAATTGCTCTTATTGCTAGTACTGCTTACTTATTATCCAATTTATAGTTTAAATTATCGAGAGTTCTATTAGCACTGCTGTAAGTTGAACTATTGTCAGTATGTATTTTGATCATTTACACCTTATTCTACCGAATCAAACTGTCTGAAGATACTGACATCCTGACTTAATATGCACCAAACTCAATCATGTTCTGCAAGTTCATTAAACAAAAGCAAACAATTGCCTTTACAAAACAAATAAACCAAAGTCTATGAGTAAATATTTGAAGATATAAAGAACTTAAGTATAAAATTTATTCTCCTAAATTATTAGATTCGACAATCAAACCAAACATCACCAATAAATATTTAAATATAAATAGAACTTGAAGCATGCGACTCTTTTCCCAAAATTACTGGGCTCGACATTAAATAACCCGAGTGCGATCGATATGCCGTAAAACAAAATAACAAATACAACCAACCGCAAGAACCTGTATCGAAACGGATAAAGCACTTGGTAAATTCAGTTGTAAATGACACTCATCTGGCTGTTGAAGATTAAATATTCAGTGCGGGCGAAGATGATTCCGTATGATTTAGAATTTTTACTATGTTATACCTGATGAAACGAAAAGCACGCTATCGCTGATGATTAAATAAAGAGTTATTTTCAGAATTCCGTACAGATTGAGAAGTGAGATAGGTTCACGATTTCGGATGAATAAAGCTGAAGAAGGTCAGAAGTTACATAAACCGAAACATTGTTAAATAACACTCACGATAAGGAGAGTAGAATAATAATTCAATAGTACAGAAAGCAGATTATTCATAGCTGTTTTTATTTTATGGTGTACAGGTTGGAACGATAAATTTGTCGCCCTAAAGGAAACAGCACTACAGCCTTATTTTTAAACTTTTATTGAAAGAATCAATTCAGGTAACTTGGTTATGTAGTAGAGCTGACATGTATTCAAGGTAGCCACCTTCAGCATCAACCATTGCCTCGAAACGGGTCCGGAACGGGGGCATGCTTTTTCCATAAGCGCCGGCGGGAGCTCGGCGAATACTCGGCAGATGGCGGCAATCAACGATGTTAAGGTAAGTCATGTCGATGATCTTTTCAACGTATAACCAAATGAAGTAGTCCAGCGGATTAAGATCAGGAGTGAAAGAGGGAGTGAGAAAGACACAAAGTCGTAGCACTCTTTCTGAAGCCAACCCTGGGTTTTCTTGGACGCCGAAGCCTGCTGCGTGATTGCACGTAGAGATTATCATACTATTCAGCATATCCAAGTACACTTTGCTATTGACTTTTAAACCGACTTCGGAGATGTGAAGTGATATGATCTGGCCTTTACTTGAAACCACACCAAAGACCATAACCGCGTCCGAAAACTTCATTGAGCTGTGCCCTCAAGCGTTTAACCGTCCAGATTTGCATTTTTAGGGCGCTGGAAATGATCCTGTTGTCATAACTTGGATCGGTAGAGAGCATGAGTTGTACAGCGGCGCATCTCCGACCTCGCTTGCTGAACCTTGTATCACTTTCAGACATGATAGAAGGCTGCTATCTCTCTTGGGATTTGTACTCTACTCGTAGATGGTCTACACACAAACTAAAGAAAAGAAAACCGGTTTTCATCAAATAGAAATTGAATCATGTCGTATTTTCTCGGACTACAATTTTGTCGTTCCACCCTATATATTCTTATATATGTTTCCATCTTCTTAAAGTGGCAAATAGTAAGTTTATAATCTTGGAGAGTATGTTGCCGCTAGTGAAATGGTTATTGAAGAATAATATACCTATCAATATAATTACTTATCAAATGTGGCGTGCGTTAAAGTACATCCTGTTGCGTTTTTTTTTTCATTATGTATATTTGTTTTGTATTGCATTCCAAAATATTGTTGTCGTTCTTTATTTGTTGGAATCATATTCATTTTTATGCTGCTTTCATGTGTCTATACTGATGACGTTACAAAATATTCTATAGATGTGGTGATTTGCTTAAAAAATGTAATCCTATATGTTTACTTGTGTATTAAATATTGTATGTTCCGTGTGCATATATATATATATATATATAGTCTTTGAAGTTTTTAACATTTGAAACCACACAAAAAATTATTTTTTATCATTCATTAAAAAAAAACATCTAGTCAGTAAGTCATTTAATCACCTGCAATCACTGCATCAACTCTCAAATTTACTATAATACCAATTTTTATATTTTTTAAGGGATCATCAGTTGTTTACCATGAAACACTGTTTCGGGGATTTAAAAACAAAACAGTGTATTACATCATGGCTCCCCAGCAGTGTTGATCAAACACCACCACCCTTAATCTTAGGAAGAAGACAAGTTACAAAAATTTTTTTTCCCAATTTCCTATTCTTAATTGTAATTACTAACCTTTTCATAGTATAAAAATGAATTTCTTACCTGTGCGATTCATCAATTTCCACATTTAAAATGGATACATTTTTTAATTTTTTAATTTATCAGTCTTGTATTTATAAGATTTGGATTAATCCATTTAACTACTTATCATATATATCTTATATATATATATATATATATATATATATATATATATATATATACATATATATATATTGTCATGTCGTAGAGCCACAGTGAAAATAAGAACAATCAAGTCGAGGTTCGGTTAAGGAACACGTGTATTAACAATAATGTACAAAGATAAGAAAACGTGTATATCTGCTGGGCACTCGATTAGGAGTTGAAGTGATGTCGATTCTCTCTCAGCGGTGTTGGAATTACTAGCGCTATTTATAGTGCTAATCGGTGTAAATTCCTCAGTTCAAGGAAGGTCGGTATAGCGTATATATTTGTTTCTCAACAATGCCAGACTCCCAAAAAGTCTTATTATTTTTGTGAATCTTGTAGAAGACTCTTTCGCCAACTTTATACCGTTTTTTTTATCGTGTTTTTGAGGTTTGGTCTATCCTGGTTTGGTAACAACTTGTGAAAAATCGATCTAACTTTGCGACCGAACATAATCTCAGCAGGTGTCTTCGACATTTGGAGGTTTGCATTCGAAGTGACTCTGTAGACTTGTAAAAACTGATGGATTGACTAAACCGTCAGCGACCCACTAGCTTTTTTCAGAGCTCTCTTGAATATGTCAACCAATTTCTCTGCTTGTCTAATATTTTTGGGTGGTATAGTGGAATGGTTATATGGTCGATTAGATGATCCTCGCAAAAATGTTTAAATTCGGTAGACGTAAATTGCGTTCCATTGTCTGTAATAATGCAGTCCACTACTCCAAGCCTAGCGAATAGTTCATACAGGAAGTTGCTAGTTACCTCGGATGTGGGATTCTTACATTTTAATACTTCCGGACATTTAGATGGTAGAACCCATTTAGCGGTCCTGCAAAATCTAAATGAATCCTAGACCAAGGTCGGTCCGGTTTTGCCTACGATCCGAATTGAGTCGGAGGAGCTTTCATAGCTAATGCGCATCCTCTACACTCCCTGATTTTTCCTTCTATATCCTTCTCAATGTTTGACCAATAAACGAAAGAGCACATGGGGCTTTTCATTCTTGATATACCTGGGTGTCCTACATGGAATTCCCTCAGCATTCTTTTCTGTAATGTCACTGGAATTACGACCCTGCCGCTATATAACAGGACATTGTCTCAAATTGAATAAATTTCTTCATCCAGTTCGTTATCGTTGATCATTTCATTCGTGCGTATAATAAATTTGTCCACCTCTGCCTTACTTTTAATCTCATCAAGTGTTACTGGGAGTTCTCTTATTGTCATATAACGTATTTTACTTCAACTTCCGCTTGAATGGCTGCTATTACCATGTCCTTCAATGGTTCTGTCTGCTTAGGTATAAACCTCGATAACCCGTCTGCATGACCAAATTTTTTAGATGGTACCTACTCCATTTGAAAATTGTAATTCAGAAGTATGGTACCCCATCGTTGGAGTATATTCGCCGTATGTTGTGGTAGTCCCTTTTTCGATCCGAAAATTGTTAATAATGGTTTGTGGTCTGTTTGTAATAGAAATTGCCTACCGTACAGGAAACGATAAAATTTCTTTACCGCGAATATAATGTTTAGCGTCTCTTTTTCAATTTGTGAGTAGTTCTTTTCGGCTGGAAAAGTGATCGGGATGAATGTGCTAGGGGTTTACTTTTCCATTATCCATTTTGTGTAAAATGCATGCTCCTATGCCATAGGAGCTGGCATCGCTTACAGCTATAATTTCACGCTTGGAATTATAATGTGCCAGAAACAAGTAAGATGTTTAAGTCTCTTTAATTTTCCGAAATGCGTCTTCACACTTTTGCGTCCAGCCCCATATTTGGTCTTTCCTTAACAGTTCATTTAAATGCGACTTTAGTTTATGCATATTTGGCACAAATGCATTGTAATAATTCGCCAAACCTAAGAAACTTTGTAAAGACGCAATATTTTCTGGAGCAGGCATATTTTTTATTGCACTCGATATATCTTCCATGTTTATTGATGATTTGCCCCAAGTATTTTATTTTCTCCATGAAAAATATACATTTTCTCTTGTTTTACTTTAAATCCATAATCCTGGATCATTTTGAATACTTGGTTTACATGAGCTTTGTGTTGTTCTTTGCTAGCGCTTTTCATTAACACATCGTCCAGGTACCCTACTGCAAAATCCAACCCATTTAACATAATGTCCAGAATTTGCTGAAAAATCGCAGGGGTTACTTTGACCCTAATAGGAAGTCTGTTAAACTTGTACAATCTCTTATAGGTATTAATCCATAGCAGCTTTGAACACTTCTCATCCACTGGAATTTGTAAGTACGCGTGACTGAGGTCGATTGTAGAAAAATATTTCCCTCCACTCAGTTTCGCAAATATCTCTTCAGGGCTCGGAAGAGGTTACTAGCACTACTTATAGTGCTAATCGGTGTAAATTCCTCTGTTAAAGGAAGGCTGGTATAACATATATATATATATATATATATATATATATATATATATATATATATATATATACACAATTTCATAAATATCAACAATTTTCTTTATACCTACACACACTAATGATTCTTGCTTATGCCATCATTGCTGTAGAAGATGATAATTACTGTTGGTCTAAAGATTCGGACTCCGTCACAAAACCATGCTTAACTATCATAGTCTAGCATTCTACCTCAATGCCTATGACAATTAGCACAAGGATTGAGTGAAATTAAGTCCCTGTAAATGCCACATCAGCAGCCATATATTGCAACGAGGGTATTCAACGACCGGAAATCTGAAAGTTGTATTTCCGCTAAATTTTACCGTTTTTTCCTACAAAATGGCTCAAATTTGATTACTTTAGGAGCTTTATAATTATTATATTGACAATAATTTTACATACAGACACCATTGTTGCATGCTTATTCTATCAGTAATGTACGAAGTGATAATTACCACTGGTCGGAAGGTTCCAACCCAGTCACAAAGTCACACTTGACTTCATATATAGTCATCCACAGACAGACTGTTTTGCTGTATCACAGATCTTCAGTGTTGCTGGCCTACACCTCTTCATAGCCAGGGATCGAAATTTCAATCGCCAGGCTCTATATTTATATAAACACTAACCGCAGCGTAACCGTATTTCATTTGTTAATTTACAAAGAGTTTTGCATTACGTTAAGTTAAAGTAGTGGAAGTCACCCTAAACTGTGTTTTAGCCGAGAAAGAGTTTTATGTAGTTATTCACAGAGACAGAGAGAGAGAGAGATAGAGAGAGGGAGAGAGAGAGAGAGAGAGAGAGAGAGAGAGACTGATTCGCTGTTTCTCAATTCTTCAGTGCGGGTACAGTAGCACATTTATGTATGTATTCCTACAAAGAAACGTAATATACTAAGTATGAAATAAAATGGAAATGGAAGATTACTCACCATAAAAAATGTCCTCCATATTACGGGTTTGATGGCGTATTTGAGATAACTCCATAGCTAGATATATGTTGGATCAAAATTTAAACCCATGCACTCTCTTACTGCTGAAAGCATACTTTGACTTGATACTCATCAAATTTATAACCTTTTTTGCAATACTAGCATATTTTGGACAAATGACCGTTTACTTCATACCTTAAATTACATCAAATTTCAGCCATGAATTCCCAATATTTTTTATTGTACTATAGTTAGTTATATGTAGCCGGATTTTTGACCGTCTTAGTAAAAGTTATGGACTTATAGATTATTGAACCATAGACTTTAGCTATAGATTGATCTCATTAATGGCAAACACGTGACTTGCTAAAGGTATAAGCAATTTCTGATGCTCTCTGTCTGTGCGTAATTTTGTCATAAACTTTCAAATAAATACTGTTTTAATAAAACTTCTATTTTTATATTTGCTTTAAAAAAAAAGCTACATTATATACAGTGTTAGCCATCCGTACCTTAAATTGTGTCTGACGTCACTTCCGCCAAATGGCTTTGTAAACAAACAAATGCGACCCCTAAAGAAAGCCCTTTGACGAGACAACTCAAGGTAAATTGTATTTCGAACTTAAGCGGAAAAGATCAACAAAAAGAAAATTTCTTTAAACGTAGGCGTAACAGACCAACAGAAATGGGAATTCAACCAAGTTGTTGCTTCTATTGCTTCCATCTGCATGTATCGAAAATACATTGCTGAGCTGTTCCCGGTCCTCTCCAAACCCTACAACAAATGCCTTGCCGACTCTCGCGTCACTTTTTCTTCTGTGTTATCAGTTTCCGAGTAATGTGGTAAATAAGTTGAATCGCAAAATTATCGTCCAGTAAGTTTTCTTCCGCTTGGAATTATTAATGAATCTTGCTTCTCCCTTGCTAACACTATGAGTTAAATAAATTAATTACTACGACGGATGTTCTAATTGTTATCGATAAACGAATTTAGTGGATAAAGCAAATGGTGGTCATATCTGATGCCTTTGATAATGTCTGACCTGAAGGCTGTCTCAATAAATTTAATTACGGTAATATTGAATGCGTATTTAATATTGTCAGATTATTCTAGGCATGATCCACGTCGCCTTAATAGACCTGAAGTCTAAACAACATCACATTAATGCGGTTCTACTGCATGCATCGATCCTAGAAACTTTTGTTTATACCTGACTAGTTTGCAGCCCGGCGTTGCCCGGTCGTACAATGTGCTTAAATATGATATTTTAATTTATGCAGATTGCGTATGTATTATTATAGAATTATAGAATACGGCATAATCACGTTGACACACCGATTTCCATTGGATCACCGAAGTTAAGCAACGTTGAGCTTGGGCAGTACTAAATGAGTGACCATTTGGGAATTCCAGGTGCTGTATGTGGTCTCCGCTTATCTCAGTATTGTTTCAAGTCGTCCAGTTCTCCTTGCCATTGGACTCAAACAGTATCGATTCTGGAGAGGTGTGGTTAGCGATTGCGCGACCCGTGCCGCACAACTACACGTTCAACTGCCACTACAGGGGTATCCTTTGTCTTTAGAGCATGAACAGATGCATCGTATCGTATCGTATTATAGAACCAATCCTTCACTGATTATTATAATAATAATTATATATAATAATTATTAGTAATAATTTACCCGATGGACTAATTCGTAGAAAAAAAAGATAAAGTAATAAAATATAATGATGATACGATTGTTCATCAAATTCCGTTTGTTCGTTTAAAATATCACGTTAGCTGAGCCCTTTTTTATGATTTGACTGAGGATTGAACCCCTAAAAAAGTCACTTCTGATTAATGTTTAATTTTAAAATATGCCAGCGAAGAAATAATTTGCGGCGATTTTAAATAGTGCCTTTTCTTTTTATCATAAACTGAACTCATTAATAAAAAAGAATAAAATAAAATCGTGATGTAGTCTGGGGCTTTAACAGGAGCTCATTCGATCTGTAGTCGAATGTTCTACCATTAAGCTATATCTTCAACTCTTAATAAATCTGTTCTTAAGAAAATATAATTTGCTTTAATGTTGTTATTTTCATTGGCGGTGTAACGTAAAATATTCACCTGTAAAATTTTTAATTGATTATCGATATGAGAAAAAAAAAACTAATTTTAAGATCGGATTTCTTTCGATTTTTGATACTTATCGGATGTACAAAACATATCTAAGAACACTGCCAGACATTTAAATTAGCTTCGTGTTAAATTCGCAAAAGATAGGCCCAGGCGTTTCGGAACCTATGAGGAAAGAACTCTCACACACGCAAAATTGTTTTTTTTTTTATATAATAATAGAGATAGAGATATTTTTTCACGACTTTTCTGATGCAATTTTTAACTTAAGCGAGACATATCAATAAATAAACAATTACAAACTATCAGATCGTTTTTATCGTGTTCTATTGCTTTGGGTCTATTTTTGACATATGCCTGTACAAAAAGTGCTCGTCAGTCCGCATATATATACAAGACAAGAATTCGCTGCGTATATCTCTATTAACACCATGAAAAGGTATTTGTCATTGGAGTAAAAACAGACGTTCAAAACTATCATATCTCTATGTGTACCTGTCAACCGAAAAAAAAACAAACAAACAAAAAAAAAAAACAAACACTGAACATAGCAACGCACATCTCACTGTGACGGCATTCTGTATCTCTATTACAACTCTATCATTAAAGCAGCATAAGTATATATTTTTTCCAAAGTTATGAACAGCTTTCTTATCTATATTTTTAAGCATAATTATTTTGAATACCGATATTTAATATATCGGTATTTATGGTAAATAAAATAAAAAAAACAGTTCGTATCTATCACAAATAATATGTTTCTTCCTAATTCGCCTTTTATTACCTTTTAGATTGATAAAAAACATAGTGCCATAGGCATCGATACGATGCATTAATAAATATTATCGAAAGAACAGCGGAAAAAGCTCAAGCAAAATTTACACATAAAAACATTCTGGATATCATGCATGATATTACGTTTAAGCAAACACGCATCCGTACACGTAATCACCTAAAATAACTCATAACAAAAAAGTCAATATCAAATTGTATATATATATATATATATATATATATATATATATATATATATATATATATATATATATATATATATATATATATATATATATATATACAGGGTGGCCCTAAAGTAGGTTTACAGTTATTTAATATTTGAAATTCTTTAACTAGGTTATTTGAAAAATTTCAAATAGTTTAAATATTTATTTGAAATTCGACACCAGAACAGATGGAAATTCATTATACCTGTTAACATAAAAACAATTTCATCTCTCAGATGCTCAAAATGTCCTCCTTCAACATTGCAACATTCTTCAAATCTCTCCAGGACACCCTGACACACAGTGCGACACAAATTCCGATCGTCATCAATTTCTTTGAATGCGACATGAATGTAATCTTTTAAATCATTTATTGTTTTGCGTTTCTTCTCATAAATCTTGTTCTTAACAACACCCCCAAGAAAAGAAATCCATTGGGGTTAGGTCAGGTGAACGGGGTGGCCATTGGATGCTTCCCCTTCTTCCGAATCAACGTTGTGGAAAAACTTGGTTAAGGTAGTCTCTTACTCTAGACGCATAATGTGGCGGTGCTCTAGCAGTGTCAGAAATTTCGTGAAAACTATTGAATAATTCCACCCGCTATCTTTCGAAGCTTATAACTCCTCGAAAAATGTAATTCAAGCCCGAATTTTTGTTTTCAATTAAAGGAGCAAGGACCAAGGTTTCATTAAAAAAAAACAAAAAAAGCAAGCAACGTGTTTTTTATAAGAAAGGTTTTAAACTTCGGACTTTACAGGTAAATTTCTAAAAAAACACTACATTTTTTTGTTTTAAATTTGAATATATTATTTATTGATCTTTTATCTTCAATTTGTGATATATAAAACTTTGGTACATAAATTAATTATTTACTTTATTTATAGACATTTAAAAATGGGGGGGCGTGAATTAAAAAAAAACGTTTGTCTAAAATATTATATTCGATTTATTGGAAAGAGCA
Organism: Euprymna scolopes; assembly: GCF_053919585.1. Classification (NCBI taxonomy): domain Eukaryota; kingdom Metazoa; phylum Mollusca; class Cephalopoda; order Sepiida; family Sepiolidae; genus Euprymna; species Euprymna scolopes. Next base: position 68,259,019 of record NC_136494.1, on the reverse strand, counting down.
TAAAATTTCACATTGACCCTGAAAATATCGTAAAAATAGAATCAATAGAAAAATTTTGATAGATTCTTAAAGTTTAAAAATTGAAAAATACTGAACTCGTAACATTCAATTAATTTCATTACTATTTTTTAAAAAATATTTCTATTACTTTTTATACAACTTTAATAGTTTATTTTTGAAGTATAATCCATAAAGAAAATAAACAACCCACCTTTAAAAGACAAATTACGAGTTTTTTATATTTTATTTGCAGTTTCGTGTTAGGGGTGTCAAAAATTCCTACAAAAATTCTGATACACCTAGTGGTGCTCCATCCTGCTGAAAGAAATGTTCATCAAAGTCAGGTTTAGTTCTGAGTTGTGGTACTACTACTTCACGAAGTCCAGGTAGTTCTCCCCATTTACAGGCCCATTAAAAAAAAACGGTCCCAAGCTGTTTACGTAAATTAGATCTATACTCTCTGGAGTATTTTATATTGATTGTACATTTTACTTGGCAAGTAACTTCAAGCATATAAAAGGTAGGTTAATAACTGTAAACCTGCATTTGGGCCACCCTATATATATATATATATATATATATATATATATATATATGTATGTATGTATGTATGTATAAATATATATACATATATATACATATAAAATGTATATATATAAACTGCGTTAATCGTTTTATTGCAGCTTAGTAAAATATCAATATTTCACTAAATATACGTTACAAAAAATTTAAATCGTATCATCAAATAACTGCTTTAAGGTTACTTATTTCCCAAATTTTATTCAAAATAAGCTTTATACAATCTCATACTCGGAATGATCCAGCTAACTTATCCCCAATAATTACCGCCCAAAACATGATGCCTCCACCTCCATGTTTGTAATGAACTTTGCAAAGGGATCGGAGTTCCGTTCGGGTTCTAAACTGTAGCCTATCCATCCGGATCGTCAAGAGTAGCATAGGCATCACCATAAATAGAACATGTTAGAAATCCATTTCAATGTAATTTTGTGCCAAAGCTATTCGTTTTTCTTTATGTTGTTTGCTCAATGGGCGCCTTGGAAGAGCTTTGATGTTCCTTGCAATCTCATTCAACATGTTGTATCGGACCTGCTTAAATCTTGGAGCGATTCCAGCTTTTGCAAAAATAGAAGCACTGGTGCTGTTTGGGTTTCGGTTAACTTCCCTACGAATTTTCAAAATATCACGATCTGAAAGGTTTCTCCTAGTAGCCTTATACTTTCTGGATTTGGTGTAGGAGTTGTTCACATATGAAGCCAAAGTTCTTGAACACCTTTCCAGCTCCGTGATTAAATCTTCGATGGACAATCCTTCTGCAAGTCCAGCAACAGGCCTTTGCTTTCCAATACCCTCCAATCGCTCGTTTTTTGGCATTGTAAGAGTTCTGCAATAAAGCGAATCGACAGTATAAATTCTTTGATAATAAATAAAATGCCATAACTTCATGAATTTAAATAAAAATTTGGGAAATATCTTACTCTAAAGCAGTCATTTGATTATACAATTTGTAACTTTTTAGTGAAATATTGATATTGTACTAAAATGCAATAAAGCGATTGACACAGTTTCTCTACACGAGTATATTCATTCATGCGTGTGTCTAATGATCTAAGATGTGACCGACAAAAATACTTCAATTTAAGTGCAAAAATCTACATAAATGCATGACAAACAAAAAATGCCGTTTCGAACAAAAGTTTAGCCGACCGAAATAGTTATTTGAACTATAATGTGACAAGTTAGTGCAAATTCGTGACAAACAAATGTAATTTCCAACTGAAATGTGTCAGACGAAAAACAGCTATTTTAATTAAGACGTGACAAGTTAATGTAAATGCTTGAAACACAATGTAATTTCAAATAAAAATATCACAAACACAAAATACCCATTGTAACTTAAACGTGACAAGTGAGTGCAAATTTGTGACAGACTAAGAAAAATGTATTTCAAACTTCGACGAAACTAAAATAGTCATTTGAACTGAAACCTGATGAAATGCGTGTCTGAATAAGAAAAATGCCATTTTAAACTAAGGTAAGATAAATCAGCGAATAGCCATTTCAGATTTCACCGACACAGATAAATGCAAATTCTGCTTTGAACAAATGCACTGCAGACCCCCTAAAATACCATCTCACTTTAATATGACAGATTAATGTAAACACATTCAGACGATTTTAGAGGCGACGAACTTTAAATTTAAATATTTATTTTTTAATCGCAAATTTGCCAACTATCGGTTATTTTAAACTCATTTGGTGTGGCAATCCACCATAAATAGACTGAGACCCGAACAGCGTTTGTAAATTGTACGAATTTATTTGGAAAATTATTTTGAAACATGTCATGGATAAATCATTATATGAAATGGACTTGGCAAAAAACACAAAAAAAAAAAACAATAAAAAATATACGCATCAAGTGCGCTTGAAAGCCAACTCACAACATAATATTAGGAAAATAGACAAATATTTTACTTGTTTGGAATTTATAACATAAATATATTTCGGGGCTAAACTCCATCTTCAGTATGTTTTTTTTTCTTTCTTTTTTCTATCCTTCTTTCTTGCCAAGTTTAAAACAAGAAGAAAAGTCTGTTTGTAAAGAGTCGCGCGTTGTATCTCAGCGGTTGTATTTTGAAATGTTGGAACAGTGCGTAGGCAACGCGAGGATAACGTATATGTGGTACTCACGCCCTTCACGTTAAAAAAAAAGTGTTATTTATAACTCGCACGATCCGTGTACCGTTGTTGCCCGGTGGAATATGACATAAGACAAAAACAAAATCAGTAATAGACCCGTCCCGAAAACGAATAAAACTACAGTTGTTATAGTGGGCCAATGCCAGCTCTGCAAAATAGCAAGCACTTGAGGTTGTGGCCCAAATGAAATCAACCGGCTTTCACTGTCGGGCATTATCTAGCAGTGGAAACTAGCAAAAGCCAGTGACGGCGATTGTCCTCACGTTGGTTTCTGGTGAATTTCTTATCAAAGAACCTACTGTTAATTTTATACGTCGGGTTATTCTACTTGTGCGATTATACAATATCTCAAATGCGCTTGTAATGTTTGCTGTTTGATCAAAATTGGATTCTTCTTTCTTTAATCGGATATTTTCGGTCATCGATTTTTCGATACTTTCGGAAGCATGTCGTTACAAAACTTATGTAAAAACCACAGATGCATCAAGTACATTTGTGTGAAATTACGAAAAACCGGTCAAGACGTTTGTGAGCCCATAGGAAACGGACTAACACACACACACACACACACACACACACATACACAGAAAGTGCCTTTTATATGTTAGTGCAGATATTAATACCTACCATTAAAGTCTATGTTGGTAATGAACCATGCTTGGCTTTCTTCGACACTAGCTGCAAACCTATGTCAGTCTTAGTCCAAACATATGTCAATAACTACATTGACCAATGTTACGTAGGGCTACGGCGAAAATGGCACTGTTAGGATTCGTAGAAAAATTGGAAATTATGCCACTATAATGCATTAGTTTTGCATTAGTTTTGTAAAGTTACGGTTATTAAGTGGTTAAGACACGGACGTACGATCTGGATGTTCCAAGTTCAAATCCAGTTGGTTCCACAAAATTATTCTCACTTAGGATGTTTGCAGCCTTCATGTAATTGTCTCTGTCGTAATTACACGATGTCTTTCTAGAAAAATATCGGGGAATCCAATGTCAACCACACAATTTTCGGAAACATACGATTGGTTTTTCAAGAGAAACCTTTTGGTTTTGACATGCTATTTGGTATCGACACATTGAAGGCATGCGTCGGTGTTTGTATCACGAGATTAGAAGTGTTAAGTTTGTAAGAGAGATCACCGATTTATGTAATGTTGTGTATTAATGAAGATGATATTGTTGTAAAATGTTTCGAGGGAAACAAGTGTAAATTGCAGCATATGGATTCTCATCGAATTATGCCCCAGAAAAATTTGGACTTCTGAATACGCGATGTCTAATTAATTAACACGAGCGCAGACTTGGTTAAATAATGACGATGATCATGAAGACGAGTTTGGTTCATTTATGGAATTAATGCCACCTGTGACCGTATTACAGTATAATATAAAAAGGTGCGTCCTCTATGCGCGTGGGTCGTTCCAAAACTAAAACCCTCGTTCTTTCAAAAGTAATGTCTTCTATTTTTAAACTCAAAAACTAAAACTTTGAGGAGCTACGAAAGATAGCAATGGTACCATTAAAATACCATTAAAATACCATTAAAACGAGCAACTTTTGTGCTCCAGAATTCATATTGCCATATAGTCATATCCTTTTGTCAAGTATTCGATGCCACAACTCTACTTCGGATGCACGTCTATGACAGGGATTGCTTTTTTAGAATATTGCGCCGTCAATATCTGCAACAGAGAGGTGGAACTTCCTGGTCAAAAATGCATACGTTCAGTTATCATGTCAATGCAATTTGTACTTCCCTCTGATTCATTCGTGAGAAAAAATAAGCGAAATTAACCGTGCAAAGTAAATAATATAAATATTACTTGTGTTTGAAGCGCTGCAAGAATTATGTATGTAAAATATGTTTAGAAAGCTATACAACAACACGTTATTATAAAAAAACTGTTTGTTCATTCAGATACTTCGATGGTATACATTCTTGTCAATGAAAGCCTGTTTTTTTTTCTCTTTTTTTAGTCCAAATGGTGTAATTAGCAAGAAATGGTGTTTGTTCGTAGGCCTTATGACGGGATGATTTCGAAACACAACAATAAGCAGGGTGTCGTGTTAGCCGCGCAAACGAAATTAAAGAAACATTACTTGTGTTTAAAGCGTTGCGTATATTTTGAAATTAGAATTATGTATATAAAACACGTTTGGAAGGCAAGATAAAAACGCATTTTTTAATCAGCATATTTTAAAAATATTTGAATGGCATACATCCTTATCTATGAAGACCTGTTATTTTTCTCTTTTTTTTTCTGGCCCGCATGGTATTAGTTCATAAGTCTTATAATGAAAAGAACGCATTTTTTTTACAAACAATTTATTTTTTATTCAAATATTTCGATGATATATATATATCCTGCTCATTGAAAACCTGTTTGTTTTCTCTTTTTTTTCTGATCTGTAAGGTGTAATCCGCGAGCAAGAGTGTTAGTTCGTACGTATTATAACGGTATGATTTTCAAACATGGCAATCAGCAAGATGCCACGTTAGTTGCAGAGAATGTATAAACGAAATACTGCACGCGCTTAAAGGGACGTATATATATATATATATATATATATATATATATATATATATATATATATATATATATTTGAAAATAAGTATTACGTATATAAAATACGTTTGAAAGGCAAGAAACAACGCATTTTTATTATCAAATTTATTTGTTTATTCAGCTATTTCGATGATATACATTCTTGTTAATGAAAGCCTTTTTTCCTTTTCTCTTTTGGTCTGTAAGGTGTAATCAGCGAACAAGAGTGTAAGTTCGTAGGTATTATAGCAGTCTGATTTTCAAAATCAGTAATCAGCTGGGTGTTGCATTAACCGCGCAAAAGAAATTTAAAAAAATTACATGCGTGAAAAGCGTTGCATATATTTTGAAATTAAGAATTACATATATAAAAGTCGTTTATAATGCTAGAAAACCATGCATTTTTTTTACAAACAAATTTATTTGTTTATTTTAGATATCTTTTACACAGGCATAACCACATATCAAGGTTCAGAGACGACTCGAGATTATCTATAGTAATCGGTAGTAATAAAAATTTGGTAAATTTGTTAACAAGTGGAACGGCTCATCAAGATTTCGATTATATATATCCTTGTCAAAGAAAGCCTGTGTTTTTTCTCTTTTTTTTTTGGTCCGCATTGTGTATACCGCAGGCAGGGGTGTTAGTTCGTAGGTCTTATACCGGTATGATTTTTGAAACAGTAATAAGCAAGGCGTCTCGTTTACCCTTGTATAAAAAAATATATTATCTGCCTTTGAAGCATTGCATGTATTTTGAAATAAAAACTTGTATATAAAATACGTTTAAAAATCTAGAAAACAACACATTTTTCATAAACAAATTATTTTGTTTATTCAGATATTTCAATTATATATATCCTGGCCACGGAAAGTCTGTACTTTTTTTTTCTTTTTTTGCTAGTCAGTATGGTGTAATCTGTGAGAGAGAGTGTAAATTAACTTTTAACAATCTGATTATAAAAAAAAACACTAATGAGCAGGGTTTCGTGTTAGACGCGCAAAATGAATTAAGTAAATATTCCTAGCGTTTGAAGCGTTGCATATATTTTTAAATTAAGAATTACGTATATGAAATACGTTTGGCACGCTAGAAAATCATGCATTTTACTTTTTTATAAACAGATGTATTTTTTTTTCAGATATTTCAGGTCATATGAAAGACTGTATATTTCTTCTTTTTCTGGTCTGCATGGTGCGATCCGCCAGCAAGAGTGTTAGTTCGTAGATCTATTAACGGTATAATTTTCAAAAACAGTAATCAGCAAGGTGTCGCGTTAGATGCGCAAAATAAATTGGATATATTTCGAAATTAGGGATTACATATACAAAATATTCCGTAATACTTAGCATTTGAAGACGGACGTATTTAACAGATAAGTGGTTGAATTTGCGATATTCTTTATTGATGCAAATATTAATTTTCTCTTTATTTCAGCTTGTAATTCATATAAATACATTTTCGATTGTTTTATTAAATGTATACTAGATTTTAACATTGCATAAATACGTCCAACATTTCTACTTTTTTTCAGTTAGTGGGAGGGAAATCTATCACCATACTTTTCCCTAAACCTGTCAATTGAACTTTTAATAAGTAGAATACTTATCATTTTTATTTATTTATTTATTTAATAATGGAAAGTGGATGCGTTGTCTGCAGCTCCCGTGAATCTCTCTTCTCCTATTTTGTCCCTCAGTTCTCAATTATGAGAGATTTTTCTGATAAAGGGAGAAGAAAAAGCTGTATTCTAGGTCAGCAGTAATTTGCGTGATCATCAGTCTGAGTTGTCGGAAATTTTCTGTTCCTGTGTCTCTCTTTGTGGCCATGTCACTAGTAAGAGCGCTGGAAGTAAACGTTTTATTTGGGCTGGCGTTATCTGCCTGATAGTCAGGGACCTCAACCTTGGATTAACCACTAAAGAGGCTGTCCTATCAGCAGATGCAAAGTACCCGGGCTGCTGTAGTGCCATTTGGTGAATGGATTCTGAACCATGTAGTAGCTTTTGGTGGGGTTTCTCGGTGCCATCTTAGTGGGTAATTGTTACAGCTTTTCCTTTTCATGTGCTACAAAAAAGTTTCTTCGTTCCCTTTTCTCTCTTACTTTCCCTTTCTGTCCTGCTCTAACCAAGTCTGTCAACCTGTTCCACAAATCCAAAAACTCCCTCATGAAAAGTCTCCAAAAAATACACGAGTAAACCCAGAACTCCAACTCTCAACGTACACTCCCACTACCATGTGCCCATTCTCCAACATCAGGGGTCTACGTTACAACATTCCAGAGGTTGAATTCCAATGACAGGAGACTAAACCGAACCTATTAATTCTTAAGCGAAACCGGCATTGGATCGACAATTACCCTAGATGATTTTGTAATTATGTGAAAAGATCGGTAACCCCTAATAAGGATCTCCTTGTCACATAAGAGATATTTCTCGGTCACGGACCCGAATGAGACCTGTGATCGTCTTCGTAGGCGATTCTTCGCAAGATATCTCGGCGCAGTAGGACCCGTCAATCGTTTTGGTAAGAATCACTATCACTTTCTGGTTGATAGGCCGCTGCCCCGAAAATGAATTAATTTCATGCACGCTAAAGAAAGACGGACTCGGTTATATCTATTCTACTGGTTAATTCAAGATAGATATACAAAATATAAACTTATATACAATTATTCAACTGTTGATTTTGACAAAACTCTACTGAGTTTCAATTAGATTAATTACACTCGGTTTTGCAGTGGTGAGGGTTCAGGAAGAGGGGGGCGATGACCCTTCGATTGTATTTGATTCCTCTCGAATCTCAGCTCCAACTCTCTCGATTTCAGCCCGGGGACTTGTTTATGTAGTCAGGTCAGGGGTAGGTAGGGCTACCGCCTAGACTAATCACCACTAATGATGTCACCTCAGGAAAATCCCCTATTCCCCGTGAATCTGCAAACTATTTAATGCTTCTTTCTCACGATCGAGAGTTAACTCCGTGACCTCTAGGGTATTGCACTCGTTAGCATCGAAAACGCAATTGTGTTTCGTTATGTCTCTCAAAGTGACATCAGATTGTAAAACAAATAAACAATAAAATTTATAATCTTTCAGCAGGGTTGGATTCCGTTGCCCGGGCATACAACAATACTTACCAGATAAATTAATCATATCTGCACGGCATTCTCCAGCATTTCGGGAGCCGCAATCCCCCAGTGGGGAGCCTAATTGCTCCGTAGGACAGGCACGCCACAATTAAAGGATACTCTAATTTAACACCCAAATCTGACCCCCATGATCGCCATAAAAATGGAATATGTGTCTACATTAAAGATGGCTTTGCATGTGGTAGAGCCATCTCCAGAGAGGACCCTAATTGACCATATATGTGCTTCGGGGTTGCACTTGCTTACACCACAACATTTACATTTGCCCTCTATTGCCCCCACAACAGCGGAGTTACCATCTTTAAAAGCATATCTGAGAAAATTGATCACATCCTGTCTGCTCATCCTTCGGCCAACATTCACGTCCGTGGTAACTTCAATGTTCATAATTTGGAATGGTTAATCCACTTAACCAAGACAGATGATGAGGAAAGGTTCTGTTATGATTTCTCTATTGCTTATGATCTCACTCAGATTGTTCAAGAACCCAACCGTGTGCGTGATATTGACCGTCAGTATGCAAGTCTCCTTGATCTTTTCTTCACAATTTTCCCTGAGCTATGTTCATCTTCCGTTCTATCACCACTTGGATCTTCTGACCACTCGGTTCTATCAAGATAAAAACAAAATGTAATCGGTCCTCAGACATACCTCTCTATGGCCGACTGGGTTAGTTTTCTAAATTTATTATAGATCTACCTCTGCGTTCCATGTTTAAAAATAATGTGTCCTCTATATATCAGACGTTACGGAATGGTTAATTATAGATTTAGACCGCCTTATACCCTCCAACATATTCCAGCATAAACCGAACAGCCAGCCGTGATTCTCTCCAAAATGTGCTGCTGCCATTACGCACAGAAATCACCTTTTCCATTGCTTACAACGTAATAGATGGACTGAGAATAAATCTGCTTTCCTGACTGCCATCAACCATTGTAAAAGAGTAATGAAGAACGCGAAAGAGTTGTATTCTCGGTCCGTTAAGTCCAAAGTAGCTGAGAAGCGGCTTGGTTTCCGCCAGTTTTGGCAAATAGCAAACAGGGTCCTGAATAGAAGCGTGTGCTCTATCCCAAAAATCATCAATGGACCTGAGATAATCTCGTCAGCATCAGACAAAGCCAGACTCTTTGCCAAGAAATTTGCAGTTAATTCTACCCTTTGCGACCGAGCCAACCACCCCCCTTATTTCCGCCTGTATCAGAAAAAAAACGCAACATATAAATATCTGTGCGTGATGTTGCCAAGCTGAAAAAAATCTCGATTTCAGTAAAGCAATATGCCCTGACGGCATTCCAATTATAGTGCTGAAAAAGCTTCAACCAGAACTAGTTCCCATATTTACAAAGCTGTTTGAGCGTTGTCTTAAGAAGAATTGCTTCCCAACACCTTGGGAAACCTCATCAGTATGCCCTGTATTTTAGAATTCAGGTGATTAGTCATCTTCCTCTCAGTACAGAACAATTAATCTCTTCTGCGTTCTAGATAAGTAGCTTAAATCTGTGTTTAATAGAGAAATATTCAACCACCTCAATAAAAATAATCTTCTTAGTGACATGCAATACGATTTACGTTCTGCTATATCTACAGAGGATGCGTTGACGGTTATATCTCACAGAATTAGTGAATCTCTGGACATGGGGTCTTTCTTTCTAGGGCAATTGCTCTTGACATATCAAAGGCCTTTGATAAGGTATGACATAAAGGTCTACTTCATAAGATATGCAGCTATGGTATAGCTGGGAATGTTTTCTCAGTTATTAAATCATTTCTGTCGGATAAATTTATAAACGTAATAGTTGATGGGAAAAAATCAGAAGCTCACAGTATTAATGCTGGAGTTCCTCAGGGATCAACCCTGGTCCAACTCTCTTACTGGTCTACATCAATAATCTTCCAAATAACATCCTAAGATAATTCGTTGATATTTATGCTGACGACACTGTCATCTTTGGCAACACATCAAAGGCCGTAAATGACAAAGTTCTCTCTGACTCTTTCTCACTTTTGATCTTGAGCGCGAGCTACAATGGCGAAAGCGGTGGCTGTTTACTTTTAATGCATCTAAAACGAAGCTCCTATCTTTACATCATCAACGCTCTGATTCTCATCTGGCATCAATTGAAATGAATGGCTCTCGTCTTAGGGAGGCTGTATGCTTTGACAAGCCGCTGGGCTTGTTCTTTATTCCTGATCTGAAATGGAACACATACATCAAATCCGCTGCCAAGATCGATGGAAAAATGGTAGGATCCTTCTACCGCTCCAGTAGATATCTCACTACTGATGCAATTATCTACCTATATAAAAGGCAGGTACGGTCAATGATGGGGTACTGTTGACACATCTGGGCAGGAACTACTAGAAGCAGCTTATCCTGCCTTGACAGAGTTCAAAATAGACTTCTTAGCTTAGTGGGACTGTCCTTTTCTCTTCCCTGCAACATCTTTCCCACAGAAGAGACGCTGCGGGCCCTCTCTGCTTTATCGTTATTTCCATGGCAAGTGCTCGTCTGAGCTTCAATCTATGCCCCCCTCTTCAAACTTTCACGAAAAACACTCACTTAGCCAAAAGCCAAATAAATTTGTTTGCTTTTTCGCGGATTAAACCATGCGGACCAGAAAACAGAGAAAAAAAAACAGGCTTTTATTAACAAGGATGTTAATCATCGATCTATCTGAAAAAAAAAATTATTCATTAAAAAAATGTGCGTTTATTTTTAGCCTTCCAAACGTATTTTTATACTTAACTTCAAAATATATGCACCGCTTCAAACGCAGATAATATTTCTTTAATACATTTTGCACCGCTAACGCGATACCCTGCTGATTACTGTTTGAAAAATCATATCGTTAAAAGATCTAAAAACTAACACTCTTGCTCGCGGATTCCTGACCAGTAAATAGAGAAAAAACAGACTTTCATTGACAATGATTTATATCATAAATATATCTGAAAAAAAAATGCTTCTTAAAAATAATGTTGTTTTCTTGCTTTCCAAGCGTATTTGTATACATAATTGTTAAATACGAAAATATACACAACGCTTCAAATGCAGGTATTTTTTTTCAATTTATATTGCGCAGCTTACGCGACACCCTGCTGATTTCTGTTTTTAAGTCATACCGTTATAAGATCTACGAACTAACTCTTATCGCGAATTACACCATTCGAACCAGAAAAAAAGAGGAAAAAAAAGCTTTCATTGACAAGTATGTATATCATCGAAATATCTTTATAAACAAATAACTTTGTTTATATAAAAATATTTGTTTTCATTCCCTTTCAAATATATTTTATATACATAATTCAATATTTAAAATATATGCAACGTTTCAAACCTAGGTAGTATTGCTTTAATTCATTTTTTTGCTCTTAATGCGACTCTATGCCCATTACTATTTTTGAAAATCATACCTTTATAAGACCTACGAACTAACACCCTTTCTCGCATATTACACCATATGAACTAGAAAAGAAATAAAAACAGGTGTTCATTGACTATGATGTATATTATCGAATTATTTGAATAAACAAATAATTTTTTTTATAAAAATATGCGTTATTTTCTAGCCTTCCAAACGTATTGTATATACGTATTTTTTTATTTAAAAATATATTATACGCTTTTAATCCATGAAAGATCTTTTATTATTTTATTTTGCTCGCGAATTACACTGTGCTGACAAGAAAAAAAAGATAAAAAAGGTTTTAATAGACAAAAATATCTTGACGAAATATCTGAATAAATATTACAATTTGCTTATAAAAAATATGCGTTGTTTTCTTAACTTTCCAAACGTATCTTATATATGTAATTCTTTTTGTCAAAATATATGCAACGCTACAAACCCAGGTTATAATGCTTTAATTCATTTTGCGCCGCTTGTGCGACACCCTGCTGATTACTGCTTTTGAAAATCATGCCGGTATAAGACCTACGAACAAGCACTCTTGCTCGTGGAATACACAATGCGAACCAGAAAAAAGAGAAATACGGGCTCTCATTTACGAAAGAGTATATCATCGCAATATATAAATAAAAAATAAATTTGTTTATAAAAAATATGCACTGTTTTCTAGCCTTCCAAACGTAATTTATATACGTAATTCTTAATTTTCAAATATATGAAACGCTTCAAACGTAGGTAAAATTTCGCGATACCCTGTTGATTTCTGTTTTTGAAAATCATACCGTTATAAGCTTTACGAACTTACACTTTTTCTAGCCGATTACACCATACGGAGTAGAAAAAGAGAGAGAAAATAGGCTTTTATTGACAATGATTTATATCATCGCGATATCAAGCATAAACAAATAAATTTGTATATAAAAAATATGCGTTGTGTTCTAGCCTCCCAATCGTATTTTATACACATAATTCTAAATTTAAAATTATATGTAACGCTTTAAACGCATGTAATATGTTTTATTCATTCTGTGCGGCTAACGCGACACCCTGCTAAATACTGTTTTTGAAAATCATACTGTTATAAACGATACGGACTTACACACTTGCTTGCAGCTTACACCATGCGGACTATAAAATAGAGAGAAAAAAAAACAGGATTTTGCTGACAAGAATGTATGTCGTCGAAATAGATAAACAAATAACTTTGTTTATATAAAAATACACGTTGTTTTCTAGCCTTATAAACGTATTTATATACGTAATTCTTAACTTCAAAATATATGCAACGCTTTAAACGCAAGTAATATTACATTAATTACTGTTTATTTTATATGTGATGTCTTTCAGCTTGTGCGGTGATATAATGTTTTGAGCACTACGCTGAAGCGAAGAATATTTTTTGTATTTTTTATTTAAGACGAAAGTTATTAATAGATAAGTAAATTGTGATATGTATTCTCGGTTTTATCATAGGTAAATGTTAATATCATTATATTTATTGCAGTGTTTTAATTTATATATTTTTATTTCATTGTTTTATTTAGTAACATAGTTTCTCATCTATGCGTGTACTTGTACTCATTATATCTAGCAAGTTGACTTTAAATTCGACAATTCTATTCCTTTTTACTCCACTCGCTGCTTTCCTGATCTCGTATTCTTTAAAACATCACAAAACTAAACTTCCAAATCTTACCCCAAGATCGCCATGGTATATGTACTTACATTAAAGATGGCTTTCCATACGGTAAGGACATTTCTAGAGAAGATCCTAAATTACCCTATATGTGCTTGCGGGTTGCAATTGCTCATACGACTCCATTTATATTTGCCCGCTATCGCCCTCATAACAGCGGAGTTACTATCTTTAAGAGCATATCTGGGAAAATTGACCACATGCTATGTGCCCATCCTTTGGCTAACATTCACGTTGTGGAGACTTCACTGTTCACAATGCGGAATAGTTTTCCCACTCAAACAAGACATATTATGCGAGGAGATTCTGTCACTATTTCTCCATTGCTTATGAACTCAGTCAGATTGTTCGCGAAGCCACCTGCGTGCCCGATACTGACGGTCAGTATGCAAGTCTCCTAGATCTTTTTCCTCACAACTTGCCCTATGTTAATCTTCTGTTCTGTCTCCCATGGGATCTTCCGACCACTCTGTTGTATCGGTTAAAATAAAAACGAAATGTAAGAAGTCCTGAAACGTACCTCTCCATCGTACAGTATATCGATACTCTATGGCTGACTGGGATAGCTTCCGTTCATTTATATCAGATATACCGCTGCGTTCATGTTTAAAAAGGATGTGTCCTCTATAGTATGAGACCTGACGCAATGGTAAATTGTTGATATGGACCGTTTTATAGGCTCGAAAAGATTTATGCAAAAACCTAACAGCCAGCCGTGGTTCTCACCAGAATGTGCTGCTGCCATTGTGCACAGAAATCACCTTTTCCATTACTTCCAACGTAACAGATGTACTGAGACTAAATCCCCTTTCCAGACCGCCAGCAAGAACTGTAAAAGAGTAATGAAGAACGCGAGAGAATAGTATGATCAGTCCGTCAAATCCAAACTTACTGAGCATCGGCTTGGTTCTCACCAGTTTTGGCAGTTTTGTTAATCGTGACACCCTGCACTGAAGATTCCCGAAAAGAAGGAAACACTAGTGTCTGTAGGTATTTAATTATTATAGTAAAATAAATAATTATGACGCCCCTTTAAGAAAGTCGTTTCTTACCGTCGAGCACTTTCAGTTGAATTAAAAGTCGGTCAATTTAGCTCTTATGCTTTGATCATCGTATAACGATTAGATCACTGTCTGACTGACGTAAAGAACATTTAAAATTATAATGTTTAAATTCAACGTTATTTCACGCGGTTAATGGTAACCGAATGGATACGGTCTTCGCTAATCGAGCCAGAGATGTCTCATGTTACCGAGTTTGAATGGTTCGAGTGGTGTTAATCGTGATACCCTGCACTGAAGATTCCCGAAAGGATGAAACACTAGTCTCTGTAGGTATTGAATTATTATAGCAAAAAAATTATATATATATATATATATATATATATATATATATATATATATATATATATATATATTAGTATTGTAATTCGCTTCGACCGTTATCATCCGAACCATTCCTTAGATTAAAATGGAATGTTAAAATATTCAATGCGCAAGAAAAAAAAAACAAAACTGATGTCGCTTATAAGTAAAACTCTACCCACATTCTTATTGGATGAAGAACGACGCATGCCACATTCCCGTTGGATAGAAGCGATCTCGCTAACCAACCAAACTATTAAAAAAATATAGCGGTTCTCCATTTCAAACGTAATTTTTCATAAAAAATAATTACCACAAACCCGTCGAATTTACATATAAAATACTTCGTTACATCATTTATGTATGTGCTACGTTTATTAATATTATCTTTATTTTAAGTTTTAAATTTTTATGTAAAATCAAACAAATAAATTACTTGATACATCCTCGAAATACAAGTGGACTATTCTCGCGGATTAAGAATGATCTAATTTGTTTATCTATTTTATTTTATATATTAAGACAAACGCAAAGAAAAATAAATTATATTTTAAACTTGTTTTAATAGGGGCGCTTTTAGATAATTCGTCACTGGCCTCAGGGAGATAACTCCATTTTATAAAGAGATCCATCCATTTATATACGAGAATTTGAGACATTAGAACCAGTACAAAACAATGAACATTTACGCAAAACATGTAAGATTACAAAACCACAATAACCAAGAAAGTAGATTATATTTGGCTTGTCGATGAATGCCCTAAAATTTAATTGCGATTAATTATAAAAATACCCCGGAAAAGTGACTTCTGAGTAATTGTAAGAAAAAATGATTTGTTTAAAACTACTTTATTTTATGTGGCAACTTTTTAACTTAAAAAAAATGCCCTGGAAAATCATTTCCTATAAAGTGAAAGAAAAATGTTTTGTTTTTCAATTGAATGTTACAGAGTTACCCTTCCAGATAATCCCTGGAAAGTCACTTCTGATTAATTGTAAGAAATAATAAAATGTGTTTCAACTACTCCATTTAATGTTAAAAGTTTTAACATTACAAAGTGCCCTCAAAAAGTCACCTCTGATTAATTAGAAAAATGTCTTGAAAAAAGTCACTTTTGATTTTTCGTACGACAAAAATGTTTCGTTTTTTTTTAACTACTATATTTAACGTTACAAAATTTTAACATTACGAAACTTCCTTGGATGCGTCATGTCTTATTAATTAAAAAATTTCCCTATAATATTCATTTTTAGATAATTTTAAGAAAAAATGTTTCGTTTTGCAACTACTTTATTTAATGTTACAAAGTTTTAATGTTAGAAACTGATCTGAAAAAGTCATTTTTTATTAATTAAAAAGCCCTGAAAAAGTCACTTAGGATTAATTGTAGGATAAAACTGTTTTGTTTTTCGACCACTTCATTTAATATATCGAAATTGTAATATGATGAAAATGCTCTTCTTTAATCACAAAAATGTCCAGGAAAAGTCACTTTGTTTAATTGTAAGGAAAATGGTTTGTTATTGAACTACTTTATTACACGTCACAGAGACAGAGGAAGCAGCAGACGTTACAGTGATTGAATAGAAGGGATCGGGAAACATTATTCTTAATAATTCATTCGTGGATTTTTCAACTACATTATTTAATATTAGAAGCTTTAAAAACTTCAAAAATGCTCTGGAAAAGTCACGTCTGATTAATTATAAGAAAAAAAAAAGATTTATTTATAATTGCTTTCTTTAATGTAATAAAGGGAGATGGAGCAACAGATGTAAAATTACAGCGATTAAAAGAAGGGGCACAGAAACATTATTCCCAATAAGTCGCCCCTGGATTTTGCCAGAAACAAGAATAATTTCGGATGGCTGGGCAGCTTATGATGGATTGGAAACCTTTGAGAATGGTATTTATTAGCATGCCGCAGTTGTCCACGAGGAAAACTTTGCCACTTTTGTTAATGGCCCGGTTCATACTCAAACTGTTGAAGGTTAGTTTTGTTTTAAAATGTTTACAATTAGGTAACAACAAACTGCGTTTCATTATTAAAGATACAAGCACATTTAAAAGTAATTAAAACTGAGATTTCATGTAAGGTTGTAATTGCACGCAAAAAAATTAAACTGGAGAACGTTGTTAGATAAAACAGAATAGCTTTACCATTTGCACTTGATGGAGTTCTTGTGGCGGAGAAAAGCAACTGGAAATATATTCTCAAGAATATTGAATCATATCAGAGAGCAATATCGTTTTATTATAAAATAGTAAACGTCGTTACAATATCCTCACATTTTGCATTTTTAGTAATACTGCAAAAATTGTAAAATAAAGAAAGTAGTTGTTTTTGTTTAATAAAGATGACAATTCGTTTGCAATTCGCATTGCATTTTCTTTTTTTAATGTGTTTGTATTGTGAAAACTTTGTTACATTAAATAAAGTAGTCGAAAACAATTCTTTACGTTACAAATTATCGAAAGTGACCTTTCTAGTGCATTTTTATAAATAATCAGATTTGACTTTTCCAGAGAATTTTTGTAATATTAAACTATTACACTAAATAAATGAATAACAACACATTTTTATTACTATTAATTAGAAGTTACTTTTCCAGGGCATTTTTTAAATGTTAAAACTTTGTTACATTAAATAAAGTAGTTGAAAAACATTTTATTCTTACAATTAGTCAGAGGCGACTTTTCCAGGGCATTTTTGTAATTAATCAGAAGTGACTTTTCCAGTTATTGCCACCCAGTGTCTGGTCAGTACAGATCAGAATACTATACTAGTACTAGTTATTGCCAGGCAGTGTCTGATCGGTGCAGATCGCAATACTAGTAAGTTACTTATCACCAGCCTGTGTTTGGTCGATGCAGATCACAATAATGAGTTATCACCAGCCAGTGTTTGGTCAGTTCAGATCACAATACTTATACGCTAAGATTAGTGCGTGCATATCACAATACTAATGTGTTATTTATCGCCAGCCAGTGATTGGTTGATGCAGATCACATTACTAATAAGTTAGTCATCGTTAGACAATATCTGTCGGGTACAGATCACAATACAAACAATGTATTTATTAACAGCGAGTGCCTGATTGATGCAGATCACAATATTAAAAGGTTAGTTATCTCAAGCTTATGTCTGGTCGGTGCAGATCACAATACTAATAAGTTACTTATGCCCAGCCAGTGTTTGTCGGATGCAAATCATAATACTAAGTTATTTATTGCCAGCCAGTGTATGGTGAGTGAAGGTCACAATCCTAATAAGTTAATTATCGTCAGTGTCTGGTCGGTGCAGGTCACAATATTAATAAATTAGTTATCGCCAGCCAGTGTATGATGGGTGCAGATCATAATAGTAAGGAGTTACTTATCGCCATTCAGTGTTTCAAAATTTTCATTCTGTTGAAATCTATATCTATATATTGTTTCTTCGTTATTCAATATAAATGTTTTCCGTTGTGATTAATATGAACATAAATATTTCACCAGTTTAAATTTTTAGAAATGTTCAAAGAGTTGAATTTTAATATTATATATTTTAATGTATTATAAGCTTTTTTAATTGTATCTCTTATTAAAATTAAAAGAAAATATTAATTCTTGATATTTCAAAAAATTAATTCATGAGTTTTGATTGCAATTGTAAGATTAGGCAAATCTTTAAGCGAAAGAAATCCTGTTTTTTTTTAGTACTGAGTTGGTTGTTGAAGGATTTCTTTTTTTTATCTTTTTTCTTTTTTTAGGAGAATGTAAAAATTCTCTCCGTCTAAACAGGAAGTAAAATTGTTGAAGTGAACTCGTCTAAGTTACCTGACGAAGTTTATAATGCGCTTGTAAAAAAAACATAATTTCCTGATTTTCAAAGATTCATTGGATATATTCAGATTTGCATTTGAATAAAAACTTTTCTTCGTTTTGACCTTTCTATTCATGTTATTTCATAGGAGTTTTATGAAAATCTTACATTCAGTGAATACAATACCTTTCTTTTAGTTTTTAATAATTTGAGAAGGTTTCTTCAATCTTTTGAAATGTTAATTGGATTGATTATAGCTCATAATAAAATGAAATTATATTTCATGTAAACATTTTTATTAATTAAATGTTTAGGAAATATTTTATTTCTATTTGAAAAATCTACATTGAATTCTGTTTCACTAAAATATTTATAAATAACTGATAGTTTGTAAAACAAATTATCATATTTGTAGACTTTTAGCTTCTAGTCACGGTTATATGTTTTTAGATATCATGATCAAAGTCCTATTTACTTTACAGTATTCGTTGTATATCTCTCAATCTCGCCATTTTATTTATCATGTTTCTTATTTCTGTTTGATGCTCGTAATTGCGACATCGTCTTCTTGAAGATTATATGTATATAAATGTACAGCCAATTGTTTTTTTTATGGTTACGTATACTTGTCACTTATTTCCGAAGCGGCGCGTATACACAACCAAACACATCACGCAATATAGTGACCGTTTGTTTGGTGAAAAAACAAAACATGCGGTCGCTATAAAAACTTAGGAACTATATGTTCTTATAAAAGTAAACTAGATTATTATTTCTATTCATTGTACGATGATTTGATACTTAATTCGAGCAAAGTAATATAGAATATGTTTGTTCATCATTGAACTATCTTCTTTGGCAGTAACTCCTCTTGCTGATATATACATATAACCGTGACTAGAAGCTAAAAGTCTACAAATATGATAGTGTTGAATAAAATCAGGTATCATGATGTTATCCTCTCAGGAATAACCTCTGCTGCCGGGGGGGGGGTTAAGTTTGTTAATTTATTTGTAATTATATGCGGTATATTCACGTTAAAACTTTTGTCCCTGTTGGATCACCGAAGTAAAACACATTTGAACCTGCTCAGTACTAAAATGGGTGACCATTTGGGAATTCCATGTACTGCATGTGCTCGTTGCTTATCTTGGCATTGCTTCCAGTCATCCTAGAGTTCTCCTTCCCACTGGACTCAAGCAGTGTCGATTCAGAAGCGGTGTGGTTGGCGATTGTGCAATCCTTGCTTCACAATTACACGCGCAACTAAGCTTACAGTGAGTACCCATTATATTTCTAGATGAACGGAGGCGTGTTTTTTAAATCGTCGCAGGCATTACTTCCACCTTCGGATAGGCAGTATAGTAGATCGTTGTTCTTCATTTGACCATGCTCATAAACTAGGAAAAAATTTGCGACCAAAGAGAAAAAGGATTTGCTACTTACATTGATAAATTAAATGTTAGTTTTTTTTTGTCAACAAAATGAGTATATAATCGTGTGTCTTGCATTAATATCATTTATAAGTTTATAAAATAAAAGAAAAAGAAAACGTCTATTAAAATGAAATGTTTCAATTATTGTAAAGGAATTCAACACGTGATATCGATAAAAGAGCATTGTTATTGAACGATGTGTGAATTAAGTCAATGTTAAATGTCAAAGAATAAACGAAACATTAAATAAGCTTGTTTATTTTTACTATTATTTAATATTGTAATATTTGAAATATTATCAAGCTTTTGGAAATTTGGTACTATGAAATATCAACTATTAATAAACACATACACATACTGGTTTATTCGAAAATAAGTTTTATATAGTATCCTGGCATGTGTTAGTGGCTATTTTAAAGAAGAATAATGAACGGCTGTCACAAAGGCGCTGCTGTAGTAATAAATATTTTTTTTTTACTAAGCCTAATATTTCAATAACAATTTTCTCACTTTTGAATATATTTGTCTCTTTTTCTTTCCAAAGAAAGCAATATTTTATTAACAACCTAACGCATGCTATCAATAACAAATCGCTAGAACTTTTAAAAAGTTGTTCTGTCTTTCAAGTTCAAATAATAATTAAGAAAACACGGCAGACTATTTATAATAATGTGTTATAAACGTACAATAATATTGTGTTACAGAAAGTCTGCATCCGATACTCCAGCCGTGACAGTCATCAATGGCTAGTCATATCTGCCACGACAGATAACCATAACTCTATTCATAATCTCTGGAAGAGTCCATTAAAATCCAAAACAGGGAAGATAAGCATAAAATCATAATTGCCCCCTTTTTAGTCTTGCTATGTAAGAAGGAAATTCAATTTGGGATTTATTTCAATGAACTGCCTAATTTAAAGTTTCGTTCTAACAGGGGCGCTCTGCGTTGTTTGGTCGTAAAATATGATAATATGATATTTTAATTAACACAGATTACGCATTTATGATTATAGAGCACATTATTTCACATTATATTTTACCCAATATGTAGTCATTATTTCAAAAGTAAACAAGATATGATTTGAATGGCATCAGCTAGAAACGAAATCGAAACCAATGCATAACAAAACATAGTTTCCTGATTGAAACTAAGTCTACAAATTAAGCAAATACTTAAGTTTATTTGTATTAAGCTGGTTTCCATGACAACAATGCTTTTAATAGACAAGATGCAAGCAAGGGCGGTTGTACGGTCCACAGAGTTGTATAATTATATATGTATATATATATATATATATATATATATATATATATATATATATATGTTATTTGTTTTTGTTTTTTGCGATACGTTTTGAATGAATTCAATTATTTACGAAAGTGCATTAATATACTCGCGCATATACACATGTATATTCAAAATTTTGTAGATATTAGGAGTAATTAATTAAAGTGTTTTATCAAAAGAGGCAAGTTACCAACACTTTTTGAAAATATGTTTATTAATGTTTAAAGAGGATAGTTTAAATGCGAACTGTAATGTAGTTTTTAATAAGAATATAAAAAATTGTAAGTTCTACACGAAAAATACTTAGGGCTATATTGATAATCGTCAGGTGGTGGATATATGTCGTTTTTATGACCACTCCTTCGTCTGGATATCTCATCGTATGTTGCTGTTCACTTGGGCGACATATCCTTGTTGGAGGCATTAATTATGGTATTTTTC
The DNA here is from genome assembly GCF_053919585.1 of Euprymna scolopes. Lineage (NCBI taxonomy): Eukaryota > Metazoa > Mollusca > Cephalopoda > Sepiida > Sepiolidae > Euprymna > Euprymna scolopes. The sequence continues at coordinate 68,237,147 of NC_136494.1, read as the reverse complement.
AGTACGGATATTGTGATTTCGTCGATTACAATATTTTCATGATTATATTATTGGAACCTTTTTGAGATGAGTATTTTTATTTATTTATTTATTTGCCTACTGTTATTTTCATCTTCATAATTACTGTTGTTGCACGATGTTTCAGCCAAGTAGTCCTGTAGCCTTCGTCTGGTAGTTAACTCCGACGGAATACACACACACACACACGCGCGCACGCACACACACACACGCACACACACACACACACACACACACATATATATATATATATATATATATATAAAGAATGAAGGACAAAATTCTATATTCCAAAGTTCATGCTGTTGACCATCTTACAATTCATTCCTTTAATTCAATAATAATGCTGAGCCTCTTAACTGTATCCCTAGTAATTACTGCCTTCTATAGTTGTTTTCGTCTAACTACGTTTTAGCCATCTTTGGCTAGGATTAAAGCCACTATATCCAAACAATACTCACTTGAAACCGTAGAGATTCAACGCATATATCCATTGGCGATCAAGGTTTGATATATTTGTCTTATAAATCCAGGTTTTTTTCATCTTTATCTAGTCCTCCATCATCGGGTCCGTACCGAATTTTATATGATTTTATTATTGGAATTCTTTTGCGATGAGTAATTTTTATTCATTTATTTATTTATTTATTTATCTATCTATTTAGGGGCTGTTATCCTCATCTTTGTGGTTGTTAACCGCCCGACGAAATCCAGAGGAATAATTGGCCGAAACATCGTGAAACAACAACTATGAAGATGAGGATAACATCCCGGAAGAAGGAAATATATTTTTATAATTATTCAAACTAAAATTTCACGTCATAGAAAAAAAATAAATAAAAGAGAAAAAAACTGATGTCGGAAAGAAAGAGACGGTGAGGAAGAGGGTGAATGTGACCTCTGCAGTTGTCCCACTCGACTCACTTTTCGATTTACGGTTAAATACCATTTTCTCTTGAGTTCTTTCAGGTTTCATCTGTCGACACCCCTGCTGGCAACGATACAGCAGAGAAAAGCTCGCAACGTATATTCTGTGCTTTTATATATATATATATGTATATATATATATATATATATATATATATATATATATATATATATATATTAAATCCCCGAAACAGTGTTTCATGGTAAACAACTGATGATCCCTTGAAAAATAAAAAAATTGGTATTATAGAAAATTCGAGAGAGTTGATGCAGTGATTGCAGGTGATTAAATGACTTACTGACTAAGTGTTTTTTTTAACGAATGATAAAAAGTAATTCATTGTGTAGTTTCAAATGTTAAAAAACTTCAAAGACTATATATATATATATATATATATATATATATATATATATATATATATATATAAATATATATATATATAAATATAACACGGAAATTACATAATTGTCGATGCAATAATTTATTTCAACCTTATGGTATTTTCAAGCAACTAAACTAGACAATTACATTTTTGATACTCAAAAATGTAATTGTCTAGTTGAGATGCTTGAAAATACCATATGGTTGAAATAAATTATTGCATCGACAATTATGTAATTTCCGTGTTATATTTTTATGTTATTGCTCTGTTTACCACATTGAGCTCTCATACCCGGATTTCCTCCTGGAATTATTCCATTATAACACTATATATATATATATATATATATATATAGATATATATATATATATATATATATGTATAACTACTTCATTTACTCACATAAAATTAATATACGAAAGTATAGATTTATGCGTAAACTTTAAGTATTTACTTCAAAAGTGCTCAATACGTAGGTAGAGCTAGTTAGTAATTTATAAAATATATATGGCGATTAAGCTACACGGAATATTCGACGTTTCATCCTCTCTAGGATTCCTCAGGCATCTTGATCAGATAGTCTGTGACAAGGAGGGAGTTGTGGAATACTGTATTGTCCTGGTGGAAATGTCACTGACCAGATTTGAAGAGTGCTGATTACTTCCAATTAAATCTTCTCCCGAACTCTCTTAAAACCTTAACATAGTATTTCTTTGTAGAATATCTGTCCTGTGGCAACCCAGTGCGTGTAGATCATGCCCGTGCGGTCAAAAAAAGAATCATAAGTTTCTCAGTAGATTTTCTCTCTCTAGTCTTCTTGAGTCTGGGAAAGCTGGCATGCTTCCACTGGGAACGCTGTCTCTTGGTCTCTATGTTATAGCAGTAGACAAGCTTCATCGCATGTCACTAAAGCATCAAGAACTGCACTAGCTGAATTGATCAGCTCGACCATGTCCCTGCTGTCGTGACAATGTCTTTTTTCTGATCTTCTCTGACCACTCTATGGACAAACTTCGCACAAATTTCCCGCATTTTCACTTCCTCGCGAATAATGGTCTGTACAGATCTACCACTTCATTAGAAGAAATAGCAACAATCAATCCATCAAAAGGAGATTTGCGCGAAGTTTGTTCATAGGGGGGTCAGTAAAGATTCAAAATGGCGTAATAGAAATATATTAGAAGGTCTTTACAGGTTCTCTACTAATTTTCGGATGTTTTAATCATGTCAAAACGCACTTTATTTCCTTTTGATGAATTGATTGTTGCTATTTCTTCTGATGAGTTAAAGACCAAATAGATTCACTGATTGATATAATAATTGAGTAACTGATTTTGTGCTACGAAACAGATGCTGTCAAGAATTGTAAATGTCAACTGAATAAAAGGTATAGACTGTAAGATGGTCAACATAATGTATTTGGAATATAGACTATTGTCATTCAATCATGGTATATATATATATATATATATATATATATATATATATATATATATATATATATAAGTTAGACACTTTCCAATCCAACTCAAGATTTACTTGAAGAAACAAAAACGATAGTTTTCTTCTAACTTTGCAATAACGAAATATTAGGTTAAAAAAGTTCTGGCGGAAATTTTTATTTTGATTATTAATGATGTATTTTTAAGTTTTCGTTATAATACCTTCATTTTATCATTATAAGGAGCGATCTTCGCTCTATCTAATCGTTTAAATTACAATCTTTGTGTAACAATCATGTCTTCTTTTAAGAATTTTGAATACAAGATGAAAAAAAGCAAATTCGCACAATTTTCTTATTTCAATTCAAGCTAGGCCGAAAAGCTGCTGAAACATCTCGCGATATCAACGATGCGTGTGGTCCAGGATATACTACTGCCAGTAAGTGGATGAAATTCGTCTAAAACCTAAAAAAATCCACCCAGCATTACTCAACATAAGAGGTCAAATACTCCTTCACGACAATGCCTGAGCCCTAAATCGCCCCTGCAGAAGTTGAACGAATTCGGCTACGAAACTTTTCCTCATCCACCATACTCTCGACACCTTCCACATACCGACTACCACTTTTTTTAAACGTCTGGACTACTTTCTGCATGGGAAATTGAAACAAAAATGTAGTAGGCAAAACAAAAAAAAATACAACTAAAAACAGACAGAACAAAAACTCGCTTCTCGCAGACACGTGGATCGTAACAAGCACAATCTACTCGCCAGAATCACCTAACACAATGTGAAGAACGCCCCCTCTCCTTTCCAGTGTCCTGCCTTTATAGCGGCCGGGAACGACATATTTGCATAATCTCGCGAGAGCAGACGTGATTCAACGATAATCACATTGGGTAAACGCTAATAAAAGCCCATGGACGCCATCTTGGAAATCTCTCTTTCGCTCAACCCAAAACAGACGTATCCGAGGTAAGCTCTATTTCTCATTTTGGTTACTGCTAATTCTGCTACAGAAATACATAAAAACATAAGGAATATCAAGAACCCATTCAGCGACTTCATCGCCACCAGAATGCAAGATTGTTACGTAACTGGCATAAATATACTTGTTTTTCGTTGGCAAAAGTGTGTTTATTCGGATGGTGGATATTTCGATCAATAAATTTTTGTTTCAGCCGAGATATGTTCATCTGAATTTAAAAGTTAAAAACGGCAAGAACTTTCTTGTAAACCTGATAGTCTGAATGTACTAAATAAACATTCGTTTTTCGTCTGGATATCTCGTCGTGTGTCGCCTTTCACCTGGCCGACTTCTCGCTGTTGGTGTCATTTATTTTGATAGTTTTCGGTGCACATTAAGATGTAGTATGTTGAAATCAAAGAAGAAAACAGTATGAGATTTTAAAACATCTTTATTATTATACAAATTCAATTTTTCACATCACGGGGCAGTTAAAAAATGAAGACTGAATGTAAGAGAGAGAGAGAGAGAGAGAGAGAGAGAGAGAGAGAGAAGTAGAAAAGACAGGGAGAATTCTTTTATGCGACTTAATCTTTTTTCTGTTTGTTTATTGTGGGTGTCATCTGCCAACCCCAGAGTCAAATAGTTGAGTATGTCTAAACCAACGGTAACATTTGTGCTCGCAGGACACGTCATTAAGATTTCTGCCAAGTTTTATTTTTAAACTTTGATTATAAAATAATTAAATTCTCCCTATTTTTCCACCCTCTGCCTTCCACTCATAACTTCATAATATTAACGTTTGAAAAGGAATAAACATTTTAAAATGACGTTCAAAACAAGTGTTATACAATTTTAAATTATTATAAAAGCACCGGAAAAACATCAAGTAGAGGCTTCGATTTTGACAAAAGCATTCGCAAATTACAGCATGTACGATTAAACATATTTCTGAATTTTAAAACGTTACTTCCAGTTTTGTCTATTAGTTACAAAATGCATATTTAATTTATAGGATTAGGTAAAATGGGCAACGGAAGGATTTGCGAGATTAGGTCAGACGGAATGATATATTTTTCAGAGGAAGTAACAAAATTGACCACAGTAAGTTGAAGGACAAACAAATGTTGTTGTTGTTGTTGTTTTTGGATGAAGGAGATGTATGAGTGTTTTCGATGTTTTATCTGTAAAAATCAAATGCTTCCATTTCGAAAAACAAACAAATATCTCTGATTAATACTATTTTAACACAACATAATTACGTCATTAATGCAAGATTTAACCTAGGTTGAATATAAAAACGTCCATTTTCACATTTTTCTACACACCAAAAATATATTTGTAAAAAAAATAAAGGATTGGGTAGAATAGCCAATAATTAAATTGTCGGGTAAATAACAATATTGATCACGGAGTATTTAGAATGAGTAACATCTAAGGAAAGACAGGAATAACAATAGGTGTGAATATTATTTATCTATAAAAATGGGGGAAGACGACACGCCATATTGTCAGAAGACATATCAAAATGGTGGCTTCATCATGATTAACAAACAAACTCATACAAGCGTTAACTTTCTTAAAGACCTGTTTGTATATGGCCATAACTTGAATACGTCTGATAACAAAGTCATTTATAATGTCTAGTGAAAATGGCTTTAATTCGAACAAATATGGAAGACAGAAAATATAGAGAGTATTTTATTTGTGTAAAGCCATTACCTGTGCTTGTTTCTCCTTTACCGAAAACTTCGTATTTAACAGTTGTAGCCAATTACCATTACCAACCGTTATAATACAAAATACATATATGAATAGATAATATTTACATTTGAACAGCTCTTTAATAAAAAAAATATATCATATTATAATGAGTCTCTAGTTAGATAAGGTTACAAAGATTAAATTAGGTTTAATAAATCAAAAAATAATTAGATGAAGCCAACATTACCTGAAGTTAACTAATACGGCTGGATATCATGCAATAGGGCTATATAGAAAATAAGAGAAGAAAAATAACACAAGGTAAAGTAGCAATACAACTAAAAACGAATTACTTAATAAGCGGATCAAATGTGGTAATTACATGCCAGCTCATACAACAAATGAAAAACAAAACAAAAAAGAGATACCATATGGTTTAATCCACTTTATAGTAAGAATATTGTCTCGAATAATCCCAAACCCCTTCTTAGAATTTTTATAAAAACTTTCCTTCAGATTGTAGATTGGGTAAACCATTTAATAAAAATACTATGAAACAACCATTCTCAAATGAGATACAAAAGGTAGCAATTATCTGGCGGAATCTATAATGTATATAATAACACAAAAATACAAAAGCTAACCGCTCACAAGCTTAACACGAATGTAATATTAACAATAGTATAACTGGAAATAATTATAATTGCAGAAATAAAATTAACTGTCTATTAAATGAAAACTGCTTAACTGCAAATGTGGTATATAATATGAAGAAATTACTACAAATAATACAAAGGCTTACATCGGATCTGTAAATACCACGTTTAAATACAGATACAGAAACCATGTATGCTCTTTCAAAACAAAACCAGATAAAAAAATCCGATACATTTTGAACCTCTTTAGCTATATATATATTAGAGAATTAATTTAGAATAAAACTCAACGTGACTTGAAATCGTCTATTCCAGATAAAGCGCAGAAATAATAAGAGAAAACATAATCTTTGCACTTTGGAATCCTTCAATATAGTGACATATATTTAGGAATTGCTCAATAAAAAACAAGAAATAATTTAAACTGTATCCATGGAATGAAGTTATCTTACTTTTTATGCGTGAAAATTCTACAGTAATGCTTTGGCTAAAACGTATATAGGAAAGTAGAAGTGATACATGTTGTATTAATGATTTAATTATTTCATCCTCTTTATTGGGGGGAACCTTTGGAACTGTATGTTTTTTTCCGAGGAAAATATTAACTTCTTCGATGAACTGTTTGGTGTTCGTATGCCATTCAAAGAAACACGTGTAAGACAAAAATATTATGAAAGAAAAAACATATAAACATATACATATATTATGGTTTGGAATGTAAACTATATATATATATATATATATATATATATATATATATACATATATATAATGTAATATATGTATATATATGGAATGTAAACTATATATTTATATATATAGAATGTAATATATATATATATTGAATGTAAACTATATATATATATATATATATATATATATATATAGTTTACATTCCAACATTATATATATATATATATATATATATATATATATATATACATATATATATATATAATTATTTCCGCCAAAGAAGTAAAGTTTTCGGTCAAGTTTTTCACTAATTTTGCCAATAAATGCCGAAATGTTTTGGAATTTGATCAGAAAACGTTTCATCAATTCTGAAATTTGAATTAGTTTTTAGCTTCTGAGTTTTCCAATTGTTTTATAGGCCTGATCCTCTTTATAAACAATAATCATCACATAAAAATCCAATCTAATAACTTTTTAACTATAACATTTTACATAGAATAACTTCAGCTATACTTTATACAATAGGGAGAAGGAAAGCCTGGATAAGACTTTGATCCATTGTTTCGATGTCAAATGCTGATATGAAATCCCTAAATTGATTATGCTCTTTTTATATAAACAATTATATACCTATACACACAAATGTATACTAATTATACAAATATATATAGACTTTTGCTTTTTTCGAGATGGTGAACTTTAAATTGACAACTCTAATTTTTTATTGCCTATTTTGCAACTACCGATTATTTTGAAGTTAGCTTGGTTTGGCAATTCATCATGAAAAGCAACGTTGGCAAATTGCGAATGATGCAATTAATTTACCAAAACATTTGATGAACAAATAATTTCATGCACTGTACCTGACAATTAGCGATATTGTTCGTGCGATTTAATCTGATCAGGTTATTATGTTTTCCATTTAACGATACCCGAAAGCCACAGGAGAATAAGGGTTAATGGATGTACGGTAGTCATCGGTTAGTAGTGGGAATTTGGTATAACTTGATTATTTAAAAAGATAGCTCCGCAAGAACTTGTTTGTATGGGACTTGAAAACGACAATATTGTAGTAAGCTAAAAAGTAGGACAGCGGAATAGAGTTCCACAGGCCGACAGTTCTACAAAAAGAAGCTGTGTTCATCGAATTTACGTTGAGATTTAGGCAGATATAGAGAGTGGGTGAGATTTTTGGTAGGTGTTGTAGGTAGATGAGTGTTTTGTGAAGGTTTGGCAAAGAGGGACCAAAAATTAGAGATCATACATGCACCTGTCACGAAAACAACGATACAGCAGAGAAAAGCTCGCAACGTATATTCTGTCCGTATGTCCGAAATTATATTTAAATTATCAGGGGAGCGCCCGGTCTTGTCAAGCATTAAAATATACTTAAATATATTTTAATTGAATCAAATTTGGTAATTATTATTACAGAGTAAATTTTCTATTACACATTATATTATGCCTAATGTATAGTATTCATTCCAAAAGTTACAAAAGATGACCTGGGTGCCTTTAGCTAAAATCGAAACCAAAACATTTAATGCTTCAGCATATATATATACAGATATCAAGAGATGAATAAGAAAGCTGTATTATTAAACTTGAAGAAATAAATTAAATTTGGGCATGCGCAGAAAGAAATAAAACTATGTCGGCAAGTTGAAATGAAAAATTTGCATTTCAGTTTGCTGACATATTTCTGTACGTCACGATGTATGATAACTATTTCTCGTAAATTGCGGGGTTGAGAAGTGATGCTTAAGCGTACTAGCCTCAAGAGGGGATTACTTTAACAGAGACTCTTAATGACGCCAGTTTAGATATTTTTAGGCACACCTATACTGTCTCTCACTACACGCATACACACGCACGCGCGCACACACACACGTGTGTGTGTGTGTGTGTTTGTGTACATTAGTTTGATGGCTTTAAATTCATACAAACGTGGGCTAATACACTTTATAGCTCAAAATATAATGACTAATTTACTAGATGTTCCAAATTTGTATCAAACACATTTAATTTATACAATGTTTTCTGCCAAAGTTCAATACTTTATAACTATTTGGTGACATGATGAAATGTGTAAGAAAAAAAATCGAACATTAAGAGCAAATACGAAAGTGCGTCGTTAAACTGTTTTCTTTATTGAATTGCTTTTGTATGTTTTTTCTTAATCAAATGACTAATGAACGAGATTGTAAAAGAAATTTGTTGAGTGTCTTCTAATATGAATCATGTATGCGATTAAAAATGCATGTTGATCTTCATTAAAAAGATGAATAGTAAAATAAACAGAACATTTTGATGTTGATGGTTCTGTGTTTTTGTACAAATTGCGAACAGTTATATAAATTTACTAAATTTAAATATAAATAAACTCTCTCTCACCATCCCTCTCTCTTTATATATATATATGTATATATATATATATATATATATATATATATATATATATATATATATATATATATATATATCATCCGAAATCGAGTTACTGTAATGAAATGAGGACACGTTATATTTTAATAGAGCAGTAAATAATAATAATAATAATAATAATAATAATAATAATAATGATGATAATAAAAATTATAATAAAATAATATAAACAATAATAATATAAGTAATAATAAATAATATTCGAATATAGCATTAATAATAATAATAATAATAATAATAATAATAATAGTAAATAATAATAATAATAATAATAATAATAATAATGATAATAAAAATTATAATAAAATAATATATACAATAATAATATAAGTAATAATAAATAATATTCGAATATAGCATTAATAATAATAATAATAATAATAATAGTAAATAATAATAATAATAATAATAATAATAATGATAATAAAAATTATAATAAAATAATATATACAATAATAATATAAGTAATAATAAATAATATTCGAATATAGCATTAATAATAATAATAATAATAATAATAATAATAATAATAATAATAATAATAATAATAATAATAATATACGAATCCAAGGGAACTAAAAGCGTGAGATATGTCGTATTTGGCTCGTCTTCTCCGCTGCGCACATAAACATATTCGACCTGTATCATGTGTTATGGTGGATAAGTAAATAGACAAATTATCACCACCAAGACTTCTACTGAGGGTGCGCGGGGAATAATGAAATACTGGAGGGGTTCATTGCCATTCACAAACCAGAGAAAGTTAACGGCCATTATAAGCGAGAAATAAATAAAAGACTGGCTGTTGCGACAACACGGAGGAGGTGTAATACGTATTGAAAGAGGCGGAGAGTTTTGGAAACCTCAAAGGTCTGCTTGTTACTCAGACTCCAATCTATTATCTCCAGTAAACAATCAATAAATTTTTGCTCCTGTGAAAATGCCTTGTGAGTAAATAATTACAATGTCCTACAACGATCTTTGAAACCTTTTTATGTTATTACACGTTTTATGTCAGACAATACTTTGCAAAGAAAGATGGCCGAAATAATCTAATAAATAAAATAAAGTCATTTTTCCCCTCTGAGTTTGACCTTAATTGGATTAAAAATCAAGATATTTCATACAAATGTAATATGCACGGACTGCAGCACAATATCTCTGGTGTGTTATAGGCCTATTACCTATCCACTTCCTGGATAATCTTAGATCACTATATTTTTTCTGCTGAGAGTTCACGCCCAAAATCTGTTACAATCAATGGAAGTGGTAAAATCTTTTCTCTCTATTACATTCATACTCCCCCGCGACCACTTAACACCGTTGCGGATACGTCCACAGGGGAATTTACGAGGAAAACCGGTTAGGGTTCTTAGTTGCTTAAAAAGAATGGACTGCTATTTTACCGTCATCTATTGTATGGGTTACTTATGCCACTTTTTATTTCTTCTTTTTTCCCTTTTTTACATTTCTTATTTTTTCTTCCTTTTTGGCGGGGGGGGGCTGCGAGTCGAAGGGTTACTTAAACGAAACGAACTAACCTTGGATTCCAGGTTTTACAACAAACTATAACAGTCAGCTGTGAGTGTTCTTCAAATGCTGATACGATTACTCGATTTATATATTTTATTTATTGTATCTTTCCTTCTATTATATTTGCAGTAATTTTTTACGTGATACTAGGGGGCAGAGCAGCTTCTTATTTTCCGATTAGTTACTTATTAACTACTTATTTCTATACATTGAATTTCTGTGAGTTTCGTGAGCCTAATCACTATTATGCTATCGATATGGAATCAGACAACATTCCAATTGGTAACAAGCACCAATAAAGAAAACAATACAAACAAGAAAACAAAACACATAACAAACCGTTGTCCTTACACCTAGTAATTATACGGTTAAAATATACTTTTTTTTTACAGAAAACAAACCAACAATAAAAAAACATTATGACTAAAATCTAATAAACATATTTTCATTATACTCGGTCATTTATCTGGTTTTATTTTATTTTTTCCATTTGTATGTTTTCTCTTGTTTCTTTGATTTTATTGCAGAAAACAAACCAATAATAAAAAAAATAAAATAACATAAACATATTTGTATTTTACACGGTAAGTTTTCTGGGAGTTGTCATTTTTTTCAAGTTGTATTCTTTCCTGTTCGTTTTGTTTGTTTGTTTGTTTGTTTTTTTTTGTTTATTACAGTAGTCTGCGGCCCACACCGATGATTGCCGGTCTCGCTCGATGAATGTTTGACGGGAATTCACGAGAATTCGGGTCAAATTATGCATGAATACCTTCATTTTTTCTTTTTTTCACTTTTTCTTCGGTCCTAAACACCTACAAATGATTTTTAACACCCTTTCTTAAATTCCCCCCCCCAGTTTTTTCTATTAATTCTTTCAATTTTACGCGCATAAAATAGACAGATAAAAATAACATTAAACATATTTGGGTCCTTTTCCTTGCCAGTGGGGGCAAATAAAGTTTCATTTCTTCGCCAGATTGGACACTAACAAAACAAATTCAACATAATCATTACCGGTTCATTTCGCTTACAAAATAAAGTCCGCTGTTTGCATTTACAGAAAATTTACTCCCGTCATATATTAGCTAAACCAGGGGGGCATCTATATATATAAAAGCGAAAATGTGTGTATGTGTGTTTGCTTCTTCTTGTGTATGTCCGCGAATGATTTGATTTCTCTTGCAGCGATAAAATAGGTCAGACTTCCTCGCACCTGTTCATTTCGCTTCATAAATCTTCATATAACGCCCTTATCAGTACCTCTCCATCGTGACACAGATAGTTAGGTGACTGGCTTTTTACCCTGTCATCTCTACCTTCACGTAAAGGCTTCGGGGTTCAATCCGACCTTCCGACCAAAACTTTTTTCTTTAACAATTCTTCTAACACACACACACACACACACCTCCAAACACTCAGGCAACGCCGAGTATCCCCCGCTAGTTTTAAATAAATCACGATATTCATGTACATTCAAGGTAAGTTGAATGTTGTTTGCTTAAAATTGAGTGTTTGTTTTTCATATTTTGAATATATAATAATTAACTAAGAAATAAAATGAGAATTTTCATTATATTTTTGCAGCAGTAACAGTCTCTTATGATAAGGGTAAAAGCAAGATATACATTTTTCTCTCATCCTTTCTTTAATTTAAAACGGATCATTTTTATTTAACAAAATAAATAATGAAAAAATGTCATTGTCAAAGTTCAGAAGACAATCGTGAAAGTTTGTCAAATAAAATATCATTTTTTATAAATCGATATATTCGGCTGATATCAATCGACGAGCGCATCAACTAATATCGTTCAACTTATCACTGACATGTGCCTCCAGAATAGTTTCATACTTCATCTGAATAGAAACATGTCGGGTAGGTGTTCAGTTCTGTTTTGATCAAAAATATAATATATAAATTATTAGCATTTTTTAAAACTGTCAATCTTACAATTTTAATTATATTATCACTCTACTATTCTTCTTGTCCTCAATGCATTACCATTTGTTTTATATAAGAAAATAAATAATAAAATCTGTCACTGCAAATGTCCAGGTGATAATAATAAATGTTTGTCAAATAAATATATTTTTGTAAACCATATAAAGTTACATCCGACCGAGATTCATAGAACAGCGAGAATTATTTTCCCCCGCTTTTATCTACTAATATCGGCATGATATAATTACCGACAAGTGTTTCCAGAATATTTTCATCCTCCATCTGATTAGGAAAATGAGAGATGGTTGGTACACTGTTGTTTTTATAGAAAGAATTACATTTTTATGCAACTGAAGTTTTCATCCTGCTCCGTACTGCATCATTGATTTCTTGTATTTTTGACTAGGATGACGTTTCTTCCATTCTTTTTTTCATCGACATCATGCGACTCTCAGATTTCGATGTGGTGACCATCATGGTGGTGGTCTCTCCATCCAAAGATCTTCGCGTTTTCTTTCGTTTCTGGAACACACTGAAGACCATGTAGATCCACGGATTCGTGCAGCTATTCAGACTCACAAGCAGCATTATAATAGTGTACGGAACACCTGGTGGACAATAAACAAAAAAGACAAAAGATGTAATTAGAAAAAAAATTAATGTTGCAAATAAGACAAAAAATAAATGACATTCATAAACGAAAGTAAAATGATCAATATGTACGTTTTAAAATATGCTTTTTCTTTCGTGTAAAGTAAAATGACATTTCCCTATTTTACTGATCGTTCTAGCTTTCGAACTAAAATCTACATTGACTCTAATCCAATAACCACATAAGCCAATTTCTAATGCGTGTTTCCAGCAAATATTCGTTCTTTTTGTCGGTTCTAATAATGTTGTAAAGTTTTCTTTTGTTAAGAGCTTCTTATAATACATTTATACACATAAGATATGGACGTTTTTATCACCCCCAACACTCACATAGACACCACTTTTTCATTACTTCACCGGAAATTCCTTTTTATGTGTGCACTATTTAGTTCGAGCACTTTTAGCATTTCATTTCTACATTCTATCCATTTCTCATTACCAAATATATATTTTAAACCTATGTACAATACAAATACCATGTGATCTTTTGGACTCATTCGCTTTACTCGCTTGTGTTTTGATTATCTATTCGAAACACTTTTGACGTGACCGTACCAGGGGGCGATTGGGCTCCCCACAGAGTGAACTCAAGACTCCCGAAATTCTGGAGAAGCTGGGCAGACATGATTTCCTTTTATTCTTTAATTATCGTTGGTGTGCCCGGGCGGCGGCAACAGACTTGCTGGGAGAAAGATTCGATTGTGATTTTCATTGTTATGAAAATCATTGACAATATAATTTTTCTTTGTAAATTGTACTTCGAAAATGGAATAGCTCAACATTGGGACTAAGGATGTTTGAGTACAATGCCGTGACCCAGAGATCGCAGGAGTGACCTTTTAGGGATATGGAAGCGCTGCAGAATCGCGACCGGGGGAAGATGAAGCCTCCCTTAGGGGTGACGTAACTAGTTATCATTGATCCAGTAAGTGGTCCCAGGCCCACCCCTCACCTCACTATATGAACGGATCCCAACGTCGAAACCGCCAGAATCGAGATAAATCTTGGAGAGAATCAATATACAGTCGAAAGAGAAATTAATCTATTTAGGATCCAGCAGAGTCTGTCAAGATCAACACTGAACAACGGACAATTGTATAAAACTATATATATTGTATATCTTATCGTGAATTTTATCTGTAGAATAGAGAATTGAGTTTGTCTTTCTTTTGTTTGCATGAGATTGATTTCTTCCAGCACGACAGATCGACGAAGCAGCGGCATATCTACCCGATCTTGAAATTAAGACCAACCAAATCGATTTACGGATCCTGCCACACTGAGATACATTTCGAAGGACGAAGCACAGGTCACATTTGGTCTGTGACCAAGGATTGACTTTTATGTGACAAAGGAATTCCCTCGGAACGGACCGCTTCACGGCTTTATACATTTTCTTATATATTTCCGATTGATAAAATAAGCAATTATCAGATTTTCTATCGAAGCGTTTTACAGCGGTTTTCGGAGTCAACTCGACGATAGATAGTTATATTATTGACTATTTTAACTAACGAGAAGTAACACCGGAATAGAGAGTTATATCATCTGCATAAATGTTAACTTTCTGGTTAAAATTCTCTGTGAGATCGTTAGTAAGAAGGTGGTGGGCCTAGAATAGAGTTATAGGAACGACCAGCATTGATGGGAAAAGAAAATGAAGAAATACCATCTAGAGTTACTCGCATATATCGATCAGATAAAAAAGCTAATAATGTCATGAACCTTGCAACAAATACCAAATTTCTAAAGTTTTGATAGAAGAGCAACCAAATAGTCCATCCCTGTCCTGAGTCATCCATAAACCTAAGGATCCGCTTAGTTATAAAATCTAAAATATAAGAAGGTAAAAAACAAACTATGAAAACCATGCTGAACATCGCTAAAAAGACGAAACTTTTGAGCAAATAAACCGTTGACCAACATTTTTTAAATGTTAATATAAGAGAGTGAACAAATTGTATGATACTCAGTTGAGTCAGATCGATCACCAATATTTTAAAGATAGAGACAAACTTTGGAGAAAAAATGACAGAATAAAGAAAGCGATCAGTTTTCAAATGAAAATCAAGAACAGGATCAAAATCATTAAAAGAATTGTTAGCAACCGGACTTGCCACTATTAGTAACACTACTTCAGATTCTGAGTACTGAGGATTTGAGATGATATAGAGTTATGAACTCTTTGAGAATAGCCAAACTTAGCCCAAGAGATTGCTTTCTTACAAGCATCGCTAGATTGAATAAAAACATCAGCACCATTCCGACAATAATGATTAAAATAATGGTTATGATGTACTATGATTAAAAAAAACAATAAGATGAATACCAAAGTGAAGATTATGTTTGCTTTGAAACGCGATGAGCAATGAAGATGTCAATTACAATAAGAAGCCAGTGAGTAATCTTTTTTGCAGTATGATCCGTAGACATAAAACAGATAAGACTCGGTGGAACGTCACACAGGAAGCTGATGTATTTAAACGCCTTCTAATTGAAAAGACGATCGGTAAAAGAGTTCACATAAATATTAATTTCAACAGCAGTATAATTATGGCGAAGCAAGTGGAGAAAATGAAATAAAACACGATTCCAGAACAAGAGTTAGAAAAAGATACTTGATAAATATAATTATAAGCAAAGCGTGTAGGGAGTGGAACAATTTCGGGATAAGTCAGAAAATATAAATTTAAGGTTTCACCAGGTACTAAGAGTGGTGATCCAGTCACAACGATGAGCATTAAAACCATTTAAAAATGGACTTTGATGAATAAAGTTAGAAGCATTATCGGTACTGCGGGATATATATATATATATATATATATATATATAGATATAGATATGCATATATATATATATAAGAGGAAGAAAATTCAAATTGTAAGTTGAACTTTACAATCAACATATATTGTTTGACTGAATACTCAAAAAACAATTTACAAGAATGCTATTCGTGTTATTCTTTTTATCAGAGGACATAATGAAATCAGCAAATTATATTTGTAGCAATGCTAGCTAGTTAAGGAATTTAGTAAAATCGCAATTTATCGTAGTTATACATTGCCAAATACAAAAGTGATAAAATTCTATATATATATATATATATATATATATATATATATAATACTTATTTATTGTTAAATAAACATGTTTAAACCCCGCTCCTACAAACAGCCATTTGTTTCAATTAAACAACAGATATCATCAGGCAGCGACTTGACTATTCAAATGTTCAATGAATAATGTTTTTTTTTGTTTTTTTAGGTAGGAACTCTTTAAAGGTTGGAGTTAAAAAACCCCTTAAAACACAGAACTTTAATTATAAGAGGTAAAGAGGGAGGGGAACTTTAAAGAAAACTAATAAAGAATAATGGAGAGAGAATAACGTGTAGTAGCCTAAAGAGAAGTCTGTCTCCAGTCAAATAGGACCTAATAGTAAAAAGAGAGAAAACCAGTATGAGTTCCTTCATCATCGGCTTTATTAGAAAAAGTGATTTCAAATTAAATTTTAAATTAATTAAGTTCAGGCCAAGCGGGAAAAAATCAGTCTGTAAAAGCTCGTATTACTCTGACGGGAAATTGTGTAGACAGAACGAAACAGATCTTTCTATAAAGTGTTAAATTCGATGTCAATGTTAAAAGAAGTGTAGGAGTGAGGATTATACAGTTGTACGTGTTGCAGAATTATAGCTTATTAAGATTGTCGAAAAGTCATGATGATGATAAAGGTGACAAAATAATAATGATAATAATTATAATAATAATAATAATAATAATAATAATAATAAGATTAATAATAGTAATTTTGTAAATTTAGTAATAAGTATAAAAAATTGAGTAATAATGATGAAAGAAAGGTAATGAAGATGCCGATAATAATATTTATAATAGCACCAACACTGATAGTGCCACGAATGATTATGTCAATTATATACCGATATTGATAAAAGTAAATATATATATATACATATACATATGTACATATATATACGTATATATATACACACATACACATATACATGCTTACACATATACACAAAACATACATACACGTTCTTACCCACATTTATCCTACATAAGTACACACATAAACACACAAGTACATATATATATATATATATATATATATATATATATATATATATATACTACGCACAACACGCATCTACATAGACATATGAAAAAATAAAATAAAAACCTTCACATACATATATATATATAAATAAATATATATAGACACACATACATAGACACACATAAGGACAATTATATACGCATATATACATTATAACATATGCTAAAACCGCTACTACAACTACCACTACTACTACTACTACTGCTACTACTACTACTACTACTACTAATAATAATAATAATAATACTTATAATAATAATAATAAAAAGAATAATAATAAAAAATTAAAAATACCTAGTGAAAGAATAGTAATGCGTAAAAAGAAAATTAATAATTGAAAATGTATTGGTAATATATATATATATATATATATATATATATATATATATATATATATATATATAAATATACACATACAGAGAAATATGTATAATTTAGGAGTACTATTTATCTTAATATGTAAAAAAAATAAAATAATAAGAGCCGATACTGGTATTGATTATTTCTGTAATTCTCAAGATAAAAGCAATAAACTAGGTAATACAAGAGGATAAAGGCCGGTAGCATAGTTTGGAAAACTACAATAATAAGAATGTATAGTAATAATAAACAAAATGTATAGTAATAATTAAAAAAAACTTCTAACGTATTTTTATTTTAAATTTTAACAAAGGGACAACGTAATTTCAAAATTGCAATACTTGTATTTTGCCCAATGGTTGCATTGGAAAATCAGCTCACTCTTTTTTTTTATATTTAATATTAAAATATTATTAAGGTTAGGACAGGATGTGGGTGACGGGATGGGGATGTTATTACTGAGCTGGTTTCCAAAGTTATTATCATGGGAGTTGTTCTGTGAAGGACTATCAGCATTTATATTATTAGTACTGCTATTAATCTTATTAGAGGAGGAAGATGTTCAAGTTCATTGCAATTTGTTTGACCAAAGATAGGCTGTTGGGAAGGATTCGTGACGTTTCTTTGGAGGGATTCAGATAGTATCTCAGTTACAGTACATGAATAAGTCACATTTTAATGGATACAGTTCTTATCGAGGGGACATTCTTCTTTTTTTTGTTTTTTTTTTGTTTGGCAATTACAATTGGTTTTCTTGGCCAAAGGAAAAGGAATTGTTTGGGCATCTTTAATTTTCTTGTTATTAGAGGCTATGATTGTCTGGGCTAAATTAGGCAATGACATTATGATAGAATTTTTGTTAAACAAAGTGCTATACTTATGCGGGTACAGCCTTTGAGACTTTACATGACCGGTCGCCACAGTCGATTGAAAATTTCTTGTGGCGACTAAAAGTCGTAAATCACTCGCTTGCCAGTCGATAAATTTTCTTTAAATAAAGAAATGGGAAAAACTAATTTATTTTACCGCCCTCAAATATGCAGTGACTTAGAATGACATTTTTCTCATCATTTGTGAATTTTTTCATCTCTAGCTGTGAGACCGTTGGAACATTGTATTGAAAAAAGAGTGGTCACGCTAAAGGTCAACAAGAGGTCAAATTTACACATTCTTTTTGCGCAACTTTCAAAAAATCATCGATACCCAATTTTAAAAATAATATTCTAAATTTTAGAATGTTGTTCCGAGGTGAATTCTTTGTTTTAATAGAAACAAAAGAGACCAATTTCTGTTCTATATCGAAGTTTTTTTTCATAAATTACAAAGAAAAATTGACAGTTTAAATTTTAAAAAGATATTAAACCATGCCGATTTTCTAAGAAATCTAGTTCATTTCAGCAAACTGATATTTTTTTAATATCGGAGATTTCGAGCCACGGAGATCTCGTACCAAGAGATTTCAGTCCACAATCGTGAATACCCGGAAATTTCGTAACACATTTTTTTCAACACCCACGGTTTAGGGTAGATATTTTAATTTTTGTATGAAATTTTACGACATAATTTGGGTATCGGAAGAATAGTTTGTTGATATTTTTATTAATAATAAAGAAGAAAAATATGATTGAATTGTTGTAAAATTATTTACTATTATTGACTGAAAGAAAGACATAAAGTCGGACCAGTAAAAATATTTTGGGGCGAGTAAATTTTCCCTCACACTCGACCGACGGTCGAGTGATTTTTTTTCAAATCTCAAAGGCTGTATATATATATATATATATATATATATATATATATATATATATATATATATATATATATATATATATATATACATATATATATATATATATATATATACGTGGTGATGAGATGGAAAAATAACAAACCAAATGATATGTTCACCAACGTTTCTTCTTTATTTAAAATTTCTTCGGTAAGGTTAATTTTTATTATTTATTTATTCATTATATATTAATTATAATCCTAAAATAATAATATAATACCTATAACAGCTAATATATATAATCAATCAATTGATAATGAAAACAAAGAAACACCTACTCCATTTTCATTACACATCCAACATTTGAAATATAACGGACATATTATTTTCCAAATGTCTATCGTACCATAACACTATATACATATTAGAATCTAACGGCTTTTTCGTTCTTAAATTGAACGAAGATAGCCCCCAGCCCTTCTCTCTCCATATATAGATAGATAAATACTCTTATAAATTTGTCGTTTTTAAATATTGCTATTCATATTAACACCCCTTTTTTCTATATATTTAAGGTATTTATTTGCTTTACCACCAAAGCAAATAAGGCACAAGGCCGTTTTTTTAATATGGGGAAAAACCAGCTTCCCTAAAGTGTGACCAAAAATAATAATTGTCCCAGTATAGAGGGTTTCCCCTCCATTGACTGGTACAAATTATCTTAAGTGCAGCATCTGCATAACAGATACTACACTTTGATCCCGGCCCGAAGGCCAAGAACAATAGAGAAAAGACAATCCTCTTTTCTATTTAAATATTTATTCAGGAAGAAAAAATTACAGATTTTACAAAATTTTTTAAAATAAAATTATATAAAATATGCAAGTGATTCTTTTTAAATGTGGCATGAGGCCAAAAAGGGTGTGGGGGGAATGGGGGTCGTGGGTCGTCCACTTGGTCTATTTCCTATAATTAGTTGCAGTCAACACTATACCGCATTCACTCTAGGGGTTGGATCTACTTAAAGCCCCAAATGACATGAACAATATTTACAATGACTTTAAAAAAAATGTTTTTATTTAACAATGACTTTTTTTTAAAAATAATTTTGTTTACAATGAAATAATGAAGGTGATGCGTATGATATATGAAGGATGGAATGGTGATGCGTATGATATATGCGGGTGATGGGCGGGGGTAATGAGAGCCTTAAAATACCACAAAATAAAGAAAAATAACAGTAATAAAAAATAAATGAACACAATAAAACCTTAAGTGATGAAAGTGTTAATGAGGACCCACCCTTACCTATTTAATTTTGAAATGCTTCCTGTTTTCCGGTATCAGCCGAAAACAAGGGAGCAATTCCTACGAGGGAATAAGCTCAACTACGGACAAAATAAGGGGGGCATGGGGATATTCGGTGACCTCCAAGAAAAATACCATTGGGTCGTGTTTGGATTAAAATAAATTTATCAGGACTGGGCTTCTTTGGAGGTATTCTAACACCTAAAATAAAGATTGGGGACATGGAGCTCATTTATAACAACTAGCTAAGGGACTAATCAACTAGTCTTGATCTGGACTGGAGATTGCTTTTTTGGTCGGCGTGTGCCATGCCTAGGCTGGGGACACGTACTCAAGCCTGTTTCGCACGAACGCACATAAACTAGCGATGTGAATACACCTACTACTAAACTGTGAGCGAGATAACCTCCTTCTATCGCCTCTGATTTTGATTTTAAGTTGGTGTTTAAAATACAAAATCAGATCCCGATGAGAAGGCGGCTCCCCCCTCACGCCCTATTTCTATGCGTGAAACCCACACTACTTGTCTAGCTACGGTCAAGGTCGCTAGGAACACCATTCGTTCCTCCCTAGTCCACAGGGGTCTGCGTTATAGAGTACGGATGCTAAATCCAGGATCGTCACCTGATCGGGGACGATGCGAGCCATGACCTCGCCGACATACCCCCAGAATTCACGGAGCTTGCTCTACAGTTTCAAAAATTTCTTCCTCGCACCGTAGACAAAAAGGACTAAATGTCCTACCAATTCTGAGCAGTATGTCATTGAGGGGAAAGCGTTTCTAACCAATCCCCAGGCCAGGGAAAATTTGGAATAGTTAACGCCGCTTGAGAGCCTTAATCACCGTAATAATATCAACAACGCTAGAAACAAATACGGTGACATCATTAGCAAACGCGGAAACCCTGGCTTGCGCACCGCCAGGAAGAGCAATACCGCGCAGGGCCGGTCCAGCCACCCTGGACCTCAAGTTCCTAAGGAATGGTTCAGACGCGAGGACATATAACATGGGCGACAGCGGACCCCCCTTCTGTCGCACCGACCGAGAAACCGCGAACGGCGCCGACCGCACCCCGTTGACCTGCACAACTGGCGTCGGCCGAGCATACAAAATGGAGATCCATCTGCAGAAGCCGGACCCAAAGCCGGTGGTCTCTAAAACAGCTATCAGGAACGATGATCAACCCTATCACACGCCTTGGACTGATCTAAATTGATCAGCGCGGCTTCGGCGTCGTTTTCTAGGTTTTCTAGAACTGTACGAATCAAATGCAAATTGTTTTGAATTGATCTCGCCTTCACAGCGTAGTTCTGATCCGGTTCGATCATGTCAGTGATAACAACCTGCAAACGATTCGCAAGAACTCGGGCCAGGATTTTCAAATCCGTATTCAACAATGTGATGGGCCTAAAATCATCCAACCCCCAACATGTGTCTCCTTCTTCTTCAGAAGTGTGACCACGCCTTTGGTAACCTGAGTCGGGATAGATCCCGTGTCAAACCAGTGGTTAAACACACTCGTCAGAATCGGAACAAACATGCGCGACAACCTCAAGCACAGCTCGTAGGGCAGTACATTGAGTCTTGATGATCTATTATAGGCGACCTGCTTCATAGCAGCAACGATCTCACACTCTGTAACCCGACCATCACAACTAACTGCTCGGGCGAGCCAGCCAAATAGTTGGCAAACTCCTCTAACCCGACCATCACAACTAGCCAGGCGGAGCGAGCCAGCACAAATAGTTGCCAAACTCCTGGACGCGGAGTCTAGACAGCTGTGCGAAACGATCTTCAAAGTGCACTCGAAACCGCTCGCAAATCTCTCGAGCCGACATTAAGGAGTCTCCTACCGGGCTCTGAATCTTACGAATGTACCTATCCGATTTGCGCCCGAACGAATATACTCGTTCTGATTTGCCCACAATCACAGCTTCGTTGGGCATATTTTTAATTCTAGCCCTAACTACCTGGCCCTGATATCGCTCGCTAGCCAAACGACTCAGGTCCGCCTTAGCTAGGCCTATCTCTATGGAACCCCACCTTGCCACCGCCCGGGATAGTCTATCCTCTAACCGTTTCTCTGCCTTGGCCCTATCTAGGGCGAGGCGTTGGCCATATTTGACAAAGAAGTCTCTTATGCTAGATTTCGCGTTTACCCACCACCTACTCCCGGTAACCGCCCCCACTAATCCCTTCTTGATGTGTTTGGTTAGCTTTTCCCGGAAGTCATCTATCTCCAGTAAGGAGGTATTTAACTTCCACCAAAAAGATAAAACACTTAGTGGCCTCAACAGGAGGCGAAAACAAGCAATAAAAACAAAGCTTCGAACCAGACCCCAAAGGGTCTGGTAGCTGGTCTTTGGATGTCGGGGACAGCCAAAGTGCTAAACAGAAAAGCAGAAGACCGGTCTTTTCCATTTATTTAAAAAGAAAATACAACGTTGTTTTATATCAGTCGTGGAATTGCATTCATCTGCAAAATATCTAGCTAATTTGCATATTCTTTAAACCTTTATTAAATTCCCTATTAGGTTTTTCGGTTTTCTTATGGGATGATAATCTTTAGTTTACTATTACGTGTAATTATGTTCATGCATATATTCTACATGATTTATACTTGTGCAATATTTGCGTAAAAAGGTTATAGTAAACACAAACCTATTTATATATATATATATATATATATATATATATATATATATATATATATATATATATATATGTATGTATGTATGTATGGGTACATATATTTGTTAAAAAAATCCTACCAAACTCTTCTGTCAGTTTTTGGTCACAGACATTCAAACAATAATATATAGGGTGTTCGAACTTATGCAAAACATTATGCAAAACTCTATATTTGGGTTTTAGCCAGGGAAAATCGGTGTAAAAGTGCGAAATTTAAGAAACTGGAATTTGCCAGTATGCGTAATGTAATAGCTGTTGGTTCAAGTTTTAATTTTTAGCTCAGCCCTTAACCTCAAAGAAAAAATTAAATCGTAAATTAAAAGTTTTGGTTTCGATTCTCGGTGGTGGCGCACGAGCCATTTTTTTTTTTTTTTAACTTTTTAAATCATAACTATATATTGGGTCCAATATAATATAATAAATACGAAAACTGCATTAATGAAATATCATATTTAAGCGTATTTCATGACCGGGCCATGCCGTTCAGCTTGCTAGTATCTATCTATCTATCTATCTATCTCTCTCTCTCTCTCTCTCTCTCTCTATATATATATATATGTGTGTGTGTGTGTGTGTGTGTGTGCGCGCACGCGCGTGTGTGTATGTTTGTCTGTGTGTCTGTGTGTGCGTATACAACAATAACACTTAAATAAAGCGAACAACACCTGGTAACAGCTACTATGACACTCCTCATAGGTGATAGCAGGTGCTTGGAGTATAAAACGCTATCAAATATCTATCTTGGTGATAAATTACTTATGGTCGTAAATTGCAATTGAAGTGAAAAGTGAAGTTACATCCCTGTAAAACGTGTGCATCATGATATCCTTCCAATACTGAGAATGGGATGTGTGAATAATTTATTCGTTCAACGTCACATGGAATTCGGAAACTGAGTTCGCGGGTAATAAAAGCAGTTAAAATAACGTTTATCGTCGAACGACAAAAGAACAGATTATATTTTTTTTATTAATTTTAAAATCATTACATAAAACGATTCATTTGTGATTGTGTTTACACAAACGTTGATTAAAATGTTTTTCAGTTACATTAAATGGTTAAAAAGTACAGAGTTTGTTTTGGGTGTATGATTATATTCTCCTATACGTGAGATTTACTCATTAACAAAATAACTATTATGAACAATCGAACACACATACTAGCCATAACGGTTTGTAATATGGGCTACATTATTTTAATTTTGTTTCATACGAGGTGTGACTTATGGTAGAATGGGCGCTTTTGTGAAAATTTAGATAATCCGATGAAACATCAAGCCATACAAATTCCTTAACTCTAAGCGTTTCAGTAGTATTTTAAAGGGTTTTAAGCGGGAGATATATTGGCCATAAAGTAATTTTAGGTCATGAACTGTCATCTAAGCTTCAGCTTCTGCCCCATCGACGAAATGTAGCATCCCTCTGCATGTTCTACAAGTACTTTAACGGTGAATGCTCCGACGAACTGCAAGCACTCGTATTCCCTCGATGTAAATACACATCGACAACCCGACAAGCAACTTAATCACACCCCATTCACACTAGAGATTCCTAGATGTAAGAGAGCCTTCTACTCCAGTAGTTTGTTGCCCAGAACCGCTAGACTTTTGAATTTCCTTCCGGGTTCTTGATTCCCCAACTGTACTGACATGCAGAAGTTCAACTGTAATAACGTGAACCGACATCTTGCTGTCCATCTTCCGACATAGTACCCCTATAGATTATGCCCCTGATAGTAGCCCTTTCATTAAAGTGGCGATGTGCCTTGTTTGGGGCGAAAATGTAAAAAAAATGGATGATACAAATATTTATACATGCATTGAATTTGATCCCTTTTATTTTTTATTACACTCGAATTGAACAAGATTCTACTTATTTTGATAACGAAAGGCAGCTGATACTATTATCCAAAGTTAGTATTTCTATAGCTTTTCTAATCTTTCGACTAATAATTCATCCGTTTAATGAACCTTAATTCAGAGTACCTGTTAGTTATGATAAATAATTATTGATAGTAACAGAAACAATTAGTAGCAATGTCGGTGGAATAAATTATCGCTGGAACCCTAGCAGTATCAGAAACCGATCTTAAGAATGCGTGAAAAAATTGAATAATTCAACCTCCTATCTTTACAAGCTTATAACTACTTGAAAAATGTAATTCAAACCCTAATTTTGTTTTCAATTAAAGGAGCAAAGCACATTATGCAATATTTGTTTGTTTTTTTTAAATCGGTTTGCTTTAAAAAAGATTTGAAGAAAATCAACGACATTTTACTTACTTCGATTATAAAAATCGATATAAAGTCCAAAAATCCCTTACCTATAACAAATACTATTGAATGTGCAGTTCCATTCTTCATTGTTAAAAAATTATTCATATTTATATTTTAAATTCCATTTATTTTTTAAATAAAATAATTTTTTAAACGACTATTTTGAAAAGGTGCCATTACGCAAGCATTTTTACATTCTTATCGAAAAACTGGAAGTACCGGTTTGTTCTTGCTTAGAACTACGGATTGACAGAAGGCAGTAAAAACCACACGTTCGCGTTAGCCGTCTAGCATTGTGCGTGAGGAAATATGTGTTCCCATAGTTTAAAATTTTACTTATAAGTTTTCGCCTTAAATAACAGTCGAGGAATTTATTTTTCTTTTCTCAAAGAAATACATAATTTTTTTATTTATTATATTTTAATTCTCCTTTATCGAGTGAATGTTTTTTAAATATCTAAAAAAAAAGAAACCATTGAATGAAATAGAAAAAATGGCGTCAGCGTTCAATATTTACTGGACAATATCAGCAGAACATAGGCTTCAAATTACAAAATATCAACGTGTTTTTTTAAGTTTTTAAACTTTGCACTTTACAGGTAAATTAAAAAAAACACTTTTTTTGTTTTAATTTACAATATATTATTTATTGATCTTTTATCTTAAATTTGTGATATATAAAACTTTGGTGGGTAAATTAATTATTAAAATTTTAATAGGCATTTCAAAATGGGTAGGGGGTAAATTAAAAAAAAACGTTTGTCTTAAATATTATATTCAGTTTATTGGAAAGAGCATAACATTTCACAGTGACCCTGAAAATATCGTAAAAATTTAACCAATAGAAAAAGTTTGATAGATTTTAAAATTTTAAGAATTGAAAAAAATTTAACTCGTAAATTCAATTGATTTCATTACGTAAAAAAATGGCTGCAAAAAGGTGCACCGGCACTTTGTAAACAGTTTTTTTTTAATATTTCTATTATGTTTTTAACAATTTTAATAGTTTATTTTGGAAGTATATTCCATAAAGAAAATAAACAACCTACTTTTAAAAGAGAAATCACGAGTTTTTTTATATTTTATTCGCAGTTTCGTGTTAGGGATGTCAAAAATTCCCCCCAAATTCTGATACACCTACTGGAACGCTTCCCTGCTGGTCACAACGTGTTTATTTTCAAATCTTTTGTTAACGGTTTATTGTTAGAACTCACACCATAAGTAACTAAAGGCAGTTTCTACCATTTGTTATTACTCTCATAGTTTCTTCATCTTTCAGATGGTAATCTATTTATATCCTCGATTGGGATTTTAGCTTTTACATGTTGTAATCTAACATAAACAAATCAAAGTTTAAACATACAATTAAAAGTTATCTTTTATTTTTCCTGGGTATGCGCTTCTAGAGCATTTGATGGTGGTATTCTAATTTAAAGGCTTTGATGTGCATGAAATTACTCCTTAATTGACACTAGTCCCAGTTCCACTAAGAAACGCAGTCGATTATCTGCCAAGGTTCCAAATATGCATAAAAAAGAAAGTATCGTTCACAGACTATTTATTTACGAAAAATACACGATCGCAAAACGAATTTACTTATATGCAAATAGTAAACAAACAGGTGTACATCAGAATTGTTTTTCACAATAACCATGGCGTCATAACGTGAAGACAATTAGAGACATCTTTGTCATAATTCAAATCGGGCGCTATTCTTTATTATTACGTACACTTAAACAATATGTGGGCTTTATAACTTTGTATTAAATTAAGCGTTAAATGCGTTTACTTTCGCAGGTTAGATTGCACACTATTTTATTCAGTCATGTATTGTAGTAAAAACAATCAAGTGTTAAATTCGACACATTGTTGTCAAAATCTCACTACTCCAAATTTCGACTCTCTGCTGAGAAAATTCTACTTTAGGACACGACTGCTGACAACACTTGCTATCCTAACCCAAAATTAACCAAAGATCTGAAAAATAGAGTTTTTTATACCAACCGAAAGTATCTCATTTGTATATTAGGTAGCAATGACGTGAACACCCGCGACAGACCCGACAGGCTGCAAACCCCCCCCCATACTGCAGAAATCCCTAGATGTAAAAGATCTTTCTAGTCCAGTAGTTTCTTCCCCAGAACCGCTAGACTTTGGAATTCCATTCCAGGTCCCTGCTTCCCCAACTGTACTGACCTGCAGAAGTTCAAGTGCAACGTGAACAAACATCTTGCTGCCCAAATCCCTACATAGTACCCCAGTAGTTGTTGCCCCTGTTAGTAGCCCCCCACACCAAGTGGCAATGTGCCTTGTATGGGGTGAAAATGTAATAAAAAAAAAATATTCAAGCATATAAAAGAAAAGGTGACCATTTTTTTCTTCATTCTTTTTGTCTGCACGGAACTCGACGCACTGCCTGCAAATAGGTTTGTACTAGTTTTTTAAGCGTTTGATTGCAGCAGAACAACTTAATTTGCCTTTGGTAGCATTTCAGACCGTATGTATTTAAACTTTAGATCATTTTGGAGCGATAACACGTAACAGTTATTTATTGCGTTTAGGTTTTTAGTTGACTATAAACTACATAGTTTATTATCAAAACTAGGGAATTAGGGTTAGATGCTTCTAAGCTCAGATGAAAGTATGGAACTATTTCGTAGCGCCTCAGCTTGTTGTGTTGCGTTCTACCCTCCATATCCGGGAAAAGATTTTATGACGCGGAGCAATATAGTAAAAAGGGACCACAATGCAATTCCGACAAATCCTTTTCTCTTTTATGCCAGTAGCCATGAGGTAGGGACACGTATTTTTGCCTTTCTGTTAAAAAGAGGGGGGACTGCCCTTCTTCCTCAATACTAGTTAGGAATAACTAAGTTGTTAATTTCAAAGTTAATTGTTGTGAGTGTACTTCTTTATTAAAAATGATTGTAATATATTATGTAAGTAAATAAATAGTTAATATTTTCTATGCATACGACTTGTGTTGCGTTGTTCGATTTGTCTTAAACGCCGAAACGGTGCCTGCAACAATTCCAGCCAGCGGAACTCCAATATGAAGACGTCATTCTCAAAGAATAGAGAAACAGTCCAGAAAAAGCCACACCCGAATTCCAGGTATACGTTCACTCTTGGATTTCCAGAATGATACTATGTGTAAATATTAACGTAAACTTACAAACAATAAATAATTGTGCACAACTCAGAAAAATGAGGGGGCGGTCTGTTGTCATCCTTGTCACTGTACATGTTTACTTGTTTAAGGGGTATACCTAGCTAAAGTTCCCACTCACAGCAATCATTCCGGAAGGCTGTTCTACGTACTATTCCCGAATCAAATCGATTTCTTACTACACTGTGTTCTTAGTCAAAGGGTCAAGATGTTTGGCTTAGTAGGAAACACATGCTTTTTTATTGAAGAAAATAATTTCGACTTTAGACAGGCGCCTATTGCAAAAATATATTTTTAAGTTTTGCGTTCATTCATTTATTGTTAGTCTACGTTTTTTTTTCTGTAAAGAATCGCAAACAATATTTGAGATTGTGGTTAAAGATAATTGAGGAATATATGTCTATCGGCTACATGACGGTAAAACATCTCACTCACTTCATGCCATAACGCGATATAAATATTAAAATCTAACGTCTTTTTCGTTCTTAAATAGAACAAAGATACCCTCTCTCTCTCTCTCTCTCTCTCGCTTTCTTTCTATGCACACACACACACACACACACACACATATATATATATATATATATATATGTATATATATATATTCCTATAAATTTGTTCTTTTTTGTGTGCGTATGGCTATCCATATAAAAAACTTTTTTTTCTATTTACTTAAAAATAAAATACAACATTGTTTTATATGGGTCGTGGAATTGCATTCATCTGCAAAAGACCAAGCTAATTTGCATATTCTTTTAAACATTAATTTTAATTAATTTTCTATTATTTTCCCCGTTTTCTCATGGGACGATCATCTTTTGTCAACTATTACGTTTAATTATATTCATGCAAACATTCTACGTGGTTTATACTTGTGAAATATTTGCGTAAAAAGGTTATAGTAAACACAAACCTCTTTCTATGTATATATATATATATATACATATATATATATATATGCGTATATATTTTTGTTAAACAAATTCCTACCAAACTTCTCTGTCAGTTGTGGCCACAGACATGAAACATAATATATAGGATATTCGAACTCATATGAAACTCTATATTTGGGTTTTAACCGGAGAAAATCGGTGTAAAAGTGTGAAAATTAAAAAAAATGGGATTTGCCAGATGAATGAACCACGCCATTACGAATATGCATGCGTAACGTCACAGCTATTGGTTACAGTTTTATTTTTAGCTCAACCCTTAACGTCAAAGAAAAAAGTAAATTGTAAATTAAAAGTTTTGGTTTCGATTCTCGGTGGTGGTGCATCGCTCATTTTTTAAAAACTTTTTAAATCATTACTATATACTGGGACGAATATAATATAATAATAAATACGAAATCAGCATTTTTTAGCTCTGAAAATATATTTCAGGCAGAAAATAAAAATCCTAGATGATACTCCAAAAATTGAAATCCACAAGGATAGACGAAATGAAGTGTAGTATCAGAACAGATACTAGATTTTGTGGTTTTTTATCATTTATTTTCCGTAAAATTACAAACAAATAATTATGCACAAGCCCAAATCAGAAAAATGAGGATGCGGTCTGTTGCCATCCTTGTCACGGTATATTTTTACTTGCTTAAGGGATATACCTAGCTAAAGTTCCAACTTGCAACAATCACTCCAGTGGGCTGTTCTACGTACTATTCCCAAATCAAATCATTTTTTTCTTAGTCAAAGGGCCAAGATGTTTGCTTTAGTAGGAGATACATGCTTTTTCTTGAAGAAAATAATTTCGACTTCAGACAGGCGCCTATTGCAAAGATATACTTCTAAGTTTTGCGTTCATTCATTTATCGTTAGTCTACTTTTTTTTCTATGAGGCATCGCAAACATTACTTGAGATTGTGATGGAAGATAATTGAAGCTTATATGTTGGTAGAATTGTGAGAAAGTGGAGGCCTTCGTTTTTAGGATGGACAAACTTGATGTCTGAATAGATGGTTACTAAATCATCTCGTGATCGCTAGCCATATCTTAGCTAATAAGATAAAGTAGGAATCTCTTTAGGGTGACAGTAACGAATTGTTGGATTTGATAAGCATTTGTTTTTATGACGGTTTCTCACGCAAGCATTTGGGCTCCTGTTGTGTAGACTACGCACAGCGGCGTATTGTTTATTTACCTCTCTTCTCATGTTCTCGGTGCCGTTGTTTATTTATAACAGTCGCTGTAAATGTTATCAATAAAACAGCGTAAAATCGTTTAATTTTTAATCGATCATTCCGTCTTTTATATATATCTCTGTACAGTAGACATATATACAATCAGCACACATTCAGATGGCCCTTATAAGGTGAAAAAGAAGCTAGCCAAAACCAAGACCGCTCATTACTACACGCGTCCGTAAGTCGAGAAATATCTGGCTTTCTTTATTCACCACGTCTCACTAATGGCTTTTACTATATGACCTAGCTATCTAGCTATCTAACTTTAATTCGACCTCAAATGGAAAATTTTCTCGAATAGAAAAATCACTTGGAGTCCTATTGTGCAGAAAATTTTATTCCCTCAATCTTCAAATTAATTGTTGTAGAGTTGAATGTACTAAGCAAATAAGAAAGCGGCCACGTGTGTGTGCAGTATGTGGCTATACTACTTACCTTCAGGTGGGATCTGAGAGAGAGAGAGAGATTAAAGGTGGTGGCCGTGGATTTATAAGGTGTAGTCTCGTGGAATCGCACGAGATCACACCGCCCACTGCATACATATGCAAATGAAATGGAGTCAGCTTTTTTAATAAAATGACTGTTGGAAGAGATTAGGGGAAAAACGCGTGCTGGAAGTTGAGAGAGAAAGTTGTAAGTGACGAAGTTGATAAAGGATGGATGTCTTGTTTATTTTATTTATTTATTTATTTAATTAAAACAATTCTTTGCTGTTTACCAGCCCATTTAACTGCCATTGTATAGTTTGTTTCTGTTTAAATATGTTATTCACAATACCAGCGCACATTAAGCTAGTGTTTAACAATCATTTATTGTTTTATGTTTTTTATCAATACAATATACACGCGTAATAGTCTAAACCTATCTTCATGAGAAGGAATCAATTATCCAAATACTCGACCGCTCATTCTATAAGAGAAAGATCTAATCGACTCATTTTCCACGTCTCACTAATAACTTCTTTTATGTAACGTTGCTACATATAAATACAGCTTAAACTCGAAATTTTATGATTTAAACATATTTTTGCACACCCGTATCTATATATTTCTACAATGCATTAAACCAGTCTGATTCAGTTTGTTGGTATTGATTTCCCGTGGTGGTAAATATGCAGTAGAGTTATCAATTTCGAATAAGAAAAACGCTCCTGGTGTCAATAACTTCGCTAAAAAGGAAGATCATAAGAATTTTTGGGAAAAGTTGGGAATGAACTGTGCATGCTTGGAAAGCAGAAGTAATAATAAAAGATGATGGAAAAGATGATTGTCTGAAAATCTCAAAAAGTATATAATGATAAAAAAAAGTAGTAATTACTTCAGTTAATGTTGATTTTTTCATGTCTTTGAAAAAAAAAAAGAATATCTGGAAAGCGACTGCCAACTCTATTGTGAAGAACAATATGTCGGGAATTGCTATTCTAAACTGTTTTTTTTTTTTTTGAATTGTCAAAAGCTGAACGATTTTCTCTTTATATATTCTCTCAACTATGCAATAAAATAAAGCTGTTTTTACGCTTCTAAATTTTTGAGATGAGGATTAGTTATTCGTATTATTAGGAATCTTCTCATTTTTAGTGTCATTTGCACAGCGTTCTGGTCGATGTAACCTCTGACATTCTTCAGGTGTAAGTTGTATATCTCGGGAATGTCTGAATTCGACAGAAGCATTTTTGAGTTCGACAAATGCACGGTGACTTGTTTTTACAACTATCTATTTATTTATTCCCTTCATTACTACGGATTTCTTTTGCTGCATATCGGCCTTTTTTCTGGTATACTTTGTTCCTTGTGTGTATGTATGTGTTCAATTTTTTTTCTTTTTGTTTTCATTCATTTCTACTACTATTCTTTTGCGGCATATCGTCCTTTTTTCTAATTTTCTTGTATACTTTGTTCTATTGTGTGTATGTGTGTTCATTTTTTCTTCTTTTTCTTTAATACTGCGTATGTGTGAGTGCTTCTCTTTTTTTCTTAATTATTGTTTTATTTCGTTTTGCATTTTTTCCTTTGTTTTTTTTTTCTTTTTCGCGTTCTGATCGTCTAGATGTAATGGAACTTCAAACGTTGTGTTTTATCCATGGTAGCGCCAGTTTCTTTTTTCTAATCCACCCTTGCATTAGTGGACTAGTCACGTTCACCAAATTTCATATATCTTATATATATTGTATTGTTCTTTGTGAGAAGAGTAAAAGTCTTAGTGAGAGATTAGAGTCTTAATCATGTTGTTGGAAGAGATGCTAGTTATTATATATATTCATTGTGAGTGTTCATATTGTTGAGATGTTCATATTGTAAGATATGGCATGGAGACATTAACAAGCATATATATAAAGAGAGAGAAAGAGAGAGAGAGTGCATATATATACACTTTGAGAGGCGATTCGATATCTAGATAGATAGACCGAGAGATTGGCATTTATGCTTTTGACAGTTCTGTATGAAACGGGAGTGTTTATATAACATAAACAGTTTGACACATATACTTTCTAACATATATTTTTTAGATGATGATTTTATCAAATGGTTCTTATACATAAATGGACAATACCTTTTCTCGTTGTAATGATGAACACAGAAGACGGCAGTTATGAAAAACATGATGATTATTTATTTATTCCATATGACCGGTCAATGGATTTGCATCCAGGAATTCAAAGTTTCTTCTTTACATCTTCTTCTTCTAAAACCCTCTCGCTTCCAGACGGTGGAAAGGTTCGGTCTGAACCTCTCTGCGTCCCTGGTCGGACTCTCGTCTGACTCTCTCTAACTTTAACTTCGAACTCTTTCCTATATTGAGAAATCACATGTATGTCTGGCCAACGTGACTATAATTCACGTGTCATCAACATGCGCGATTTGCACGTTTATGATTATCAATTAAATGTTAATGAAATATATTTTATGGGAGTTAATTTCTTTATACAAGTATGCTTCTTTTTACTGTCCGCCCGTTAATTGGCTATTAACAATATATTAGCAACAATCATTCAGTTTAATACTGAGAAAAAGAAGGAAAAGCGAGTTTTGCTTAGGCATAAATACAATAGTTGCAGTAGCAACATATAGTGTCACGTGTGTCACACTCCCTAGCACAAATAATGCGAAAAACACACTGCCACTCATTGACCGAGTGA
Source organism: Euprymna scolopes (assembly GCF_053919585.1). NCBI lineage: Eukaryota > Metazoa > Mollusca > Cephalopoda > Sepiida > Sepiolidae > Euprymna > Euprymna scolopes. The sequence goes on along the minus strand of NC_136494.1, from coordinate 68,202,802 downwards.
ACATGATATTGCTAACATATTGTTAACAATAAATATAATAAAGAGCACACCTTCTATTTGTTGTTTTTATTCCGCAATCAGTTTTACCTGGAGGTTTCGTCGTCTTTACACCTAAATACTTAGCATTTATACATAATTATTAGCGCTATGACAACAGCATATTCTTTTCATTGTTTTGACTCTCGAGTGTGTGTCCGTTGATATGTTTTTATATAGAGTGATGTGGTTCTCAGTCGATTAACTCTGTCTAACTGTGTCCCATATATACTCGAGAGTCAAAACAATGTCGCAGTTCTAATGATCATCCATCGCATACTGATGAGGCTGAACGCCCCTTACTGTCATTTACCTAATGAAAATCGGTGTTTGCCGTTTGAAATAAAAAAATAATAATTTAGCTTTATTTAGATCATTCTTTTTTATTATATTTGCTTAAATGCATTGATTATTTAACAATATTAGTAATGTTAAAGCTGGGGCTCGTACTAGACTTGGACTTAAATCAGGGCAAAATAAGCTAATTTACGATGACTGTAACAAAGCTCAAATATGTGACGCATGAGAATTTTTAAAAATAAAATGTTTATAAAGTTGTTTTCTGTGTAAACCAAGATTTTTATAATTCATACACAGAATAAGAAAAGATTGTAGTAAAGACGCTTTATTTCCTACGCAAGGAAACGTAATTCATTCATATTATTATTGATTATTTGTATAACAGGATCAATTTCAAGTAAAACCACGCAGATAATCTTCTACGATTCCACAATGCGTTCTGCAGTGGCGATTAATCTGCATATTGTACGGTAAAAAAGAAAAGATTCCCCGACTTCAATAGAATAAACTGAAACCAAATTCTGCTCCAAGGCATGTTTAAATAAGACTGTCAAATATAGATTAAGTGTGTGGAGAACTTGATTCCCACGTCGAGATCACCAATCTTGTAGATCACATAAGTCATCTTCGTAATGGGCGATAGGTGCCCCCTATTGTAACAGTAGGGGAATAAAAAGGGGCGCGTGTCCCCATATGCCGTGAAATAAAGACACCAAATATTCTGGTATTATAAACACCACCAAATAAATTTATTTACGGCAGATGCAAAATAAATGATATTAAGAGATCAGTGAGAGATCATAAGTAATGTTACTAGCGTTTATAGTCTTTGATAAGAGGTCGACGGCGAGGTCAAGGCCGGACTGGCGTTCACAAGACCGAAAGTTTATCGTCATATCTGCCCCCTTTGATGTCACAAACATATAAGAATGATACAAACAGAATGAAAGAAATATGAGAGATGATACAAACCGGAAGTAAAGGTGGCTACATCGCCCCTAGTGGCACGGCACAGTCTCACTAGAGTTGAGGGTCATCTGGTTATGTATGTTTTTTTTATTATTACATTTTCACTCCAAACAAGGCACATTGCCACTTTAATGTAGGGGGCTACTATTAGGGAGATAAGCTACATGGGTACTATGTGGGGAGTTGAGCAACAAGATGTCGGTTCACGTTACACTTGAACTTCTGCTTGTTAATACAGTTGGAGAAGCAGGAACCCGGAAGGGAATTCCAAAGTCTAGCGGTTCTGGGGAAGAAACTACTTGAGTAAAAAGCTCTCTTACATCTAGGAGTCTCAAATGTGAAGGGGTGGAATTTTGCTGCTTGTCGAGTTTTTCGGGAGTATTTACGTCGAGAGGGTACAAGTGCTTGCAGTTCGTCGGAGCATTCACCGTTAAAGTACTTGTAGAATAGGAAGAGGGATGCTATATTTCGTCGATGGGACAGAGGCTGAAGCTTAGATGACAATTCAGGACTTATTAGGTTAGCGACTCTCTTTTAAACCTTGTCTAGGTTTCTATATACTTCTGTCTGTTTGAACTGAATTTATGTCGGTTAAATTTGCGGTACGTATGCTGCCTGTGCGCGATGGCAGCTGCACAAGTAGAGTAAGCCATTGGGGAGAGTGGGGCTTGCTATAAAACTTCCGCGTGGGAACATGTGCTTCAATTGCTTTTTTGAACCACTCAGTGGTCTCATGAGCGCACTGTTCAACAGGAAGTGAGAAGATATTTCGCTATGGGCCGTTTTAGCTCTAGAGTTTAGGGGGATGTCAACTATTATTATTACATGATCAGCATTCCCAAGTTGGCTGTGGACATTCGTAACACAATCATCGGCAACTGTGGTGAGAAATAGATGTAAAAGTTATGCGTATTTTTCTTGCTTGTCAGGGAAACGGGTTGTAAAAGTAACCATCTGTGATAGGGAATGAGATATAGAGAAGCTATGTGTTGTGCTACCAGCTTCGTCTGAGTAAGTAGAAAATCCAAGCCAGTGGTTGTGGTGGACATTGAATCACCGAATACATGCACTTGTGCGCTAGTGTCGAGGGAAAGTGCTGTCTATACTGTCAAAGACTTTGTTTATTAGGGTACAGTCCTGGGTCGAGGGAGGGCGATAGAGAAAATAAAAGTAACTAATGTTATGTTGCATGTTAAGTCTAAAGCACATAAAGGTTTGCCCGTCCGATTCGAGTTTTGTTTCTTTAGTACAGAGGAGGGTGTTTTGAATATAGACTCCAAGCCCGTGCATATGTCTATCAGAGTTCTTATGGCAGAGTGGGAGATATCCTGGCATGTTAAAATAGTTAGAGGAGATTGAGGAGTGCAGGTTAGTGCTAAGATATCCGGAGTGTTTGTTAGGAGAAATGCTTCAACATTATTTAAATTAGTTCTAAGCCCACCGATGTTCGTGAATGCAAGCCTCAAAGGAGGAGGCAATTTAGTTTTGTTTGAGTCTTGTCCTGGTTTAAGCGTAATTTTAGATTGTACTGTCATCATATTTTAAGAGCTTCAGTTTAGGTAAGGGGTGCTAAACAAGTGCTTATGCAGAATACTAGACATGCAATACAAGTATACCATCAGGTGACCTCCATCTACTAGAATTGCGGCCTCAGGAAAGCCCACCGAGGATGAGTGCAGGTCCCTTTCCATGCGCGACATGGCACTACAAACATCCCGATATTATTCAGCTGTTGATAGAGCAGCCGCTTTAAGCGCTACCAAAGAGTTAGGACTACTGTATTACCAATCAGAAACAGCAGCCAGGAACTGTCAATCCGGTATCCTCAACCCATCAGACGATGGTCAACCCAATCTACCTTTACTGGCATTATGGCATTCAAGCAATCCCAAGTGCCCAGTTTAGAGGGATGGGATGTATCGGGAGAGGGGAAAACGCGTTCATTGCCATAGTCAGGAAAAAAGATCGACCACTGAGTGTTTTTGTCGAATACCTGTGATTCGACTTCTACGCCTGGCTAATAGGCAAAGAAGGAGCATGGAAGCCGGGCGATAGGCAGTGCCTATCTACTTCTAAATCAGTTTAGGTTTGCACACCGGTAATTTCTTTGAGTCACCAGCTCTAGGAAGGTTGTCATCCAAGACTGGAGATGCCTCCCTTCCCTTAGGTTTAGCTTCAGAGTTTTCCTTCTCCTAGACGGATGACCTGGGAAGAGACCGAGAGGGTTTGCCCGTTGCCTGGGTTCTAATCCAGGTATTTCTGCGACCCCGCGTGGGTAGTTAATGCTACTGGGTTAGTATGTAAATGTTATATATCTACTGAAAAACTACACTCCTCAAAGTGATTAAGGGACATTGCTATTTCATTGTTACTGGAGGAGGGGGTGAGTAAAAGTTTACGCGGTGGAAACAGCTATATTTGCAACAGGTTTGTTGGAAGGAGTTAGTATATGGTTTAATATTTTTCCTATAAATTTAGAAAAAAATTCTCGTATTTTTATGTTGGTTTAGGAATAGGATAACGCGTTACTGAATGGCTTAATATTAAGAATTAACTAAAATGTGATTGCCCAGGCTCTGAGTATTCTAGATTGCAGGAGGGTTAAGATGTATCTTCAATGTAGATACAAGTAACGTGATTTTTTATATGAACTACAATAGAGAACAGGTATAATTGGAAGCAAAATTATAAGCTGTGTCTTGTTTAGTATGTATAATAAAGTAAATAGATATATAGGCAGATTTCCAGCAGATGCGAATATATGGAGGTTGTAGGTATTAAGTATGTTTCCACTTCTAACGGAGATATCTTCAGCTTTCGTTAAGAAATCATGACCTTGCATTTTGCATTACAAAGTAACGGTTCAGTTTTTGTATTTATCATTGCAAAACTAAGGAATAGACAGCTATTGCTACGTAATATAGATAGCTTTAAATCTAAGTACAGACTATGGCTGGGTAAGAATAAATTAATGCATGCCTTAGCGGTAGCAATATATAGATGTTTAGTGATAATGACTTCCAATCGGCAAGCATGCGAAGGTAAAGGGTTGAAAGCTAAGGACCCCCCTCCACGGCGTGTGTAAGGTATAAGTGTTAATGGTAGCTAGGGGAGTAGACTAAACTGTTAGTTTTTAGGAGAGGATTAACTTACAGAATACAGTAGAATTAATTATTAGAATTAGTCAAGTAAAGTTTAGTTAGAGAAGACAAAATATTTTTCTTTTTATTTAACATGCAAATCAGACTAAGGCAGTTGTCTTGGAAGTAAAGTATATATTGAATATACGTAGCAAGGAAGAGGGGGTGTTTGTTCCGTAATGAGAGAAACTATTAGTACATGGCGCATAGGAATTCGTAATTAAAGACAGTCAATTAGGTCAGGAACAAAGTATTGTGTATCTTTTCAGAGATAGTCTTAGGGACGTATCTAAGATCGCTGTATATTCCAGGTACAAATATAATTGAAAGTAAGGCAAACTAAAATCCGTGGTTTATTATAGATAGCAAGGACGTTAAAAGCGAGTTCATAGTAATTGTAGATATTTAGTATATTACTTAAATAAGTCCTATCTTCTAATGTAGGAAAAAATAAATCCAGGTTTGTGATAAATTCTGGAATTTGCTTTGCATAGGCTTTTTTTCGTTAGTTTACTTGGAATATAATAAGAGTGAAACAGTGTTTTGCCCTTACGAGGGGGTGACGAATTTCAGCTTTAGGGGATAAAGTCTGTCTTAGGGGATAAAGATAGAAAAAAATTAGATTTAAGTACATTAGCATTAGTTTTAAAATAGTCTAGGCCAGTATAGTGAATATAGGTAGTATGCAAACAAAAATTTGCTCTTGTGGAAAAAATATAGATGGGGGAGTTGGGGCTCGTTGATTTAGTAAGAGAAAGGTCAGACAAAGGCCGACTCAAGTAATTCTCGCATATTGCATCTGCTCCAGTGTTTCAACAATGTGTTAAAAACAAAAACAAAAAACTCTTTACAGTCATTCACTCGCAGAGGGGTTACCTACTAAATTTACAAGTTATACTGGACAGTCAGATTAGAATAGGAAAGTCAAGCGTCGGGGTTCCAGACCATGTTCAGAAATGCACTTGTATGGTTTGCAAGATATTAAGTATCACACTTAAATAGCGTTCTACTGTCTTCTAACTAAATTAGCATAATTTTTTCAGATATTCTTCTGTTGCTATAGTAATAGGTTTATTATTTAAGCGAGGGGAATAGACTATTTCGTTGTTTATAATTCTATTTTAAGTGGAGAAAATTATCAGTATAATAATATGCCTGGAAATGTAAAGAATTAATATAAAAACTTTAGAAGAATAAAACATAAGGAAACAAGAAATAGATTTGCTTAATTTCATGCGAAACGGATAAAATTTTACTTAGCTTTTTTATGGCTTGAAACATGAGGCTAAAGCATGTTGGTCGAATTCCCCTGACCTCGGCGTATGGCATTTGTGGTATTGAGAAGCTAATCTATTCAGGACGCAGAGGGAGTGGGAGCTAATTTAGGGATTAAGGGGCAAGGTCACTTGGAGAAAAGTGACTTTTCATTTTTGGGGCACAGTGCATCTATCTTTCTTTGCATATGTCGTTTTTAGAGATACTAATGCTAATCATAAACACACGTTTCAAACATATGTGATGAAAATAAATAAAAGCATATATAATATACAGGGTGAAAACTAAAAAAAAGATTTAAGAAATATAAGTAAACTGATTAAAGCAATATAAGTAAACTGATTGGAGCTATATAAGTAAACTGATTGAAGCAATATATGTAAACTGATTGAAGCAATATAAGTAAACTGATTGAAGCAATATAAGTAAACTAATTGGAGCAATATAAGTAAACTGATTGGAGCAATATAAGTAAGATGATTGAAGCAATACAAGTAAACTGATTGAAGCAATATAAGTAAACTGATTGAAGCAATATAAGTAAGATGATTGAAGCAATACAAGTAAACTGATTGGAGCTATATAAGTAAACTGATTGAAGCAATATATGTAAACTGATTGAAGCAATATAAGTAAACTGATTTAAGCAATATAAGTACACTCATTTAAGCAATATAAGTAAACTGATTGGAGCAACATCAGTAAACTAATTGAAGCAATATAAGTAAACTCATTTAAGCAATATGAGTAAACTGATTGGAGAAATATAAGTAAGCTGATTGAAGCAATATAAGTAAACTGATTGAAGCAATATATGTAAACTGATTGAAGCAATATAAGTAAACTAATTGAAGCAATACAAGTAAACTGATTGAAGCAATATATGTAAACTGATTGAAGCAATATATGTAAACTGATTGAAGCAATATAAGTAAACTGATTTAAGCAATATAAGTAAACTGATTTAAGCAATATAAGTAAACTGATTGGAGCAATATAAGTAAACTGATTGAAGCAATATAAGTAAACTGATTGAAGCAATATATGTAAACTGATTGAAGCAATATAAGTAAACTAATTGAAGCAATATAAGTAGACTCGTAAAATACGCTCAAATATATTTTTTATTTATTTTAGAGCCAATTATTTATTGATTATTATATTCTACCCAATATACACTATCGGACTACTGTTCTCATCTTGAGTGTTATTTTCACAGCGTTTCTGTCGATATAACCTCCGACCTTCTTCAGGTGTATCTTGTCGAACTCGGGAATGTTTCTGTCGAACTCGGGAATTTGGATTGAATTTTCTTCACGGGGTAGCGTGCTCTTGTTCCGTCAGCCATGACTGGATAGAGGTTTTAAGTAATTCGCAAATGTATATTTCGGTCGCCCACGCTGAGGAGAATATCACTTTTACAATTGATTTTTCCCAGTACTCTAACCACTGCGCCACGGGTCCTTGCGGACAATTCTAGTACGAATTTTAGGAGCCTTAAGCCTACGCTTTATTTCTAATGGTAAATATCACCATTTATTACTAATTATTATTATTAGTCTCGCAAGTAACTGCGAGACAAACAAAATGTTACTTATTAGTCTCGCAAGTAACTGCGAGACAAACAAAATGTTACTTAGAGACTACTATTGTGTAATCCAGCGTAGGGTACCGGTAGAAAAAATAAAAAATTAATTTACTTGAGACATACTTATTGAACATTTTCTGAAATAGTACAATAATTACCTTGACATTCTTCTGTTTAGTTTAAGATATCATTTTCAGATATTTTGATACTAATACCGTTATTAAAAAAATAAAAATTGCCGGATTTTAGTTTCATCAGAGTTTTCCACGACAACGTAAACAAACCACTATTCGTACTACCATAATAACAGCAACACAGAGAGAGAGGGAGAGAGAGAGAGAGAGACAGACAGACAGACAGAGAGGGGGGCTACTGTTCAATATTTGTGTAAAATATTACATAACTGATTTTTCCCCTATTTTTGATTATCCGTTACATTACTACCATTGCTAAATTACTTTAGTTTAAATCCCGCATTTCCATCCATGCTCACCACCGCCCACCGAAAATTATCGACTATTACCGAATGAGCAGACGTTAAATTGTAACAAACACACATCCGTAAAGTTGTTAATGTCTGCGTTGCAGCTCCTTACATGAAACATTTTCTTGCATTATTTACAATACGTAAGCGTACTATTTTTTTGTTGTTGTTTGTTTACAAATACTGTGTCAATAAAATTCTTACTTTCTTTTATATTATTAAGAAAATAATAGCGTGTTACAATTAGTGCATGCGCACCAACATTTTTACTATAAGGGACTTACATAGGACTCCTGGGACTTACGTAGGACCCCCCCTGGAGTGAATGTGGTATTGCGGTGATTTTGTGGCCTGTCAAGAATATATTATGAATATATTATTATCATTTTTAATTTTGTAACTGGCTGTAACATTTTCTTGCATTATTTACAACTTTTTGTAAATAATGCAAGATATATTTTCCACTACAACGTAAACAAACCACTATTCGTACTACCATAATAGCAGCAACACAGAGAGAGAGGGAGAGAGAGAGAGACAGACAGAGAGGGGAGGGCTACTGTTCAGTATTTGTGTAAAATATTACATGTAACATTTTCTTGCATTATTTTCAACACGTAAGCGTACTATTTTTTTGTTGTTGTTTGTTTACAAATACTGTGTCAATAAAATTCTTACTTTCTTTTATATTATTTAGAAAATAATAGCGTGTTACAATTAGTGCATGAGCACCAACATTTTTACTATAAGGGACTTACGTAGGACTCCTGGGACTTACGTAGTACCCCCCCCTGGAGTAAATGTGGTATTGTGGTGATTTTGTGGCCTGTCAACAATATATTATGAATGATGGCAATAAAAAAGTATATGATAAAATTGCTGAAAAAGCTAGAAAAGCTGAATATTATTGAAAAAATAAAGATAAAATAAACTCAAAGCGGTAAATAATGATACTTATAAAAAAAAGCAAAAAGAGTCAAATAAAAAATATTTCAATAAAAATAGAGAAAAAATGCATGCGAAAATGGCCCAGTATTATAAAAAAAATAGAGAAAAAATTTGTGCAAAAGCATATTATAACAAATATAAAAATCAACATAGAAAAACAACATCTAAATTTACTTGCAAATTCGAAATGTCAAGCAAAGATGCTAATTTTCATCGACACAATGAAAATCAAATTAATAACAGTGACTACAGAATATCAATGACTCGTCTGTGTAGAATCGAAGATGGCTGTCCAGACTCAGCTCAGAAATTGGAATATGCTAAAAGATTGCATAACAATTTGTCTGATTTGAGTCCGAATTTGACAATTGCTCAAATGAGGAAGAAATTGGATAGTTTCCAAAGTTGCAAAGGTTTGCATTCTGATAGAATTTATTGCTGTGGCCAAAGTGATTGGACGGACAAGCTGGCCCTGCTGAAACTCTTGTCACCACACTCGCAACACCTGAGAACAGTGATCAGAAAAATATATCGATTATTGTCGATTGGAACATGGCTTAACAAATATGACATCGCAATACTTGAAGGGGACTGGTCAATATATAGTGAGTTAATTTACCAGGTTAACAGGGATGCTACTATTTCTGACCTTTACAATGAATCCTTTTCAAATGAAAATGAATTTCACACTGAGGTTTGTGTTACAACAAAATATGCCAATTTGTAATCTGTAAATCATATGAGCAATCATTACATCAAAATGCTCCATATTTGTCTGAAATGACAAATTATGAAAGTATTAAGAAAAAAATTAAAGATGCTATTGAAATAAGCAAAAAAATAGAGCAAAAATCTAAAAATTATGAAAATGAAAATAACGCTGATGATGATCAAATTGATTGCGATCCTAATATGGCTAAAGAGGCAGATAAAAATGAAGCTGATTTGAATATGCCTCAAATCAGACATGTCACTGAAGTTCAAGTTTTAGAAAATGAGCAAAAATTGAATTTCATTCAAAAAGAAATTTATAATGAAATTATTTCCAAAAATGATCAACAAAATCTTCATTGGAATGAGGAAAACCCTATTCACAGGTGCAATTGTGACGATTGTCCACAAATTCTCAAATTTATTAATGGTTTTGTGGATGTGGGCAAATCTTTTCTGATCAATGCACTGGCAGATAAAATTACTCTCACATATCCTGCCATCAATGGACCCAGTGTAGTTATTTGTGCTCCTACTGGTGTCAGTGCTTACATTTTGAAAGGATCTACATGCCATAGAGTCTTTCAACTAAATGTGCAGCATGGTTCTACACCTAAATATGAACCATTATCAAAGGATAAAATAAAAAGTTTGAGAACCATGCTTGGATATGCGAGATTATTCACTATTGATGAAATAAGCATGGTTAGTCACTTGCAATTAGCATTTATTCACCAACGTTTGCAAGGTGTTTTGGTGATATTAGGAAACAAGTGTATCTATTTGCAAACATGTCAATTGTTGCATTTGGTGATTTATTTCAGCTTCCACCTGTTAATGAAAAACTGTATTTTCCAAAATATCTATTCAAGATGCTAGAAAATCAAATTTGGGAATTGCTGGTATAAATTTGTGGTCATATTTCGATTATGATGAATTGACCATAAATGTGCGACAAAAAGATGACAATGAAAACTTTGTTAATATTCTTAACAGAATAAGACTTGGGTCACCAACTGATTAGGATATTGAGATCTTGAAAAGGCATCGAATCAATCCTAAACAAAAAGCAAATATTGATCAAGTTACTGATCTTTTGCAAAATTTGCAAAAGAAAATGCATATTATTTGCATTGTACCCACAAATGAATCTGCTGAGGAAGTGAATTATAAAATGTTGAAAAAAAATAATATTCATATCATTGAAATTTCAGCAACTGATTCCAACTTAAGACAAAAAACCGTAACAAAAAAAAAATCGAAACAGACACCAAAAACTTGTAAACTTAAAAAGATTTCTGACACAGCTGGACTTGAAACTGTGCTTAAAATTGGAATTGGTGCTAGATGCATGTTGCGTCGAAATATTGATATTGAAAAAGGACTTTGCAATGGTACAATGGGTACAGTCACTGAAATACAAATGAAAGATGGCAAAGTTGTTGCTGTGACTGTAAAATTTGATCATATGCAGTCAATGTTGAATTTGTGCAAGCTGACTATGAACTTTCTCCTGGACTCTTTGTGACTAGATCTCAAATACCTTTGTAACTCAGCTATGCTTTAACTGTCCACAAAACCCAAGGTATTTCAGTCGATGGTATCATTGTTGACTTGGGATCTGATGTCTTTTCAGATGGAATGGCCTATGTAGCTTTGTCACGTGCTAGAAAGCTGTGCAATGTCTATTTGATTGACCTTGACCCTCATAAATTGACCATGTGTAACAAAAGTGCATGGACTGAATATAATAGATTGAGGGCCAAAAGAGAAAGGGTTGATTTGCCACCGCTTCCTCCTTGTTCTGTTATGCCTCAAAGTTTGTCATTGTACAAACAGACTTATAAACGAAAAAAAACAATCGTTATGGATCATGATTTGAAGCAAAAACATAATAGTCCAAATAGAAAATGGCTGAAAATAGACAATTCAATTTCTCAAAATAATTTGGACCTCAAATTGATCAATGAAAGAAATGCTTGTTTTGCTAACAGTATTGTTCAGACAATTTACCACCTTCCTTTGTTGTCTAACATCATTAAAAGCATTCCAAACATTGATTTGCCAATTCAGCAATTAAAAAGATTGCTTGTCCCTGGCAATCACAGTGTTGCTGATCTTAGAGAATCAATCGGAGGCGTTTTTAATAGTGGCCAACAAGAATGTGCTATTGCATTTTGGGAATTTTTGATAAACAAGTGCCCTGACAGTGCCAAACAATTATTCACTTTTGAAGAAAGTAAAGTGATGAAATGTCTTAGAATACACAAACAAAACTGCCAAAGACTACAAGATAGTGAATGTAATTGCACCTTTAAAGTTGGCTGTGGGTTCCAAACCTTGCAGATTGCTGGAATACCACAGAGATTAGTTATTCAACTTCATCCTACTGATGGTCGACAGCAATTTAAAAGTTTGCTCAAAACTGATGCTTCAGTGCTCAAACATTGTATCAAATGTCAGCAAAATACTGAGCACTTGGAAAATGTCACTAGAACGTTTCCTACTGCAATGAAATATTTGTGTGTTCAATTAAATAGATTTATGTTTGAAAATTATAATCCTCGGCGAATTAATGCTGAAATTATGAATTTCAGTACAAAAAAAACAAAATATTTTTGGAACAAATTTCAAAGTAAAAACAGCTATTCTGCACACTTTGAATAGAGTCGATTTTGGGCATTATACTTGCATTGTTAGAAATAATATTAAGTGGAATATTGTCAGTGACACTAACTTTTCTAATAATGTCAATTTTCCTTCCAAAATGTCCAATATTGTTGGCATTTTTTTTGAAAAAATATAAAGGAAGCAAACATTTGATAAATACAAGGTCATACATTCAATAGAAATAAATAGTGGTGGTTTTCGCTTTTAAAATTCAACCATCACCTAGGCATGGCATAGGGCTGTAACTGTTACTCTGCAGGCGAACAATAGCACTGTTATGAATCATAACTAAACTGGAGACACGATTTCTGCTTCAAGAGATAAATGTAATATAAAATTTTAACCGGAAAATTATTTTACTGAAAACTATTGATCAGTATTACACTCTAAAAAGGAAGATACTAGAGTTAAAAAAACAACAATTTTATTTACACTCAAGCAATTCAAAATTTATCTCAAAACTGACTCTTCAATTCGCAAATGTTGTCAACAAAATACTGAGCATTTGCAAAAAGCCACTAGAAATATAATTTTTCTACTGCAATGGAATATGTGTGTGTTCAAACAAATAGATTTTTATTTTAAAATTACGATCCTCAATGAATTAATTCCGAAATTATATATTTCAATAAATTTTTTTTGCAGAAATTTCATTGTAAAACCAGATATTCTTCACTTTTATGAAAGTCGATTTGGGCATTTTACTTGCATTATTTAGAATAATAACAAGTGAAATATTATCAGTGACACCAATATTTCATATAATTTTAATTTTCATTCCAAAATGTCGTCCATCAATATTGGCATTTCATTTGAAAAATATAAAAGAAACAAATAATTGAGAAAAATCAGACCATATATCCAATCGAAATAGCAAAAACTTGAGTGCTAACCTCCCAATCAGCGTGGTATGGGGCTATAACTGTATCCCTGCAGGCGAACGATAGCACTTTTATGAATCACTTAAATTCAGAATTTAAAACAAATTTCTGTAAATTTTTTTTATGCAATACGTTTCCTGTGATCATTAGCATGTTCTATTAATTAATAAATATAATTCTATTATTTTTATTGTTGCTTACGTTGTTGATGAATAGAATTTTAAAAAGTTAGGTATTTTCTTGAAAAAGGATTTCGGCCTCAACAGAAAGATGTTCAACAAAATGCTTAACCATAAAATTTACCAAAAACTATTAATATTAAACTATAAAAAGAAAGATACTAGAATGTAAGCAAAAATATTTTATTTCAACTCAATCAGATGTGCCTTATGCACTAATAAAAATGCAATTGGCATTTTGTTGAACTTTTTAAGATTTTAAATATTTATAAATTTTCTCATTATAAAAAACGATTATTATATTGATTATAATTTTTTGACAGAAGAAATAAAATGAATTGCATAAAAAACATTAGAAGACAAATTTTTAAATCATAAGATAAATCTAAAGTCACTAAATTATCAATAAAGTTTGTCATAATAATACATTTATTAGATTAATTTTAATTTGGAAAGATAGAAGTTCAGTTAAAACATCCAGAATCAGCGAATTCATTAAATTTTATCATAAAAAAACGATTAAGAAAATATTTGTTTTACTTGATTAAAATTAATTAAACATAGATTATATCTGTAGTATATAAATATTTTTTTATAATGAAACAATTTATTAATTTTTGCTGATTTACGATTTTTTCATTGCCGGTTTTTATTTTGCAAATTAAAAATAATCCAATAATCTTTTTTGATAATGAAAAAATGTGCTGACAATTAAGTGATTTTAAATATTTGAATATTTTTTTAAATGAACAATAAATTAAAATCAATTTACTAAATAATCATTTTTTTTCAAGATTTATTTACACAATTTACTAATATTTATTGATATAATTGGATAATTTTGCATTGTTCTTCTAATGTTTTATATTCATTTTATTTCTTCTGTCAAAAAATTATAATCAATATAATAATCGTTTTTTATAATGAGAAAATTTATAAATATTTAAAATCTTAAAAAGTTCAACAAAATGCCAATTGCATTATTATTAGTGCATAAGGCACATCTGATTGAGTTGAAATAAAATATTTTTGCTTACATTCTAGTATCTTTCTTTTTATAGTTTAATATTAATAGTTTTTGGTAAATTTTATGGTTAAACATTTTGTTGAACATCTTTCTGTTGAGGCCGAAATCCTTTTTCAAGAAAATATATTAATGTATATCTATCTCTATGCTTATTACTTGTATATGTTAATGTTTTTACTTATTACTTGTATATATTATCTATTGTTTATAATTACTAGTTCTCATATCGTATTGAATTCTATATAAGGTCTACTTAGCAGTTGGTTATTCCCCAGCATGTGTGCTGCTTATTTCAGTCGTCTTACTCTCCACCGTTCCTCTCTGTCTATAATCTTTACTTCGTCCCATAGTGGTAGATGGTTTCCCTTTTCTTTCCAGATATGGTCAGCTATACCTGACTTCTCAGTCTCTCCACGTACTACGGCTTTTCAGTGTTCTTCTAACCGTACTTTCAACGGACGACACGTTTCACCTCTGTATAGTTTTCCGCATTTACATGGGATTTCATATACACAGTTCTTAGTCATGATTTTTTTTCTGTAGGGGACTTGACTCTCACAACCTGTTTCCGGAGAGTTGAATCACTCGTGAATACTGTGCTGATGTCATATAGATTACATATTCATTGAAGTTTTTCAGTCAAGCCCTTCATATATGGTATACAAACTGTGGTGAGTTTCTGAGTCGTGTCCTTTTTTTTTGGTCCAGATTTCTTGGGGCTAATGACACGCTCTCTAGATAATTGTTTCGGTGGAGGTTTTCTCTTAAACTGTCCATCTCCTCTTGATATGCACTGATGTTACTGCATATTGCTTTTGCTCAATTTTGTAGGTAACGAACGATTCCTTTCTTTACATTATATGGATGGTGGGAGTTGTAGTTTAGATACTGTCCAGTGAAAGTTGGCTTTCGGTATACAGATGACATTGTAAAAGTGATATTCTCCTGAAGGTTGAAGGTTCAATCCTCAGTGTTGGCGACCGAAATATAAATTTACAAATTATTTAGGACCTCTATCTAGTCAAGGCTGACGGAACAAGGACACGCTACCCCCGTGAAGTAAATAAAGGGTTGCGCTCGAAATTCCATCCAAATTCCCGAGTTCGACAAGATACATCTGAAGAAGGTCGGAGGTTATATCGACAGAAACGCTGTGAAAATAACACTCAAGATGAGAACAGTAGTCCGATGAATAATAATACATATAACCAATCCTAATCTAAAAAAATTCAGAAACCAATATGCACTAGTCAAACCCTTTGTGTAATTTTCACATGTATATGGCAGTAGATACACACATTTGTTGCCCATGATATTTTCTGTACGAAATATGACTCAAACTAAATAGTTTTAGATGCCGTATATGTCAATTATCATTCAATTTATTACAAACAAAACTTCATATATAGAAAACAGATCGTAGTGAGTTTTGGAGTTTTCATTGATGTTCAATCCAGATTTCTTGTATTTCATGGCATCTGAATAGTTATTTCGATTGAGTGTTTCTCTTAGGTTGTCTATCTTCTATCGATATATATTAGTGTTACTACATACAACTTAGTATTATCTTCCTTCTCCACAGTACACTCTATAGATGGAGTTTACATAGGCTAGCGATGATTGAACATCTACCTAATGAAACCAGAGCATGAACATGTCATCTACAAATCGCAGATAAATTCAATAGTGATGTGAATTCAAATGTCATTTCTCTCAGAGTATGAAGACTCGATATTGCCCGGGATTGTATGATGATCAATGAATATTTCACACTTCCATATTTTTATTATCATCGAAATCGGTGAAACTGACCATTTTTCAATCAAATCGATTGATTTTCTGTTTTAGTATGGGATCCATCGCGATGCCCCGGAAGAAAGCTTCACATGCCCCCCTCGCAGTGATTAGTCCACAGTGCATTGTTGTCTACATTGCATTGTAGAAAACCTACTGCTTATTTTATACAATTATTTTTATATTATGGCTTTGAAATTTAAAATGCAAAAGTAAAGTATCGTTTCTCAATTGTGCTCTGAATAAAAACATTAATTTCGAACACGCCCCTGTCATATCAAGAACTTACTGTTGATTTTATATGTCTGGCCTTACTTCTTCTGTGATATAATGGCTTGGATTTAAGTTTAGAAGTAAAAAAAGTCAAGTATCATGGTGAAATTGTGCTTTAAACAAAAACGTTCATTTCAAAAGCGCCCCTGCCATATCAAAGAGCCTACTGTTTACTTTATATGTCTGGCCTTTCGACTTGTGTGGTAATAAAACTTCTCAAATGCACTTGTGATGTTAGGCTGTGTAAGGTGTTAATTTCTATCAGAATCACCTTTTCCTCTATTCATCGGATTATTTCAGTTATTGATACACACCTAGCCGCATAAACTATCTTCGTGTGAAATTTCATAAAAAATCTGCCCAGAAGTTTTCGAGTTCATAGAGAACGAACTCACACATGACACATTTTGTATTGTATAATAGTAGAGCTAATCACACAGAATATTTTTTTTAACTGGAAATGAAACGATTACTGAAATATCAGAAGATATTGGCGACATCAGAACGAAAAAAAAGACAACCAGAAAATTGCAGTCCGTAATAACAATTTGGATTTTTTTTTCAAAAGATAAATAGATAAAAATACAAGAATCATTGTATACGAAAATCATTTAGATTGGCGTTAAATAATGATCTTCCTGTGCCTTTCAATAAAAACGATACCAGAATAGCGACTTACGAGTTACAACGTGACAGAAACAACTGAGAAACATACTTTCCTCTTTCTTCTTTATTGGAAACAGAAATAATACTTTAAGTTAAGTGCATTATGCTGTGCGACTTAAAAATAAAACGGAAACTTTAAGGAAAAATGTTCAATAAACGAACGATAAAATTACTTTTTAAATGAAACGGGAGGAAATATTTCTTACATGTTAACAACCACTTCTTCCGGTATTACATACTTTAAGAAACTTGATTCATCTTAGTGTTGTTTCTCTTTTGAATAATGTCGGTGTGTTTGTGTGTTTATGCTAGTATGAATTGATGACTCTTTTCTAAGATGGTTATTTTTTTCATATCTGATATCTGCCTGAAGTTAATTAATGATGGCTATCCTTAGAAGTGCATTTTTTCTTAATAGTTAATACTTGTTAGGCCATAAATTGATGATTTCTTTTAGTTTTATGTGCCTTTTTGTTTATATTGTTAAGATTTTATAGTGATGAATTGATGATTGCTCTCTTCAGACGTGTCATTTTAATGTATTATAACAGGGTGCATATGAGCGCGTGTGAAAATGAGCGCGTGTGAAAATATCAGCAGCAGCGAAAGATAGCTGCCTGCGAAGAGATTGGCAACAGCAGCAGTAGCCGAAAAAACGCGCATATGCAAATTAGGGATTTATATTAAAGATGATCCGTCTTGAGATAAATTTAAGATTTTTTATTTTTAGACGCGTGTTTTCGTTTTTTTTTTTTTTTTTTTTTTTTTTTACAAATCCGTCCTAGGGAGAAATCAATTATTGTTTTCGTTTTAGATATCATTTTTTTCTAAGAGTAATTTATCATTTATAGGACACCTTAGAAGTGTTCTTTATAATAGCTAGGATGTATACATGGATGAATGGCTATTAGTCTCCTAAAAGGTGTATTTCATTTATAGATGGAACCGGCCAAGTAACGAATTAAAGATTGTTATTTCAAAGCGTATCTTTTTCATTTTCATAGTTGGCATCTTTCTCAAGATAAACTGATGGTTGCCCTCTTTTACTTGGAGGTGATTGTTTACTTTAAAGTTGTCTTTTTATAGTAAAGATATGTCTGGGGATGAAATAATGATTACTTATGGAGCGAAAAAGCAAATTCTTTATTTCCGTTGTTAAATTATTGCGCAGTTTAACCGTGAAAATAATAGTAATACAAGCAGTAAGATGTCTTCTGTGATATATAGGTAAAATAGGAAAAGAGTAGAAACATCTTCTCTAGAAAATTGCCTCCCAAAAGAAACCAAACAAATTGAAAGGAATGTATGTAGTTCTATTGCGATGAGATAAACGTTGTGTGCGCATTGTTAATATAAGGATTTATTATGCAGGAATTTCTTCAGAAACATCAGCAATTTCTCAAAATAAAACATGATTGTCTGTCGACCACCAGAAAGCTTTAATATTTCGGTAAAGTGAAAATCGTTCGAAATTGGATAGGAAAACCATTGACAGGCTTCTTCATCACAATCGAAAAAACTCAAATCAGTTACTTTTCGTTCAAAGCAGTATAATTCCAGAAAAAAAAAACTATTAATACGATTGTAGAATTTTCTAGTGTCGAATCTAGCATTTAGTCTAAACTTGATGATTGCTTTTTATATGAGTCTTTTTAAATAGATGGTGTTTATATAGGGATGCATTCATGAGTGTTTTCCTTAGTGATGAGCGTTATTTTTATACTTAGTATTTTCACTCCCAAAACATTTACATTATACTTCAGCCTATTCCGATCAAAAGAGGTCAGCGATTTGAATGTTTCAACAAAAGTGAAAAAATTAGACCAGAATATTTTTATGAGACTGATACTTTGACCAACTTCGAAATCTTTAAAGTTGGTAACATAAGGTTAGAGATAATGGTAGTCTTTATCTCAAAAAGTATTTTGGAACATGCGACATGCACCGTAACAGAACGCGGCCGCGCATATAGCGGCTGTGTGCAAATGCGAAGTTATGTCACGGTAGGGAAAAAGAAAAAAAATAAAGAAAGAACATGTGCCCAAACATACGAGCACGTTAGAGAGGACGATCGTGTTAGAGACGTGAGTGACGTCGCAGCCATAACAATAAGTCACGCGTGGTGGGAGAATGAGGAGTAAATGTATTTTTTAAAACATAGGACAGCGAGTTATTTCCTATTGCTTGTCTCCTTGGCAACTGAGAATTGGATCCCAGGTTAAAGCATGTTTAAACGTGCACTACGTCCAAATACGAAAAAAAAATATAGATTGAACGTAGTCGAGGGCGATCTGAATGTTTACTTCTAATTGGCTCCTACATCATGATTCAGGGGGGGTGCCAATTCCTTGTTTGGATCGCTTCACTTATCGGTAATCCTCTTATTCTACTACTGAATATTTTACAAGGAGGTATAAAATACCATTTTTTTAAGTTTGCCTTTACTGTGGATTGAACCCCAACCGCTCAGCCTATTAGCAAAGATTTTGATTATTATGCCAATGCAGTCGGTGTAAATAAATGACAATATGAAGTTTAAGCGATTATTATATAAAATTATAGTTATTTATATGCATTCATATTCTTCAAATTTTCTTTTTCAAAGCATCACATTAATGTTTATTTTTCATTCAGACAACTTCAATAACATATTTTAAAGACCTGCTAGGTGATATTGAAAGGTTGTAGCGAATTATAAGTTCTACAGAATTGTTTTATTGCTGAACCTATTCCAACATTTAAAACCTCCGATATGTTTAAGACGAGGTATTTTCATGAGGTATGTCATCGTTCAGGCTTCCCTTCTACTTGGTATTTCTAACATAACGTTCTGGTTTGAACATTAAAAATGTAAAAACTTTCACTCGTGATTAACGGCTTTTCAAAATCGATCAAATATGCGGAAACGTTCGCGTTGAGAATTGTTAAAAAGTTCAACTGTTTCCTTAGTGAATAATTACATTTTTCATTTTTTTTTAAATCTTATTTTATGTTTATTATCACCCGGGAATGTAAGCATAATTTGTGCAACAAAAACGGTGTGATAGAAATTCTGAGAAAATGGTGCAATAATTCAGAGTTTTTACACTTTAAAAAATATTCAAATAGTATGCCACTTGATTCAGTTTAGTCGTGAATGAATGAGTAGTTTTAATAATTATTCATAGGTGCGTTAGCAATATACAAGTACAGAACAAGGCTTTACTTGCAAATACAGTACGCGGCAGAAATATCTCCAACATATTAAACTTACAACTCTATGTTGCTAATGAATTTACGCAATTACTAATTATGTTTCTATTTAGCTAATGTCTTGCCATTTTTTAATCGTGCTCTTACTGTATTAATGTTTTTCAAGAATGGTCAATCTGTAACTGCAACACAGAAAGTTGTCTGAGTTCATTATTTGCTAGGACGGCATGATACTGTTGCAGATAGAAAATCAATACGAATATGGATTGCAAATTTCAGAGCTACAGGTTATGTACTTAAAAGAAAACCATCTGGAAGGCCTCGAAGCGCTCGAACGCTAGACAGTATTCGATCCGTGACAATGATATGCAGTTCAATCCATAAAAATAACTGATTTGTCAGAAACTGCACGAGCGCGACAGGGAAGATCGAATGTCAAAATGTAGGCGATATTTCTACCGCACCATGTATATGCTCCTTCCGGGAAGATCATGTTGAACAAACTCATAAAAAATATTGACCCTCAAACGAAGGGATAATGACGATGGAAAGTATATCATAGCTGACGAACACTAATGCCATCACAAAAGGTTTAGTTATTTTGTTTTACAGCATATGAACGCTTTTCAGGTTATTTAATACCGAATCAAGTAACTTTGGAAATAGTCTTTTATGCTTTAAGTTATTTATATCTTCAAATATGTATTCATTGTGTTTAGTTTAGTTGTTTTGTAGGGGGAAAATTGGATTTGTTTTCTACTTTTCAGAACATGATTGAGTTTTGCGAATGGAAAGGACTAAACACCAATAGTTGGTTCATTATAGGTCAGGAAGTCAGCATTTTCAGTTAGACTGATCTGTGAGCACTAGACCTAAAAAAACGAAGTAATGCCTGGGAAGATGATATCACTTCAACAAAATAGATAGTATGTTATTCCCCCTTTAAACAAGAACATTATCTAATGACGACAGAACGGATACTAGATTTCGCCCCTTCTCCAAAGGATTATCATCACCACCTTACAAAAAAGAATGTAATTCCTGAGAGGACGGCCTAATGACAAAATGACTGATAGTACACTACCAACGCTTATTTAAATATAATGAACAATATATTTAATATTTTTCTAGTCTAAAATTATTATTTATTATAGTTCCTAGGCCTGTTGGCTAAGATCAATCTCCTTTAAGCATCCCAGCGACAAGACGGTTTACTCTCACAGGTATTATCTATATATCTATAAAAGTGAGAATGTGTGTGAGGCCACTTCTCAACCTATATACTCAACGAATGTTTTATCTACAGACTTCAAGCTAGGTATATATAGGTTATTCAGAAACGTGGAAAAATTTTTAATTGCTTTTCATTCGAGCTGCTTAAGCGGTCAAAATTGGAAAATTGATACTTTGTCTTTCTCGGATTATTATCTGTTTCTCAACTGTTTCACGAATGCGTATGCTTGAATCGTTCAGAAATTACTCATGTTAAGAATAAGTAGGTTTTAAAACACGTTTTAAAGATCATGTCATGATGACCGAATAGTTATAGAACCTGATTTATTTTCTTTAGATTTTGATTTCGATCTCAGCTGGAGTATTTTTTTTTTTACTTACAAGTAGTGAACTGTTTAGACAAAAACATAATACTCGCATGCACATATCTCAGTTTCTTTCCGTTTTTTTTTTTTACTTCAGTTTTTAAAAGAATTTAACGTTACGTCTAATGCTTACGGTATTTCTGCTCATAATAAATAAGAATTCTGCATTAACTAAATATAATATCTATGGGTATTTTACGATCGGGCGAAGGGTGACCTGCTAGTATAACATATATTAGGAAATATAGCCATTCAAATTACAAATGCTTATCACAGAATAAGAATTTATGAAATGTTTTAAACAAGAATGTGCAAATGGAAAGTACATATGCGATGTTTATGGGTGTTTGTAAGTTACAATGTATATACAGTATTTCTAAAAGTTCATGTTTTATCATAGAATGCTCTATAATTAATATATTTAGAGTAGGTGAAAAAACTTCGACATTAATTCATTTAGATATATAATTTAATAAATTACATGTTTTGATCTGTCATCGCCATCAGTTTTGCGCCTTCAGTCATGATCAAAACACCTAATTGTTAATATGTATACTTAAACACTTCCAACTTCAGGGAATAATGGTTCCAACTTTGTGTGAAGCAATATGTTCGATAAAGAATATATTTTTCTCGGTTGATGGTAGCGTGGTAAAAATATTTTATTAACGAAAGTACATTTATAGCGTTTTTTAAGTTATATATATTACGAGTTTTTTATGCAATGGATAATTTACATCATTGCGTGTCGAAGTGGAATGTGACCACCTGTTCAAATTCCGAATCGGCGTGAATACACTCCTTTACGTCAAGCCACACTTATGATAAAGAAAAATAAAATGTCAATATATATCTTCAGAACGGGACTCTACTACGTTCATTATCGAGTGGGGCCGATATAGGTACTGTCGAACCTCTTAAGGATTCCATAGATCAGATTGGTACATCCGTCGACTTGATGACATCATTGATATATGCGTGCAAAGGTATTAAAATCCCTTCACTCCGCATTTCAAGTGTAAATGATATGTTGACGAATGCAAAGCAACGATTGATCTGGCTGGGTTTAGATGCTAACATCAAGCAAACCAGATTCCAGTGTCGCACTTGCAACACAATTGCTCTATTTCAGCTAAGGTAAGCCTTAATCTTCACAGCAGACCCGGAATTTCCATTTCAAATAAGTGGTGGTCGACTTTGTCGATATACATTGTAGAAACTTCATGGTGTACGCGGATCGATGTACTGAATAGGTCAAAGTAGCTCTAATGACGTCGGCAAGGGCCAAAGCGTATATGGTACCTTGAGAACTTGATTGTGCACTTATAGTGCACCTGAAAATATTTTTTCGGATTGTAGATCACCATTTGCACCGCAGGAGTTAGACTCCTTTTTGAGGAACTGGAGTATACAGAAATGTATCTCATCGGCTTATTATGATCAAAACAACGATTGTGCAGAATTAACTGTTAACACCGCAAAACGTATACTATCCGACAACATGGACAGTTATGAACGCCTATGTCACGATCGGGTTTCTCCGGCATTACTAACCCATCGAAACACTTCTATCCAAGACCTTGACATATCCTCAGCCGTAATGCTATATGGCCGAGTTATTAAAGACCACTGTTCTTGTCTTACGGGATAAATGCCAAATGAAGAAAAAAATGAAGAGAAATAAAGAAACTAAGAGAAGTGGCAATGGCCAAGCGGCACAGGTGGAACAAACTGTCCTACAACCAGCATTGTCGTTCACTCCAGGAACTCCAAATCGGAGATTTTGTCCAGATCCAGAACCAGGATGATAACTACCCACAATAATGGACGCAGATAAGGAAAATCCTAGAGACACATGAGAACCGACAACAGCAAGTACGAGAAGATAAGAGCAATAGAGTAACGTTGCACAACCATCGGTTTCTTCATAAGATATTCCCAGTTGTGGATACGCCATTCCAGGAACTTCGAATCCGTCTACAAACACTGACCCCCCCCCCCACAGGAACAACTCTCTGAAGAAGCAGAGGAGGTCGAACGACACATCAACGTTGAATCGCCCAGTGAGTATGAAGAAGAAATGGAAGTTAATGATACCATAGGAAAATGTGCACACCCAGTCAATCATCTTACGTAAAGAAAACCTTAATGTCGGAAATCTAAAGTACCAAGAAATCTATCGCCACAAATGTGCGGAAAATCACACGAATTTTCTATTGCATATAAAGGTGGCCACGACAATTCATCTCGTGGTCACAGGGAGGGGGGAGGTGCATGTACAGTTGGCTATCCCTGACAACATGAGGCAACCAGGGATCATCTTCCCTGAATAGGAAGTGATCAGTGGTGATCTCCTTCGACGTCTATATATATCACAGACGTCGGCGCAGACATTGGCATTTCATGTTGAGCTTAGCAACGAGCTGGAATGATACATGTTTCCACTTTACGCAATGTAAAATGCATTGATACGTGATATCGAATGAAATCATTTGTATTATTATGTCTAGTGAGTACGCATGAAAGCAGTTAACTCCAAATTATCAAATTCAGATAAATGTTTATTTTTTTTTTAGTAATTATAGCAATTTCTAGTGTCAAGAGATTGTTTGCAAGAACTAAGATTGAGTATAATCATTCGTGTAAAAAATTAACAATGAATTAAAAGATTAATATTATCCAAGAAATTACGACAGGAAAATATTAGCTTCAAATTTCTAAAGAAATTAAATAGAGATAATCGAAAACCCATGAACACGATGTTTAGGATAAATTTGACAATTTTATCAGGAAAACTGCTTCTGTTGTACCAGTATTCAAGAATTCTGGCGAAAGGACAGACCCATCAAATTATCGCCCCATTAGCCTCCTCCCACTTTTTGCCAAAATATTTGAGACCATAATTAACCATGCTCTAGTCCATCATCTTACAGATGCTAAACTACTGACTGACAAACAATATGGATTTAGACAAGCTCGTTCCACAGCAGACATCCTCACTGTGATCTCTGAACGTATATACCATTCACTGGACAAAGCGGGGGAAGGCAGAGCGGTAGCTCTAGATATATCTAAGGCTTTTGACAGGGTATGGCATGAGGGTCTCCTCAGTAAAATCAGATCATACGGTATCACTGGTAGAATACTTAACATAATTAAATCCTTCTTAGATAAGAGAAAAATCCAGGTTGTCCTCGACGGTCGCACATCTAAACAATATGATATAAATGCGGGAGTGCCCAGGGTTCTATCCTTGGACCTCTATTGTTCCTGATATTCATAAATGACCTCCCCGACAACATTGCCTCTGAGATGGGTATATATGCTGATGACACTACACTCTATGGCAGACACGACAGGAAGACGAATGAACACATTTCTAAAGAAATGGCAGAAACACTAGAGGAAGACCTCCAATCTGTAGTGGAATGGGGACAAAAGTGGTTGGTCGCGTTCAATGCTGCCAAGACTAAACTAGTTTCATTCAATAATTACAAGAAACCCTCTCTACCACCCATAGCAATGGCCAACGACTCTTTATCTGAAAGTTCATCTTTCAAACTCCTTGGCCTAACGTTCACAGGAAACATGAGTTGGAACAATTACATTGAAGGCATTGCCAGGGCCGCTGCAAGAAAGGTAGGCTCTCTCTACCGTGCTAGAAAACTACTAACACCCGAAAGTATCCTGTACCTCTATAAGGCCACCATTCGCCCATGTATGGAGCATTGCTGCCACATCTGGGCTGGTGCATCTGCTACTAGTCTCTCGCTCCTTGACAAGGTTCAAAAGAGAGTCGCAAACCTGATAGGCCCTGAACTGGCATCTAAGCTTCAGCCTCTGTCCCATCGACGAAATGTTGCATCCCTCTGCCTTTTCTACAAGTATTTTAGTGGTGAATGCTCTGACGAACTGCAATCACTTGTGCCCCCACGACGCGAGCACCCTCGACAAACCCGACAGGCTACTAGATCCCACCCCCACACTGTAGAGGTCCCTAGATGTAAAAGATCTTTTTACTCCAATAGTTTCTTCCCCAGAACCGCAAGACTCTGGAATTCCATTCCAGGTCCCTGCTTCCCCAACAGTACTGACGTGCAGAAGTTCAAGTGTAACGTGAACCGACACCTTGCTGCCCAAATCCCTACATAGTACCCCAGTAGTTGTTGCCCCTGATAGTAGCCCCCTACACCAAAGTGGCAATTTGCCTTGTTTGGGGTGAAAATGTAATAAAAAAAATAAAAAATAAAAAAATAAAGACGGTGGCTTTATATAAATAAAATTTAATTGATTTCAAAGGATTCAATACGCAAGAAAGGTAGACTCTTGTCGAAGAGTTTTACTCCAAATAATCGATATTAGTGTGCATTGCAACCTCAATCAGGGCCCGGTAACTGAAACAAGTTGATTTTACACGTCACCTTCGAAGGCCCTAAAAAGCACTTTAATTTTTTCGATTGATTTGACTCTTGTAGTACTAGCAATATTTTTTGTTTTTATCAATTAAGAACTTGTATATATTCTCTAAACAAAGTTTTAAAAAATTACCATTTTCTGATTCTTTCATTTCCTAAATATTACTTTGGTTTCCTCGATGTGGGATGAGTTTGGCATCACTAAGTATGTTTTCTATTCAGAATAGTGCTTGATAGAAAGAATGGCCTGCCAATACATCATCTCAAGAGTCCAATCATTTCTAACCATGTACCGTAAAAACATCTAAGCTGACAATTCTGTGGTTAAATTCAGAAGTCCGCATCTGGATACATCATATACTTTTCGTATTTGACTCAGCAAAAGCGATGCAACGCGAAAATGCAAACCAATAAAGAGTAAGTGAAAACGTAGATTCCGCACAATTCATGTTCCTGGACAAATCTTGTCCAATTGAGCCTTCACCGCCGAGTCTTTTTTCCTAGTATGTTGTTGCGAGTTAACGGGTATCTGCTACCATCGATGTGGACTTCACGTACGATCTTCGTGAAAACTATATAAAAATTCAATCCGTTAACAAAAACAATCTGCAAAAAGCAACTACAAAAATGTTAAAGATTTTTTATCTTAACCCAATATTATATTAAAATGCAAACCAAAATCTAATTGAAACATTAGTAATTGAAAAGAAAGCCAGAGGCAGGAAAATCACACAAGGAACTAGAAAAATAATATGGCCACTGATAGAGTATTAAAATATACATTACGCTAATGTAAAATATTATTTGAGATATGCAAATGTAGCAAAAATATAAAAACAAAACGACCGACAATGAGTTCAGAGGAGAGATTTCTGTGCAGACAATTAAAAGGCGTTTTTGTTGTTGTTTAGAGACGGAGGAAACATCTTATATTGACGAAAGCAAATCGCAGGTTAATTGGTTCAGGGAGTCAGTTAATGTCATATTCTGGTTTATATACACTAAAAACAGTCTGACGGTGCTACAATGATATAATACGTTCCCACTAATTGTTTTGTCAATATCTATGTTGCGTTTGATGATCCATATAACTTAGGTATTGTCTCAGAACGTGGAATAATTTCTGATCAGCATTTCCTCTGTTTTTACACAAGAAATTGTTGCCTTAATGCAAAAATTGGCCGTTCCATAGTACTCTGTCTATCAGCTAATGATCCTGCGACGAATAAATGGCTGTATATGCTATAAACAAAGACATATCTGTGTTTAAAATCTATACCTTATTATATTACTAATAAACACTGAATTAATTACATTAGGCTGTGAATGGATCCTCCGTTTAGTGTGCGTTCCTCACTTCGCATCAAATAAATATGTAATTAAAACAACGATACCTATTTCACGTTACTTAAAAATGCTAACAGACTGTAAGAAAATTCGAGTTGACCCAAATTTAAATTTTGAAATTTTACTCATCAAATCCAACATCTATGAAGAAGTCCCGCACTCAATCATTGTAAATGCAGGTGTAAACATTTGATATTGCGCACTCGCCAAATCTCTATTTAAAACAAAACCAACTGTCACCTCAATAGTTCTTAAAAGAAATCCCATGGAAAACAGCGTGCGAACTTAAATAGTACAAACGCTCTCTGAAAATCGATTATTTAAAAAAGATTGTAATCTGAATAAAACAAAAAAAGATTATTCAGTCACATTACATCTAAAACTCAATGGAATCAGAATGTTGTTACAGACTGCTCTTAAGTGCTTTCGCTTAGTCTTACCGATTTTAGTGTGACACCCTTATGTGAGGATAGAAGAAAACGTTTACAAAATATTCTATGGAAATAACATAGCGAAATTTAGATCCGTTCGGTACGGCTACACACTGCCTCATATAAGAAAACGTAATAATGCACTTCCTCCTTGTGATCTAAATTAAAATTAAGTTGGATATTCTATTAAACGAACTAAATTCTGGTCCCGATATTAAAGAAAAACTGAAAAAAATATCTCTAAAGAGCATAAAATGATATATTGCGTAATCTTTATTATTAATTGCTTGAGTAAGCAAACTCCCGGTTTGATAAGGTTACCTTCTTGAAAACTCTTACACACACACACACACACACACACACACACACACACACACACACACACACACACACACACACACACACACACACACACACACACAAATCTCTCTCTCTTTCTCTCTGCTTTCTCTTTCCACCTATCTCTATCTGTCTCTCTTTCTTTATCTATCTATCTATCTAACTATCTATCTATAATCTCTACATACATTAGTGAAGAGGATAAGAGATAAGGAAGAAAAGGAAAAGACGCAAGGGAGAAAAAAAGAAACGAAAAAATAAAGAAAGAAAGAATGAAAAAATACATAAAGTGTTGTAGACCTGTGCTAGGGATCAAAAATGAAGGAAACCACAAGTAGTGTAAAGTGTATAAATATAATATGCATTTATCATGAATACAGGAGCCACAAAAGTGGTAAGAGAAGAACGTGTTCGTAGTCTGCGGTTAAACTTGGTATGAATGTATCCCTCTAGTCTCTGAAATCAGTGGTATTCATAGGACTGGTTGATTCCACTTAGTTCTCAAATAGAGGTGATTTATCCCCCTCAACATCACGTTTATAGCCTGCACTACTTTGCTATTAACTTCTCTTGGATTAACCTCGTTAAACTCCATTAATTACTTTATTTCTGGAAAATAAAATTATATATATATATATATATATATATATATATATATATGTATATGTGTGTGTGTGTGTGTGTGTGTGTGATGAGAAATATGGAAATAGCATTCCGACAAAATAGAGAAATAAAAAGGAACAAACCGTATTATGTGTTCATCAACGTTTCGTCTTTATTTCGAGACTTCCAGAGGAAGTTGATGAACACATAATACGGTTTGTTTCTTTTTATTTCTCCCCCCCCTCTCTCTCTCTCTCTCTCTCTCTATATATATATATATATATATATATATATATATGTGTGTGTGTGTGTGCGTGTGTGTGTGTGTGCGTGTGTTTGCAGTAAAACAACGTCACAATTCACAAAAGTCATGAAAGCCAACAAACCAGGAGTCGGAGACCCAAGGTTCGCTCCCATTTAGGCTCATTAAACCAATGAGCCCAAATAAGGGCGAATCTCTGGAAATGAGAAAATTGAAAGATTGGTAGTGATTTTATCAGGAGACGGGATTATGAAAATACTTGGTGTTCCTCAATTGACAAGTGGTACTAGTAAAGCGCAAGCAGATGCTGTTTTCTGTGTTCTTGATGAATAGAACGTTACAGATCGAGTCACATCGATGTCATTTGACACAACCGCTAGCAACACAGGCAAGAATTCTGGAGCATGTGTGTTGTTGGAACAGAAACTAGGAGGACGTCAACTTCTTGGATTACCTTGCCGTCATCAACATTCATGATCTGATAGCTGCAAAAGCATTTGAAATATTCATGGAACTATCAACAAGCGGACCACAAATAAAACTTTGGAGATTTTCACACGACTGGAGCAGCATTAATTCTGCTGAATTCCAAAGAATCAACGATGAACACTTTTCAATATCTGACAAAAATTAACTCAAAACATATATACACATTAAGCGTCAGATGTACCAGCCACGTGATGATTGCAAGAATTTCTACAGTTTGCCATGTTATTTCTTGGTGATCAGCCACAGTCAAGCTTGAAAATGTGAAAACTATGTACCTATCAGCGAGCTAGGTGGATGGCTAAAGTCATCTGTTGTCGAAAGATATACTTCGATCTCAGTTCAGGTTGTCTAAAAAAAGAATTAAATGGGTTGCAGCAGTTTAATTTGTTTGTTGTCAAAATATATTTACAGGCCTGGTGCACTTGTCCTCCTCCAGCTACACGAAATGCTTTACTTCTATTACAGACGCTTTAGGATTACCAAGCTATCATCAAGCTTGTTTCTAATGTAGCACTGAAATTGTTTACAAGTCACTTATGGTATCTTAATGAAAAACTTGTTAGCTTAACATTGTTTGAAGGTCAAATTAGTGTCGAAACAAAGCAGTTAATGCTTGCCAAACTGAGTTACAAAGGTCATCCTAATCCAGAAAAAATTGATGACTGAATCGCACTTGAAACTGGATCTTCAAGAATATGTCACCTGCAATACAAAGCATTTCCTTGCTGCACTTGGAATATCACAAGAATTTCTGAAATTTCATCCAGCAACATAGCAATCTAAACGAGATTATGCTAATGGTGTTACAGGTAAATTTACTCAAGGTGGTCAATGATGCAACAGACGTGGACTGTGCCCTATCCAAGATTTCAATTCATCAATTACCTGCCAAGTCGACTAAAAGCAATACGTGTTGCAAGTCTTTGTAAAGCACAGACAGAAGTTTCCTGGTTCACAAAAATGTACACTGACTGTTCCCAACATTTTGAATGAAAACATGTTTACAAAAAGAAGCAACATTTCTCTTATAATGCAATATACCTTATATATAGTTTTATATAGTTTTCCTTCTACATTATAAGGAATATTTTTAAATTTCTGTGTTATTTATGTATATATTTTATCATATTTAGTACTAACTTCAGAAGATGATATAGTTAAGTCAGTTAAGAATATAAAACTATTTTTTGCTATTAATTCCATACATTAATAGGGGTAAGATCTTACAATATCACAACTTTATTTTTCATCAGCACCCTATAATATATATAAGTTTTCGGAGTTTTTTGTACAGGCATTAAATATTGTCGTAGACTCTTGAAAATTCAGTAACTTATTACTACACATCTTATGAGAGGACTGACCAATTTTTATGAGTTCAGGGTCAAATGAACAGCATCAGCAGGAATTGGAACACACCCTACTAAAGCCTGATTTTTAAAGCTGGTAAATTTCAAAAATGCAATTTGGACGTGGGGACACTTTAGAAAAACGTTAAGCAATAACATTCTGTTTTAAACTTGTAAAAATGCCTTGAAAGCGTCAAGCACGATTCGAGGAACAGCAAAAGGAATTGCAAAATCAGTTAGCGGAATGTCAAATACGAACCGAGGAACAGCAAAAAGAAGTTCAAAAACAGTTAGCCGAACGTCAATTGCGAACAGAGGAATTGCTTACAGAAATTATTAAGAATAATGCGAACGCGGAAAGCAATTCAGCATTTTCTCAGAATAAAATATGGACCCCGATAGACAATTTTATATACGAGGAAGAGGAAAATCATTCGCAGCGTATATTCGGCGTTATGAAGATTTTTTTAATATTGACTGCAACAACTGGTCTGATCAAAAGAAAACCAGACTTCTACTACTAAAATTGGAAACGGCTGAGCATGATAAATTCGTGGATTACATCTTGCCTCGGAAAACTCCAGATTTATCATTCAATGAGACAGTAAATTTGTTAACAGAACTTTTCTCGCCGAAAACGTCTATTTTCCATAAGCGTTGGTGATGTTTTAATGTGGTAAAAGACGATAATGACGATTTTTCCACTTACTCAGCTGTAGTGAACAAACACTGTTATGACTTTAAGTTGTCTGAACTAACAGCAGACAATTTTAAATGTCTTGTGTTTGCACAAGGATTAACCTCGGGAAAAGATGTGGAAATCAGCGGAGAGTCCTTAAAAAATTAGAAAATGAACCGAACTTAACATTTCAAAAATTGACAGAGGATTTTCAAAAAGCAGAAATTATTAAAAAAAGATGCAAGAAATATCGAAGCAGGCATCGTGAATATAAAAAAAAGTAACTAAGAAAAAACCGTCGAAATGGCACACAGACACTAACCACCGAAACTCTGAAAAACTAAAAGCACCGAGCGCTTGTTTCAGATATGATGGAATACATTGGGTAAGCGATTGCCCATTTTTAACAAAAAGATGCCATTTATGCAATAAGATCGGTCATAAAAGTTCACACTGTAGGAAAACTCAGAATAGAAGCCGTGTACGTCAAACCAGAACTAAGGACGTCGTAGATGAAAATCTACGCAAATATGTAACGGTTAACATTTTCGGCAAGGCTATTAAATTCCAATTAGACAGTGGATCGAATTTTTCAATAATAAATCTCAAAACGTGGAAAATATTACGAAAGCCGACTATGTTAAAAACTAACAGAACGGCGACGGCCGTTAATGGTACAAAAATTTATTTTGAAGGTGAATTAATTACAAACGTCACTTTACGGGGGAAAACAAAAAAAACTAAGATTGTATGTGCTAAAAGATAGTGAGAACCTGTTCGGTTCTGACAGCATGGAGGAGTTTCGTCTCAGGGATCTTCCTATATCCACATTCTGCAAGAAAATAGATGCCCGCCCAGCAGAAATGGAGAAACTTATAACTTGTTTTAAAAAAGAATTCACTTCACAAACGTATTTACTCCTGGCCTGGGGAGATGTACAAATATGGATTTTAAGTAGAAACCTGGCACACAACCGGTGTTTAAAAAGAAACGTAATGTCCCGTTCGCTTTCCTGAAAAAAATAAATCAGAAACTAGAAAGATTAGAAAGCCTCGATGTACTGGCTAAAATTGGATATAATGAGTGGGTTGGTCCGGCAGTTTACGTAAAGAAAAGGTCCGAGGAAATTCGCGTTTGCACCGACTTCGACACCCGAACTCAACGGGTCCTTAGAAGATTTTCACTATCCATTACTTGTCCAGAAGAAGTGTTCACGAAATTAAATGGCGGCAAATTTTTTTCTAAGATCGACCTAAGCGACGCTTACCTACAGATTCTGGTAAATGACAAAAGCACTAACGTCCTCTGTATTAACATTCATCGGGGTTTGAACAGATACGAAAGACTCGCGTTTGGTGTCAAGGTTACACCCGCAATATTCCAGCAAGTAAGGGATACTATGCTGTCCGGTTTGGACACCGCAATCGCATATCTTGATGACATTATCATAGCGAGCAAAAGCAGGGGGGGACATGAAAAACATATCAGACAAGTATTCAGTCGAATACAAGACTATGGATTTAAGATCAAAGCAGATAAATGCGAGTTCTTTTTACAAACAATTAAATACCTGGGTCAAATAATCGATAAAGATGGCAGACGCCCAGACGCAGATAGGGCGATCGCTATTAAAAAAATGCCGGCGCCAGTAAACATAACTCAATTGCAGAGTTTTTTTTAGCTTCGGCAAATTATTACCAGGTGTTAATCCTAAATATACACAAATGGCGCGCACCACTTAATGAATTGCTGAAAAAGGATAAGGCTTGGGAGTGGACAGAAGATTGCCAGACATCATTCCAAGAAATAAAAAGAATCCTGACTTCAAAACTATTCCTAGCGCATTTCAACTCGCAGTTGGACATAATAGTAGCTAGCGACGCTAGTCAATATGGTGTCGGGGCGTGCATGCTACATCGAATGCCGGATGGCTCGAAACAGCCTATTGCTTTCGCATCACGGACTCTCTTGTCAGCGGAAAAGAATTATTCTCAGATTGAGAAAGAGGCCCTATTTGCAGTTTCAAAATTCCACCGGTTCTTGTACGGAAGACATTTTTTCTACAAACCGACCATAAGCCGTTGATATCCATTTTTGGATAAAAAATTGACTTTCAACATTCACTGCGAACCGACTATTAAGATGGGGAACTATTCTGCTGAACTACAATTTTACAATTCAATTTCTCCCCTCAAAACAACTAGAAGATTCAGTAATCGTGGCACTACGTATTAATAGTGATGTAAAAACCATAATAAACAATATTATCCGCGAACTGCCGGTCACACTTCAGGAAATTAAGTCAGAATCCCTAAATGACAATTTCATTCAAACCACGAAGCAGAAATTAGCACTGAGTGACACCAGTTCAAACATTTTTCTGATTGCGACGAAATACCGTTATACAGTGAAAGGGTTGTCATCCCCCAAACCGTTCAAAAAAGAATTCTCAGGGATTTTGACATCCAGGAATAAACAGAATGAAAAGCCTAACGAGAAGTTTTGTTTATTGGTCAGCTATGGACCAAGATATTACCGACATGGTGAACAAAGGCTGTGCTTTGGCTGCAAAATCACCACCGATAACATATAAATCTTGGCCTAAGGCTGAACAACCATGGTCGAGGATCCACATCGATTATGCGGGAACTGTGGAGGATTCTTACTACCTGATAGTAGTTGACTCCTACTCTAAATGGCCAGAGGTACTAAGATGCAGAAAACTGACCACAGCAACAACGACAATGTTTTTATTGGAATTGTTTGCTCGGTTTGGGGTCGTAGAATGTTTGGTTAGTAACAACGCTACACAGTTCACCTCGATAGAATTCAAAGAATTCTGAGAGACGTATCAAGTCAACCATATTACGACACCTCACTACAACACCGAAAGCAACGGCCAGACCGAATGCTTCGTCGATACGCTTAAAAGGGCATTAAACAAGGCGTCCGATACACCGACAGAAAAGGCCCTTCAGCAATTTGTGCACGTTTACAGAACCACGAGAAATCCGAACAAATCAGATGCGGGATCCCCAGCAGAAATCATGTTTGGACAGAAAATAAAATCCGTATTTGATAAACTGCTACCCAAACACGTAGTACACAACAGAACCTCTACAATGCCAACGAAACAGTTTAACAGCGGAGATAACGTGTATTGTAGACATTTTAGAAATAACGTTTCTTTTTGGGAACAGGGCACGATCTTATGAAGAATCGGCCATGCTACATACATCATTCAGGGCCCAAAGTTCCAACATAAGAGGCACCTGACCCAAATAAGGAGACCCTCCAAAAGGGATGTCAGAAGCGAGACGCTCCGGCAGAAAGAGGAAGCGCACAGACCCCTTGCTGATCTGCCCCAAAAGGAAGAAATACTGATTTTCACAACCACGGAAATGAGCTTCAGAGGGGGGTGTTGTGGGGGAATCACTCTCCAAATGGACTGTTCTATCCATTATATATACCGCAGACCTTTTGATCTCACGTGTGGATTAAACACCAGAGTGACCTTCGCCTGCTCGGTGACGTTTACTACTCTTTTCAGTTGTAACCTTTACGTTGTTGTTGTTCCAGTAATACATTGTTTAAACTCTATTCCGTTGTTCTGCTTTCTTTGTGACTTATTGCAAGCCATAACACATATCTACAACTACTAAAACCATAGGCACTATTCTATCAAAAATGCATATAAACGCACTACAACACAAAGTTAAAACCAAGGCATCATCAGCTCTCTTGCAGACAAAGATCGTGGTGTTGTAATAATAGAAAAGAACAGTATACAAATAAAACATTTTGTAACTCGGCCCTGTCGGTGGGGTATTAGAATACACCGACTGCCTCCCTGCAGAGGGTAAAAGTCCCTCAGTGGGGGTCCTGGATATGACCTTAAACTATATCCAATGGTAAAGCCCTAGTTTGCGGGATTTGGGGAGTGTGGAGCCACCCTTTAATTACCATTGCTCCCAGGTCCACTCTGACCCGGAGTGGTAGTACCTGTTAGGGTTCCAACTATGGGTTGAATAGAAACCGACTTGAAAACAACAAATATATTCTATTAAATTTTTTTTCTTCAAAATCTTTGGATTCGGCATTAAATAACCCGAAAAGGGTTGATATGCCGTAAAACAAAAACAACCAACCAACCAACATTTTGTAACTCCTTCAAATTCAAACTATGAAGGAATTAATTCCGGACTATGTTACCCAACCCCCTACGATTGTCGAAATTGCCCTAGAAAGAGTGCGAATGAGAGCTGAAGTAGAGCTTTTATTTATGTGAGCGATCCCGGCGTACTAGCAGATTACGTGGCTGGTTAAAAAGCGGTTAGATCGCTGATACAAAATACATTTGAAAAACAATTTCGGGAACATCAATAGTATTGTTTTGTAAATAGGATTGTTGTATGTTATCTAAGCGTGTTTTGCTTTGAAGTGACTTTAAAGATAAAGGCCGAGGTTGGGCCTGTGTGGAAACCAAACTAATGGAAAAATTTAGCTCTGTCGGAAAACACCTAATTAATATGCATAGTTGATATGGCCAATTAGGCAATCAAGGCGAATCAGAGTAGTGTGTAATGAATAAGGATTGGTTGGATGAGAAACCCTGATCAACCGAAACTTTAGCCGTTAAAATGAGCCGCACAGCGGAATAGAATTGTTGTTGTAGTCAGAATTATTTTAATAATTAATACTTACTACGAAACCAAAACTTGTGTCAACGTCGGTTATTCGCCGCTTGTAAACTTGTGAATTAACTGCAGATGAAATATACCAAATTGAAGTTATCTGGAGACTTTGAGTCATACAAATTTCATTTTTCGTTTCTTTTCTTTTTTTTTTCTTCGCCAGCCAACTACTATTGATACAATAACAACAGGAATCTCACATAAGCCCTGTCATCGTCGCAGCGGCCGAGATCACACTATTGGACTTCCGTGGATGTTCCAATCTGAACCACCTAGAACGACACTTATAGGCCGGTGAACATTACGGGTTATATATTTACTTGAGGCGATCGGGTTTTCGTCGTGTTATAGTTAATACAAAAAATAGATAAATTAAAAAGATCATAGGAAATTATTAAATAATAACAAAACTTGGTCAACATATTCAGAACATCATCCCATAATTTTGATATCATATGGCATGCCTAAAAATCTTCAAAATATTCCAATACGCCTCATTATCTCAGGCATCGACAGTGCTACTCAAAATTAGCACGTGCCATCGCAAAAATACTAACTCCATTACTAAGTACAATTAGCCTATCCCATATAAAAAAAAAACTCCGGAGACCTACGCACTAAAATCAAAAAAAGTATATAATTATTTTCACAGCCATATATATATATATATATATATATATATATATATATATATATATATATATACATATATATATTGTATACATATATTCTTACTAATAAATGCCCTAACATACTTCAAAATCATATAAAATTAACATTAGCTTACCTTTCCCAATACATAATGTTATAACTCTATGCGTTGATATAACGTATTTTAGCTTCGATAAATTCTAGCACAAGCAGATGTTTGACATAACCATGTTTAACACCCTTAGTGTAGTGTTTGTATGTTTGTTATTAGAATTAATAGAAAATGAACCCTTCAAATATAAACTATGTAATGGTACGTCTTACTTTAGATCCATAGGATAGTCTATATTTCCCTTTTAAATCCTCTAAAATAGAACACATCATTAATTCAAACAAAACAGAACCGAACTTTGAACACATTTTTGTAAAATAAAACAATGATATCATATCTGTTCTTGATATTCAACTAATAAACAACAATTTTTGTAAAATAAAACAATGATATCATATCTGTTCTTGATATTCAACTAATAAACAACAATGATAAAATAAGTTGTAAGATTCACTGCAAACCAACTAATAAACATGTCTATATAGATTTATATTCGCACCAAAACGATAGAGTAAAAACACGCATTGTAATCAGATTTTACTGTAATCAGAGTTCTAAGATTGCAGACTAGCAGCGAATATCTCACTGAAGAATTTACAATACACTGAACGCAAATTTAACATTCCAAAATAATCGCCGTATTTCATATTAAACTAAAAAAGAAATCACTCCAAATTTACTCGTATACAAATATTCTTACTAATAAATGTCTTAACACAATATAGACAGCTCCAAATAAACCCGACATTGACGATTAAATTTAGCCACACCGACTGAAATTACGAATAATCCTATCTACATGAGATTAAATAGAGACCAAAATATCGCAAGTGGCCTCATCTACAATTATAGATACTAGCTGGACCCGTGAAAATTTCACTTTTTCTTTTTTTTTTTTTTCACATACACATTATCCCATCATATATCCGTACCTTGAAACATTTACATTAACTCTTTACTGCCCTGGCCGACGAATTCACCCTGTGTACTATTTTTTTTAATAGTAAATGAAGAGTACGGTAGGTAAAATGTATGTAAATATGTATATACCAAAATCACGATATTAGTGCTCCAAATATTCTCAATAAATACATCCTCAATTATGTTTTATAAATATGTTTATTTAAAAATATTTTCAAAAGTTTTATTCAATTTTTAGCTTATTTATCATATACTTATTATATAATTGAGACTTAGGGTTTTTAAAACATGTTATTGTTAATTTCGCACAGTAATGGGTTAAACCTGTGCATTTTGTTCAAAAATATTTGAACCTAACGTTGAACCAAAACTATCCCAGAATATGTTCTTGATGTTTAGATGCATATGTTTGATTACTTAAAATACATTTAAAATGTCAACGTTTAAAAATTATAAACTGTCATTACATGTGTTTTTCTCCCATATACGTCCACTATTCAGATTGCCTCAGGGAACCCAAACACATGGACAATTTTAGATGACTTCTGTGTATACGATATTTCGTGTAAATGTGATTCCTCTTCTGTGGCCATGCGTGGAATCATTAAGATGTTGGACTTTAACTCTCACAGTCTTCATTGCTCTTGCTCTTGAGAACGCTACATAAAGCTGGCCATGAGTAAAGCATGGCTTTGGTAAATATATGCCAACTCTATCAAAAGTCTGACCTTGAGCTTTATTTATTGTCATTGAGTATGAGAGGCGAACTGGAAACTGAGTGCGATGAAGAACAAAAGGAATATTGGTATCGTTAGGTTTCAGTTTTATCCTTGGGATAAGTACTCTCTTATGAGCGTGTGAACCGCTGATTATTGATGCCTTGATGCTGTGCTCGTGAAGCTGAATGACCTCTAGTCGAGTGCCGTTACACAGTCCCTGAGTTATGGAGAGGTTTCTCAGTAGCATAATTATTGCTCCGATTTTCAAATTCAACCTATGAGGAGGCATGCCAGATGGAGTTAGAGAATTAATGAATTCCATTGGATAATTTTGTGCTTCCTCGTCATTATCGCAACTTACAGAATCAGTGCTGAGGTACGTTTTATTTTCTGTTGGCAACATTCTCAAAATTTCCTCATTGACCGCTAAGCATTCAGAATTCTTTGGCAGACACTTGTTTCGCTTAGGGGAACCGGAAGCTTGAATATACTGTACAAAGTTTTGCCGCATTTCAACAGTGTTGCAGCAATACCAGTCCAAGCAGAAGTGTTTGTCTTAATGTTGTTAGCGTTAAGGTATTCATATAACTTGTTGAAAAGATAGGTTTTTCCTGAACCACCGGGTGCATCCACATAAAACAATCTATTTTCTGTTTGCTCACCTTGCTCAAAGAGAAGGCACTTGCAACCACAGCATTGAATATCTGCCTCTGTTCAATATTAAGAGAAGTCACATCTATGTTAGAGTTTCCAACATCTCCTTCATGTCCAGGATGATCTCCAACTGGTTCAGGCAGACCAAACATGTTGCAATTCATGCCATGTTCCATGAATAAGGTATTCAGAAAGTGGAGAGCAACATTTTCAGCAGTTATGTTATCATATCTAAGCAGCAGATCTTCGATCATAAAATGCTTATTCTCATTCCATAAATGCAGAGCATTCACGGGCTGGTTGAAGACGCACATCATGGAAAACATGGATAATAGTTGTCATGGTATCTGATGAGCTGCTGCTTCTGTCAAAGCTTCCTGCAATGAATTGTCATTCTCAACCAGGCGCAGTCTAATGCATGCGTCTTTGAAGGTGGCCATTTCTTGACCATCGATTGTCTTCAAATTGCTGAATGAAGTCGCTCCGGGGACATGAAGGATCAACATCCTCAAATAAAATTTTTCTTCATTTCGAGGACTTGCAGAGTACATTCTGGTTAAAATGTTGCTGAATCTAATTCGCCGTGTCCACTTTGTTGTTTGTTTGTTGAAGACATAATGCTCAGGTACAGAACAATAGAAAAGATTTCTTGCATTCTCATCTGTTTGATTGAGTTTGAACCAAGCTGTCAATTGTGTGTCACGTTCTTCTGCTTTCGCTGCCGCCTGTCTTTGATTCCCTTCTCTATAGTAAACATGCTGCTCATCAGGCAAATGTACAGCCAAGCGATAAACAGTGTGGGATTGAGCATGCATTTTGAACTCTGACAATCTCCAAAAGCCCTCTGGAGGAGACACATATCTACATGACAAAAACTGTTTAACTTCATTGTGTTCATATATTCCAGTGGGCTCATTATTATCTAAAACATGTTTGATTTCCATGTTTGCACAATCGTGACCTTTATATATATATTTGAATAAATATTTTACGCTTTTCACCGAGGAACACACTTCAACATTAATATGGGCACGGTATTTTTCCAGTAGATACTTATTGTATGGGACAACGAATCTGTTGTCAACCTCATGAGTGCCAACTTGTACCTTTTCTCCATTGTTTCTCCGTCTGTACACTGGATATCCGGATACATTTGTATTCGTTTCTTCAAGGAAATCTTTTGGAAATTTTTTCTCACATGTTCCGTCAACCATGCACACAGAATTAGGATTTGATATCCCACATGGACCATAGATCATCAATGTTCTCACGCATTCTTTCAACTCTGGGTAGTCTAATGAAGGTATTTCAGCACAAACCATCTCATCAATTTGTTCTCTTGTCCTCAGTTTGTCTTCTTCTCGCAGCATTACCAAAAGGTGGCAATGTGGTAGACCGCGCTTTTGAAATTCAATGACATAGATATGAGCAACTGGAACACCAAATATATGTCTATCCTTGATATCAATCATAAGTTTCTTTAGGTGCATGTTATAAACTCGCGCAACTAAATCTGGCCTGTTTTGTGTTGTTTCATGCGGTCCAAGGTTATCTGTGATTTCTCGACACTTTGGGTTACACGTGTATGTCAAGAAAATATCTGGTTTTCCAAATTTGCAGACGATCGCCATGGCATCTTGATATGCTTGTTGCATGTTTCTCGGACTTCCTGTGAATGTAGAGGGCAAAATGACTGGAACACCTGCCTCTTGATGCTCATTCTGTCTTCCTAGGTGATCCATGAGACCCGAATAAAGTGCCACTCTTAATTGTGCTTGGTTATTTTGAATGAAGTTCAGACGGCATCCCTCCACCTTCACATAAGCGTCAACAATATATTGTTGCAATAATTTTC
Organism: Euprymna scolopes; assembly: GCF_053919585.1. Taxonomy (NCBI): domain Eukaryota; kingdom Metazoa; phylum Mollusca; class Cephalopoda; order Sepiida; family Sepiolidae; genus Euprymna; species Euprymna scolopes. Next base: position 68,161,551 of record NC_136494.1, on the reverse strand, counting down.
CAGCTCGATGCAAAGCACTAAAGCCCTCTCTGATAGCTAGCCGGTATGAGTAAAACTCTTGCATGGTGACTTTGGTGCGAACACGAGTTTGGCGTTGTGCCCCATGAGCCATTTGTATATGCCATCCCGATTCTCCATTCGGAAAGAGAAGAGGATAAACTATGGGATCAAGATGGCAAGAGATGTAAGCAATCCTCTCCCTCTGTTGACCTATGGGATAAACAATGATATCACGATGTACTGGAGGTGCACCATCATCACCAACGAATATGGCCGCAATCTCATTGCCTGATGGGTTGTTGTATGTCCTTCTGTCAGGGCCAGGGATGAAGTGCATGGTTACTTGTCTTGGTGACACGTTCTCAATTGCAGCTCTCTCTTGTTCTTGTTGTTCAATATCCCTCATATTATGGTATGCTGCTGCATAAGGATTATTAATCAGTGCTTCATTTATCTTTTGAAAAACAGACACTAAACAGTTAGCATTTTCTGGAGCATTTACTCTATTGTGTATGGCTTTATTGGTTTCTATGATGTACAGCTGGCCATATCTTCTCTCTTCAGGGTCATTTGCATGGAGGTTGCTAGCGTAGTGGTAAGTTTGACCTTGTAAACGGAAACAATAGGGTCCACGTCCTGGAGGGGATCTAATATTGGCACCAAAAGATGCAAAAGCAAATGCAGAATTATAGTTTCTTATATTCTGCCTGAAATTTGCACCCTCGGCATTGTTGGCATCAAATAATAATCTTAAATTTTCGGGGTAATCTTGTAAGGGGGTAGCATTACTTTTCCGTTATGACAGCAATTTCGTTGTTCTCTTTGGAATCTTAAGACTCTGCAAAATTGACATCGGACATCCATGGCTCCAATGTAATATATTTGGCGTTCCATATTGTGGGCATTTCTATGACGTTGAACTCTATTTCGCTCATTTTCAAGATGATTTTGGCGCTCTTGTTGATTCATATTATTTCTTCTTACATGGCCCATGTTTCTCATGTTTTCTAGAAATTGCTGTCTTTCTTCCATATTCATATTATTTCTTCTTACAAGGTCCCTTTTTTTCATGTTTTCTAGAAATTGCTGTCATTCTTCCATATTCATATTATTTCTCCTTACGTGATCTCTATTTCTCAAATGGTCAAGATGTAATTCTCGCTCATCCTGGCTCATATTACGCCTTTGCTGTTGCATTCTTTGTCTGTTTCGATCACGGATTGATTGTCTTTCCTCTTCTCGCAAACGCTGTCTCTGTCTCTCTCTTGCTGCTTCTCTTTGCTGTGTTCTTCTCTCATCCATTGCTCTAGATGGGCCAAACGGTCTGTGTTTAATTTGTCAATAATAAATGAATATTCCTTTTTTTCTCTCTCTCTCTCTCTCTCTCTCCCTTGAGCGTTCTTTTTTTCTCTCTCTGCCTGGGTTGGCAGACGATAATAATTATTTGTAGACAATTTTTTCAGAAAAAAAAGCAAAGAAGGCCAAAATTAAAAGCGAAGGCACATTTTTTAAGTAAAAAAGGCTAACAAAAAGCCAAATTGAAAATTAAAGGAAAATTGATTATATCGAAGTTCTTGACTTTCAAATATAAACATTTAGTAAGTAACTGTGTAAACAGATTTTAAAATATTTTAAATTAACGAAGACCGCGTTTCTCTCTCTCTCTCTCTCTCTCTATCTATCTATCCATCTATCTATCTATCTCTCTCTCTGCCTTGAGCGTGCGTACAGAAAAGGGCTGAACTTGAAAAAAAAAGCCAAACAGAAAATCTGATGGCCAAAAAACTTTTTCTTTTTTTCTCTTCCCTCCCCCATCTATCTCCCCCTCTAACTCTCTTCCCCATCTCACTCCTCTATATCCCCCCTCTCTCCCTCCCTCTCTATCCTATTGGATTTGTTTATATCTAACAGCAATCAGTAGTAGTTGGTGGAGTAAACATATATTTTTAGAAAAATATTTCATGTTTCGTTCCTGGATTAGCGGAATACACATCAAACGAAGGCTAATGTAAATTTCACGGTTTTTTGTTTCTTTTGTTTTTCTCTCTCCCTAGTAAATAACTGTGGAAACAGAGTTTAAAATATTTTTAATTAACGAAGACTCTCTCTTTATCTCTCTTTCTCTATCTCTGTCTATCTATCTATTTACGGATTACACATTAAACGAACGCTCAAGGCAGAGTAGATATATAGATAGATAGACAGGCAGAGAGAGAGAAAGAGAGAGAAAGTGAGAATCTTCGTTAATTATAAATATTTTAAAATCTGTTTCCACAGTTATTTACTAAATGTTTATATTTGTAAGTCAACAACTTCTAGGGAGAGAGAGAAAAACAAAAGAAACTAAAAACCGTGAAATTTACATTAGCCAACATGGCAACCCTGATCTCTGCCTTGAGCGTTCGTTTAATGTGTAATCCGCTATTCCAGAATAAAATCTTCTCAACCAATCAAATTTGCCGGAACGTGTGACACACATAGATAGATAGTTACAAGCGTATTAATATATAGATATTCCATAAATTTGAATTTAAAAAATACGTTAAAAATCATAGCTGATGTATATTCCATTCCATCTCTTGACTATGATAAAATCTGTACAGAAGATTTTATAAACACAGGAAATACATAACACAGGAAAGACATAACACAGGAAAGACATAAAAACAAATCACTTGCTCAAAGCCATTTACTTTCTTGTTTAGAAGTATAGCCATCAATTTGATTTTACCAACGCAAATCTTAGAAAACAAGTGCACTATAAATCTATACGTGTTTAATTGACTCTGCCTTGATTTTTTCTAAACCAAAACCAAAAATAAAACAAAAAAAATAATGAAACGTTTGTATCACATTTCTCCTTCCCTATCACAAACTGTCATTAATGAAAATATTTTGAATGTCAGTTGATTCTAAATGTGTACTCTTGTACACACACACACACACACACACACACACACATATATATATATATATATATATATAAACCTATATACATATTCATATATATATGTACATATATCTGCATATATATGCATATATTTGTACACACACACCCATATATATATATATATATATATATATATATATATATATATATAGATATAGATATATATGTATGTATATATAATACGTTCTGTTTTGTATATACTGCATATTCGAATATGTTATATATATATATATATATATATATGCATATATATATATATTTGAACAGGCACTCATGTAAGTGTACGTATCTAATTAAAATAAATTTAAAAATATTGCTCACGTTTGTTATATATGCACTAAAAGTAATCGATACTCTCGTCATGAAGAAGTTTTTTGCTGTTTCATTCTTTAAAAAGCTCGCGTAAGATGAGCGAAACGTCAAGCAATGAGTTTTTTTCCTCTAACATCTTAAACTCCGTCTCACATACAAAAAAACACACACACACTCACATATGTGTGTGTGTTCTTTTTGCGTGTGCGTGTGAGCGTGTGTTTGTGTATTTGTTTATAGTGATATAATATATTATACTCATGAGTATCGCCTAATTATCTGAGAATTAACAGAAATAAAATATATAAATGTTATGTTTACTTTGTTCTTTTTTTGTACAATTGCACAAAGACTTATATCATGTGTGTTAAGGAATCGTTAATGGTGCAATACAGCGGAGTATTTTGAAGCTAATTTATTAACTTATGAATAATAGCTGAAGTTTTCATGAACGGCTGTATCTCTCAGGCAGATTATTACATGGACTACACAATAATAGTAAGTTGCGAATTGTCAGTTCAAGATAATGTAAAGGCGCTTGTCGTCGATTCACTCTCTTAGTCGTAACTAAATTTAAATTTTATAGTGGCCACTGCTACTTCAAAATGTGTTGACTTCTCATTTAATCCTCTAATTATATTTTTATATAAGAGTAATGTATGCTACACGTGTTGCTGTCACACTTGGAAGGGAAGTCCGAGGCACCTTTACTTGCTTTGACAAGATACAAAATCAAATTCGCAGACCAGTGAAGGAAGAAGTCTTCTGTTATCTAAATTACTACATAGCTAGTATTTCTCTACTCCTGCCATGAAATACACTCGACTAAGCTTTAATCTTTTTTTTTTTTTTTTTTTTGTTTTTTTGGTAGAAAATAAGAGCAATAACTGGTCTCTCTACTACAAGGGCAAAACGTTTACGTTCTTCATATATGTGCCTAGCGTTAGGCAGAATTTGCACAAACAGTGGAATAAAATACCATAGAACTAATTTCCTGTAGAATACAATAAATCTAATATCAACAAATACTTGTAATATATCCTTTTCTTAGGAAAACACAAGGCATTTCTACAGTTTAAAATCCGTTTTTTCGTGGATTTCGCTCGGTAACGCCTGGCCGACGAAAACTGCTGGAGTATACTGAGCGAACCGAAGCCAATACAAAAACGTGGAAAAAATAATAATTTAAAAAAAAAACTACCGAAATAAATTAACAAAATTTACTGTTTTATTTTTATATTATTGTCAACTGATTTTTTTTGTGTAATAAAAATTTTCGTCTATGAAATAGTGAACAAATGTTTTTTTTGTTTCTTTTAATATATATTTTTACATTTACATATGATATATATATATATATACATATATTTACATTTTACATTTACATATATTACATTCTAGATTTACATATATTTACATATACATATATATATTTACATATACATATATAATATATATATTTACATATGCATATATATATTTACGTTTACATTTACATATATTGATATATATATATATATATATATTTTTTTTTTTTTAATATATATATATTCACATTTATTGTGGGCGGTTCGGGTTAAATTGATGGGTGGGGCAACATATAGTTTCCTGAGGATAAGTTATTTCCTCAAAGATAGAATTTCTGCCGGTTGAAGGAAAGCATTTCATTTCTCTTCCTTGTCACACTAATAAATACTTGTTGTTTGAAGTGCAATGCAACTTTTCCCTTTCCTTTCTTTTTTTTCTACCAATTTGGTATCGTCTGTCCTGTGTCTTTCTGCCACTTGGTTTTTCAGTAAATAAGCCCACTCGGCATTTTCCGGACCGGTGTTTGCATGCCGGGCGTTGCCAAGTGAGACTCACGGAAAAACGAATTTTAAACTGCAGAAATACGAAACACAATTTGACTATTCATTTTAAATCTTTTCATAGTATTCATCATCATTTAATCAATCACTTCATTAATTCTTATATCGCTTTTTGGTCCTGTAAAGTAGTTACCCATTATTAAATAAGATAGTTGCTGAAAATTTTAAACCTGCAATAGTTTGTATCTGTTCATAAAATGATACATTCTTTTTTATTATATATTAGCAGAGAAAAAAAGTTTGACTACTCCGTTTATCATGTTAAATCAAGACCGTCTTAAAAGACAAGATGGCCGGTGGGCAAAAATAATTTAATCTGCTGACGTCATCACGGGTAGTCCATTAGTTGTTTCTTTACACCGGTAAACACCGGTAGTGACTCGTGGATATCTCCATTCACCAAAGTAAGTTTTAACGTGCTCCCCCCTGTATTTAACACGATGTAACTATAATTTAATTCAATATTATCATCCTAAGTTTTTTACCATTCAAAAGAAGCGTCAAATAAATTGCTAATATTAAAAAAAATTTTTTTACAGCATACAAAACTAATGAAAATGCGAGACAACATCGACTCTTTTGAAGAGACGATTTTTTTAAACTGTTGACACGTTTTAAAAATTTAGCAAAAATTAATTTTCCTGAAATTTTCAATATTTAAAAATAAATTATGCCGGCTGATAACATTTTTAAACTTTTTTTTTAAGCTAGAAAGATAAAATTTAAAAATACTTATATATATATATATATATATATATATATATATATATATATATATATATATATATATATATGAAACTTAAAAGTAAAAAAAAAAAAACGCGCGTTCATTTCGGGTTTGTATTACTGTACACAGATTCGAAAAAGTTGTCAAAAAACAAATATATGACAAATAAATGTTATCAAAGGCAAGAAAAGTTACTTTTCTACCAAACTAGATATATTTTTCGTGTTTTTATTCAATGTAACATGTTTATTCAGCTCCAAAAACAAGGTGTTATAAATAAAAAACTAGAAAAAATATATGTCAAGCTATGTCACGGTAACATATATTGAGCGAGTTTTTTACAGTATTTTAACCAGTTTTTTATTTATAACACCTTTTCCCAAACTTACCGTGTTAAAGAGGGAGTCAGACGCCATCTTGAAATTTCCGGGTTTGTATTACTGTACACATAGATTCGAAAAAGTTGTCAAAAAACTAATATATAACAAATAAATGTTATCAAAGGCAAGATAAGTTACTTTTCTACCTAACTGGATATATTTTTTGTGTTTTTATTCAATGTAACATATTTATTCAGCTCGAAAAACATACAGTGTTTACCGATGTATTGAAAAATTTAAAATGGCGGCCGACTCTCTCTTTAACACGGTAAGTTCGAAAAAGGTGTAATAAATAATAAACTAGACAAAATACTCTTAGAAATTTGCTCAATATAAGTTACCGTGACATAACTTGACATATATTCGGTGGTTTTTTAATAGTATTTTGTCTAGTTTATTATTTATAACACCTTTTCTCGAACTTACCGTGTTAAAGAGAGAGTCGGCCGCCATTTAAAATTTTCCAATACATCGGTAAACACTGTATGCTTTTTGAGCTGAATAAACATGTTAAATTGAATAAAAACACGAAAGTTATATCCAGTTTGGTAGAAAAGTAATTTATCTTGCCTTTGATAACATTTATTTATTATATATTTGTTTTTTGACAACTTTTTCGAATCTATGTGTAGAGTAATACAAACCCAATTTTCCAATACATCGGTAAACTAGCAGTATCAGAATTTTTGTAGGAATTTTTGACACCCCTAACACGAAACTGCGAATACAATATAAAAATCTCGTAATTTCTCTGTTAAAAGTGGGTTATTTATTTTCTTTATGGATTATACTTCCAAAATAAACTATTACAGTTGTTTTAAAAGTAATAGAAATATTTTTTTTTTAAAAACAGTAATGAATTTTCCGAACTCAATATTTTTCAATTTTAAACTTTAAAAATCTATCAAAATTTTTCTATGGTTCTATTTTTACGATATTTTCAGGGTCAATGTGAAATTTTATGTTCTTTCCAATAAACCGAATATAATATTTTAGACAAACGTTTTTTTTTTAAATTCACGCCCCCCCCAAATGTCACCCATTTTCAACTTTCTCTTAAAAAGTAAATAATTAATTTATGTCGGAATTTTATATATCACAAATTGAAGAGAAAAGGTCAATAAATAATATATTCAAATTTAAAACAAAAACAAATGCCTTTTTTAGAAATTTACCTGTAAAGTCCGAAGTTTAAAACCTTTAAAAAAAAAAAAAAAGAAAACACGTTTTTTTTTTGTTTTTTTTTAATAAAACCTTGGTCCTTGCTCCTTTAATTGAAAAAAAAAATTAGGGCTTGAATTACATTTTTCGAGGAGTTATAAGCTTGGAAATATGGGGTGGAATTATTCACTATTTTCACGAAATTTCTGACACTGCTATCGGTAAACACTGTATGGTTTTTGAACTGAATAAACATGTTACATTGAATAAAAACACGAAAAATATGTCCAGTTTGGTAGAAAAGTAACTTATCTTGCCTTTGATAACATTTATTTGTTTTTTGACAACTTTTTCGAATCTATGTTTACAGTAATACAAACCCACGTATTTTAACAAACTGAAAATATGGATATAAAAAAATGATTTTGCATGTTATTTTTTTATGTGGTGAAATAATCTTAAATAAGAAACATGATTTTTTCTTTAGGTTAATTTTTTTACTGTGCAATATTTCATGAATTTATTAAAAATATTGTATTTGATTTTGAAAAAATATTGTGGTTCATTTGCATTTAAAAATATTGTGGTTCATTTTGATTAAAAAATATTCATTTTGATTAAAAAATATTCATTTTGATTTAAAAAAAATATTGTTCATTTTGATTAAAAAATATTCCTTTTGATTAAAATAAATTCATTTTGATTTTAAAAAATATTGTTCATTTGATTAAAAAAATAGTTTAATTTTAATATTTCAAATGTTTTTCTTGTGTTCTGCTTCAAATATTCATAATCTTACATGCATAATTTTCATTTAATTATATTAAATAAACTTCAAGTTTACTACAAATCAAATCGTGTTCCTTCACTTTTTAAAAATGTAATTTATAAGTAATTAAAGAACGCATTCTAATCTTTAAAATCTATAATACAACGAAATATTCAATTGCTTATAATACTTAAACAAACAACTTGTGTTTTATTATTTTTTTATTATTAATATTAGACGAGTTTCAGTATAAATCATCGTGTTCTTTCTTTATTTCAATCAAATTTTGAAGTTTTGTAACGCTGTCTGTAAAAATTACTGTTCATTATTGACAGTCTAAGAGTTCCACATATCTTGCTTGTTGGGACCTCGGCGATGACGTCATTTTTTCAGCTGGCCGGCCATCTTTATAACGAAGGCCACGGTTAAATCCTCTCATCATTTCAAATAAGATCCTATTAATTCTTATTCTAGAGTCGCTTTTACATAGTCCTGTTAAGTAGTTACCCATTATTAAATAAGACAATCGCTAAAAATGTAATTTAAATCTGTAATAGTTTGTGTCATTTCATGGAGAGATCGGCCAAAAAATGTTACCTTCTTTTCGTTTATGTATTCAATTAAAGCACATGTAAATACGATTCATTACTTTAAAGTATTGTAAAAGAAATCGAGGATATTGACACTTGTGGAATTGCATTTCAGTAATCAAACTTTGATGGCAGTAGATTAATTGAAATGCGATCGTTGCTTGGCGTGTTTCATTTTTTGTTTGTTTTCCTGTGATCGAATAAATGAAACAAAAAAAAAACTATCGAATGAACTGGTCTGTACACGTTCTGCATACAAACCCAACTTAGTTAGTTTAGGAGCAAGGGAAGGCGTTAAAATGTCCAATTCTCCCCGTATGCGGGCCGCTTGTTAAAATATTCAAAGAGATCACACTTGCAAAGTGTAAATTAGGTTCTCTGAAATGGAAGCAACATGTCTCTGCGGGAAGATATTTCAAAGTCATTGTGAAAGCGTTTAAATAAAGAAATATCACGATGTAATAGTAAACAATCTTTTATAAATAAACTGTGAAGCACAGTGTAAAATACACTTTTCTTTCGTTTTTATCTCTTTCTATCTCTCTCCCTTTCTCTCTCTCTCTCTCTCTATATATATATATATATATATATATATATATATATAGAGAGAGAGAGAGAGAGAGATAGATATAGATACAATATTAATAAACAACTATATGATGATATGAATTAAATGATGAAATAATAAAAAAGGGAATAGATCAAATAGATAAATATAGACCTTGATTTACATGTGCATTTCATATTGCATTTTGAAAAGGAAAACGTGAACAAGATTCGCTCATCATAGAATTTTTGAAATTTAACAACAAAGTAATAAGGTTAAAGTAGTAATTTGTTTTGCATCCCAGCAAAGAAAAAAGATAGAATTTATACATAAAGTTAATAAAAATGGTTTTATTTTGATTTATTATTTTTCCTGATTTTGGCCAATATTCTTAAGAAATAAGTAGATTCCTTCGACATACCATTGCACAATAAAATAAAAGAAAAAAGAAAGCTATTTTTGCGCACGTCATATTTTTTTTATAAATACGTGAGAGGTTTTTTATTCGTTGTAAATAAAAGACAAGTTTTGCGCATGTTTTACTTTTATAGAATCGTTAAAAAGACGGAAATTAGGTAAGAATTATATTTGTATAAAGGTAGTGATTTAATGACGTCTTTTCCTATCATTAGCGTTTCGAAGCAAAAAAACGAAAATAACTTTGAGGGCAACTATTCTTCGAAAGGGCAAAAGAACATCAACTAAGTGTAATTTCATTGCGCTTTTTGTCAAGATATATATATATATATATATATATATATATATATATATATATACATGTATATATAGTTTATATATATAGTTTATATATATATATAGTTTATATATATATATATATAAATAATGTACAATATTACGTATTTATAGAGACAATTTCTAATCGGTTATTATATGAAACCTTATATATTGTAGTGGATCTGATATATACATATATATATATACATATATATATGTATTTATCTTTACAAAAAGTGCAATAAAATTACACTTTGTTGATGTTCTTTTGTCCTTTTCAATTTCTAATCGGTTATTATATGAAACCTAATATATTGTAGTGGATCTGATACACACACACACACACACACACACACACACACACACACACACATATATATATATATATATATATATATGGAATTAATGTACAATATGTTTGCTAGGTTTGATTGTTTTACCTCTTACATCAGTTGAGCAAAATAATTCAAGAAAATTAAAGTTATAATAAATCATAATTAGGATCACCTTAATTCATATCAAAATCGATTAGAACATCTATATTCATTGATAGTGAGTTAGATAACGGACTAGAAAATATCCTTATTTAGGCCATTAGGAATAAAAACTAAAACTTTATTGCCTTTGATAATCAATCAATTAAGAACTTTAAAAAGGGAATTCAATTAATAGATCGACCCATTTTTATATAAATTTGCCTTGGTATTCGGATCGGATTTGAAAATGTATCATCTAATCATTTTATGGAAATTAAAATTTTGAATTTTTTAATAAGAAGGGATTAATTAAAAAGCATGATGGGATCTCTGATAAGCAACTCGGAAATGGAATCATTGATGAAATAAATGTCTATCCCTCTAACTATCATAATTATAATTGGATTCACCCATGTGCCCGATACTACCGGTCAGTATGAAAGACTTCTAGACGTTTTTTATTCAACTTCTCCTGAGCTATGTTCATGTTCCTCTAGGATCTTCTTACCACTCCGTTATATCAATTAAGATAAAAATTGCTGACTGGGATAGCTTCCGTACATTCATATCTGATCTACATCTGCATTCTATGTTTAAAAAGGATGTGTCCTCTATAGTATTAGACCTGACCTAATGGTTAATTGTAGACATAGACCGATTCATACCATCCAAAGAAATTCCAGCAAAAACCTAACAGCCAGCCATGGTTCTCCTCAGATAATGCTGATGCCATAGCGCACAGAAATCACTTTTTCCATAGCTACCAACGTAATATGTGCACTGAAACTAAAGCTGCTTTCAGGACCGCCAGCAAACACTGTAAAAGAGTAATAAAAAATGCAAGAGAGCTATATGCTCAGTCCGTTAAATCCAAAGTAGCTGAGCAGCGCCTTGGTTCCCACCAGTTTTGGCAAATAACAAATAGGATCCTGAACAGAAGTGTGCGTTCTATCCCAACCATTATCAATGGATCAGAGGTCATCCCATCAGTATCAGACAATGCCAAACTATTTGTCAGGAACTTTGTAGCTAATTCTACCCCATGCGACCAAGGCCATCAACTCCCCGTATTTCCTCCTATAACACACAACACGCTAGGTAGCATACAAATATCTGTGCGTGAGGTCGCAAAACTAATCAAGAACTTTGATTCCAGTAAAGCAACTGGCCGTGACGGCATTCCAATTAAAGTGTTAAAAAGGCTTCAACCAGAACTTGCCCCCATACTTTAAAAACTGTTTAAGCGTTGCCTTAAGAAGAAGTGCTTTCCAACACCCTGGAAAACCTCATCAGTATGTCCTGTATTTAAGTGTTCAGGTGATAAGTCAGTTCCCTCTCAGTACAGACCAATAAGTCTCCTGTGTGTCATGAGTAAGTTGCTGGAATCCATATTAAATTGGGAAGTAGTCAACCACCTTAGCAGAAACAACCTTCTTAGTCACACGCAATATGGTTTCCGTTCTGCTAGATCTACAGCAGATGTGCTTACGGTTATATCTCATAGGATTACCGAATCTCTCGACAAAGGCTTCCTTTCTAGGGCAATTGCTCTTGACATATCGAAGGCCTTCGATAAGGTATGGCATAAAGGCTTACTTCACAAGATTTCCAGCTACGGTATAACTGGAAATGTTTTCTCAATCTTTAAATAATTTCTCTCAGATAGGCTCATAAGAGTAGTGGTTGATGGGCAGAAATCAGAGACCCGCAGAATTAATGTTGGAGTCGCTCAGTGGTCAATCCTGGGCCCAACTCTCTTCCTGATCTACATCAAGGATCTCCCAAAACACATACTTAAATCATTCGTTGACATCTATGCTGATGACACGACCATCAACGCTCTGATCCCCATCTAGCATCAATTGAAATGTATGGCTCTCATCTAGGTTTCATGTTTTGATAAGCTTCTGGGTTTGGCCTTTACTTCTGATCTGAAATGGAACACGTATCTCAAGTCGCTGGGAAAATGGTGGAATCCTTCTACCGCTCCAGAAGATATGTCACTACTGATGCAATTCTCTATCTATATAAAAGCCAAATATGTCGACAGACGGAAAACTGCTGCCACCTCTGGACAGGAGCTGCTAAAAGCAGTCTATCCTGCCTTGACAAAGTACAAAATAGACTTTGTGGCTTAGTGAGGGGGCGTCCTTTTCTCTTCCCTGCAACCTATCTCCTATAGAAGAGACGTTGCGAGCCTTTCTTTATTTTATCATTATTTCCATGGCAAGTGCTCGTCTGAGTTCCAATCTCTAGTCCCCCTCGCCAATCTTTCACGATAAACACCCGTCTAGCTGAAACCACTGTCAATAATTTTCCCCACTCTTTACATGTACCTTAATCCAAACGTAGATTCCATGAGCAGAGGTTCTTTCTTAGAAGTGCACGCTTGTGGAACTCTCTACCGCTTGCCTTTTTCCCCACCTGACTTCAACTTGAATGTCTTCAAGTCCAACATAAACAAATTCCTGATGAACCGCCCCCTTAATTAATGACACTTTATCAAATCTCCAATACTAACGAATACTACAACAATATCCTACTGATTACTGTACACGGAATGACCCTTATCCCTGAGTGGCTGAGTGGTGACCTCCATGTAAAAAAAAACAGAAAGCGTTCATAATCAGAACATCAGAATAATAATTCAGTTATTAGAAGCATAGATTTTGTGGGTTGATATTAAATGCGCTGTTTTATTTTGGGACTAAAAAATTTGTAATGCTCAGTAACATTAAATAGACTTTCATGATGATACACTTAATCAGTGAATATAATAAAAATGTTTTGTTATTTTTCGGAGAGAGGAAATAAGCTTGATCCTGATAGGTATAAAACTATAGTGTTCTGGTATACAGCAGCACCATTTCTACTTAATTATGCGATAAAACATTAAGTATTATTCAAAAGATAAATGCAGTGAATTATTGAGTAAAACCTATTTATCTGTACAATTTAACAGTAACAGACAATGATAGTGACAATCGTGCCGAAAATAATCTCGTACCCCTACGGGCCTACATAAGGACTTATTATTTGACAGTCTGTGATGATATTTTCATGTCACGATTGTTTTGTTTTCAAGTCAATACAGTAATGTTAATACTTGTTTAAAAATAAAATAACACTTGAACTATTGAAAACAATGGTGACGTCCTCTAAAGTACTTTTTTTCTTGTTTATATGACGGAATATTTAAAAGTAAAGCAATAATATTGGAATTTGGTGATTCGTGCTTTTACTAGCATACATTTTGTGTAAGGAAGAAAAATCATGATAATGTATGCATTGTTTTGGTGAGGACCTTCTTGTCTATTGTTCTCGTGATTTTGTTTTCGTTTATGTTACAATATTTTGGACCATACTGGGGGTAGATATTAATTTGCTGTGCACCGCAGCAAAATGTGGCACAAGGCTGGAAGGAGCAGGACATGAGAGCTCCCCTAAAAAAGGGGCACTTACGCCTCAACAAAATTGCCTGGGCACCCCGTCGGCATTCCCCAGTAGGGGCGCCTCAGGCGACAAGCAATTAATTTGCCCCATCGGAAAGCCCGGTTGAAAGGCCTGGGATGGTGGACCTCTTCGGTAGTACCCAAGCGGTGTACCTCAGTCCGACAGGTGCTGGGCCGATTCCCGGCTCCTCACCTGTCGGGCTGAGTGTCAAGAACGGATCCTTGACGAGTACGACTACCCTGACTCCCTGCAGCCGAAGCCGCTAGGAGACACATCCCGTCATACTGGAGTGTAATGGGGTATGATCCCGCGTAGTCGGGAGATTCTATTTATAAACGATGCTGCTGGGAACTGACGAATCGAATTAATTCCCGTTCTGCTATCAACCAATCAGAAACCAGAATTGCTTCATAAATATTAAACCTTTCTGTAGCAATTTCGCATATGCTTTTTCCGTCTCAACACCGGAAGAATCTTTTGCTCTGTGGATTCCAACTCGAGAGCTGTCTACTGCAAAACAGTCAACTCCCAGGACTTGTAGAACAACGAACCATCTGAAACTGCTCTGTCTACTGCAAATCAGTCACCTCTCAGGACTTGTGTAGAACAACGAACCATCGGAAACTGTTCTGAAACTAAACATCGCTCACACTTCTAGAGTTTATAACTTGGAATATGATTGTTGTTGTGTTTGATTGGTATATGTATTCCGTGGTATTGTATATACAGGTTGGAACGATAAACTTTTTACCCTAGAAGCTATGGCATCATTCCATTTCCGTTTAATTAAAACCGAGTTTTTTTTTTTGCTGTTGCAGACCATCTACTAGTTAACCAGTTATGTACAAATCCCAAGAGCGATAAGAACCTTCTTTAATGTCTGAAAGTGCGACAATGTTCGACGAGCGAGATCGGAGATGCGCTGCTGTACCACTCAGCCTCCCTGCCGACCCAAGTTATGAAAACAGGACCATTACCAGCACTCTCAAATGCAAATCCGGACGGTTCAATACTTGAGAGCATTGTTCAACGAAGTTTTCGGCGCTTACGGAAAAACATGCTCCCAGTTCCGGAAATGTATCTAAGCGGTAATTGAGGCTGAAGGCGGACACATTGAATAGATGTCAGCTCTTCTACATAATCAAGTAACCTGAATTGATTTTTTCAATAAAAATTGTAAAATAAAGCTGTAGTGTTATTTTCTTTAGGGTGACATTTTTATCGCTTAATCCTTAATATATATATATATATATATATATATATATATATATGTATACATATATATATATATATATATATATATATATATATATATATATATATAAAGCTGAATGTCTGTGTGTGTATGTGTCTGGTCACGAATAGGCTCCTATATGGTTGGCTATTTAAAAATAAAACTGATTACATATAATGATAGAATATGTATCGAGACACAGGAATGGTTGTGTTTGATCTGGCAAAACAGTACTTTGCTAGTATATATATATATATATATATATATATTTATATATATATATATATATTATAATATAAAGCTGAATATCTGTGTGTGTGTCTGGTCACGAATAGGCTCCTACATTATATACTATTTTAAAAAACTGATTACATATAATGATAGAAGATGTATCGAGACACAGGAGTGGGTATGTTTGATCTGACAGAACAGTGGTTCATTAAAACTGTGGGGTCTGCGTTCGCGCCTGGTCCACAAAGTATTGAAATAAAAAAATAAAAAATAAAAAAAAGCGTTTACAAGTGTTTTTGATATAGCTGTACATAATAATACTTTGATAAGTATGTTTTAACTTAAGTAGGGATGGTATAATAAAATTATGAGGTCTGCGTTCGCGCCTGGCCTTCCTAGAATGGAAATAGGCACAAACTTCAATATAGATTTTTCATATCTATCTGCGTGAGTATACTTTGATAATTATGTTTCAGTTTGAAGAAATATGGTATAATAAAATTATGGGGTGTTCGTTCGCGCCTGACCACCATAGAATGGAAATATGTCACAAAGTTTAACAAGTTTTTATAATATAGATCCACAGAATATTGTGATAAGTGTTTCCGTGTGAACAGGTATGGTATAATAAAGTATGGGGTTTTCTTATTTTATTTTTACTTTCATCATATTTTGCTTTGGTTTTGATACCCCCAAATTCGAAGCTATCTCTTTACAACCCTTCCTATTCATAACCTATCATACTTTCATAAATCAGAGTCCATTTTCTGTAGGCTCTTTTTGAAGCCAGTCAACGACGGGTACTTTTGCTAGTATATATATATATATATATATATATATATATATATATATATATATATATAGTGTGGCAATCGTGGCGAAACCACGCACACGGGCCAGCATGAGGACTTATTGTTTTACTCTAAGTGAGGATATCTTTACGTCATGATTGTCTTGTTTTAAGTTAAGAACTGTAATATGAATACTTAGTTGAAAAATAACATAACATTTGAGCATTTAAAAACAATGGCCACTTTCTGTAAAGTACTTTTTCCTTATGTAAGAATGAATATTCGAAAGTCTTTATTAAAGTTTGTGCCTATTTGTATTCAGCAATAATATGGGAATTTTGTGTCATGGAATTAGTCGCATAATTTTTATGTAAGAAAAAACATGATAATTTCTGCATAGTTTTGGCGAGGACATTATTGACTTTTGTTCGCATGATTTTGTTTTCGTTTTTTTTTATTGTTGTGGTTGATTTATAATGGTATTTCGTGCTCTTGTATATATTTTTTATGCAGGACGAAACCCAGCACTAAGTTTATATAAAGCTTCAGTTGTATGTTGGGGGAATAATTATTTGACAAAAAAAAAACAAAAAAAAAAAACAGTAAATAAGGTGCATTGAGTTTGTAATCAGTGGTCAGCGTGTAGGATTACTTTTTGAGGTTTAGAAAAGATTAGTCTTATGTGTAATCGGTAAATTGTTTTACTGTTTAGAAGGTGATTTACGGAAAATTAAAATCGGATTATCTTCAGTGCCCCATAGTACGGACGTGTTCGTAGAGATCTTGAAATGTTTTTGGTTCGCCCAAGAGAAACCTGAAATGGTTGGTTGCGGTTACCAACCAAGGAAAATCCATGGAAATCCCCCTACATGCAGAAAAGCGAACAGTATATATATAGCTAAAAAGGGAATTATTTTGCGAATCAGTGAAAGTTTAAAAGAAAAAGAATAAATACATTACCGCAGTTATGTAACGGGTCAAGAATAGGTAAATTGTTATTCAAGTGAAATTGTAGTCTCATATGAGAATATTACGATGAATAATTTGGCGACAAATTCGCTAAAAAATTAAAAATTAAACGGTTTGAAAAATAAATTGGATTTGTTGCATACGCAGAAATAAAAAAAAATATATCGGTAAGTTGAAATGAACAGTTTGCATTTCAACTTGCTGATATATGTCTGTACACGTTATTCTGCCATCCAAACAAATATTTTGCGCGTTATAAACCATCCTTGCTCTATGGTTACTATTTCCTGTTAAGTTCAGTGTTATATAATTCGTAGTTTAAGAGTTTATCAGTTACAGAAGTACATCGATGTTTTTTTTTATATAGAAGAGATGAAGTGATGTACATAATACCGGATGCAGACTCATTTCATGGTCACAACAAATTTATTTAACAGATTAATGGTTCTCTTGAAATTAAACTTGACCACGGTGTTCTTCTTCACAACAATCAAATATATTTATGGCAATTAAGCTGTATATAATCTGTCACGCTTACTCCTCTCCTATATGTAATCGTCTGGCTAAAGGTCTTTTTAGCCTAACAATTCCCAACGAGGATGAAGCACATAAAAGTCGCTGTAGCGAATATTTCACAACTTACTTCCTAACTCTACTCAAGTGTAGAGCACTATTGAAGAAAATACTGAAAATTGATAAAGTATTAAATCTCTTTATAGCGGAAAAATAATAAATATGATTGTTTATATATATATATATATATATATATATATATATATATCAACAACTAAGAAAAGATTACGATAATAGTCCCCAATAAATAAATAAATAATAGTCATCTCAATTTTTAATTCCAATTAAATAATATATATATATATATATATATATATATATATATATATATATATATATACACCATCAACATGTTGACATAGACTTTAAAAGTACAATTGAAATTTACTTCCGATTATATCTGTGGTCCCTAAAAACAATTATCGGTCGGGTTCATGAGATAATGCTAATATATTTAAAAACAAAGAAATGAATTCATTGTTAAATGGATCTTGTAGGTTTCACTTAAACAAAGAGACACTCGAATGCACATAAATACTTCAGTAATTCAAGAAATGTGTCTCCAATCAGTATAGCAACGATTTCTTGTTATGTTATGTACCTCGATAAAAGACGCAAGCAAGGAAGAGAATGACAAATACAGAAAAAAAATTAATATAGTATTCATAAATCAGTAAATGCATGAAGAAAGTAAGCATAACATTAAAAAAAATCTCAAATATCGCCAATCTTTCACGATAAACACCCGTCTAGCTGAAACCACTGTCAGTTATTTTCCCCACTCTTTACCTGTGCCTAAATCAAAACGTAAAGTCCATGAACAAACTTCTTTCTTAGAAGTGCACGCCTGTGGAACTGTCTTCTGCTTGCCTGTTTCCCACCTGACTACAGCTTGGATGTCTTCAAGTCCAACATAAACAAATTCCTGATAAACCGCCTCATTAAGTAAGACACATCAGATCTCCATGACTAACGGTTACTACGATTTTGTCCCATTGATTACTGTACACGAAATAACCCTTATCCCCGAGTGGCCTTCGGGCCTTGATAAGTGGTGACTTCAATGTAAAAAAGGGGGGGAGTATGTTTATATTTGCATTCAGTGTCAGTATTTTCTCAACATATTTTGTTGTTTTTAATGTTTCTTTATCGTTCGTGATACAGATCATATTGTTTTGAATTACTATTAGAAATTGGTTGTTGTAACTGAACAGTAATTAATGGAGGTGGCGGATGTTCAGTAGTTTACTACACAAGCGAACAACCTGGGTGTTCCAAGTTTGAATCCAGTTTGTTTCACGAAAACTCACCTTCCCTATGACGTTGACAACCTTTTCCTTGTTATTCTCGTAAGTACTCGATGTATTTCTAGAAAGAATTCTGACTAAAAAAAATATCGGGCAAACCAATGTTAACAACAGAATCTTTAGCTTCATACGATATGATGACGATGAGCAGAAATAAAAGAAATGCTTGTTGAACATAAAAAGAGATATAAAAATATCAATTCTCTAAATGCACAATTCTATAATTCATTGCAATATGGTCATTCATTTAACTTTAAACAAGCTGGACTAATTAAATTCAATTTACTCAGATCTCAGCGAAGTCATATTGATTCAACATTCAATATGCAACTTAACACAAGTATACAGCGAAAAACCTTCTAGAATTTATTCCTTCAGTTCAAAAACTAATACTAAGATAACAAATAAAATCTGTTGCCAAGGCTGCTGGAAAAATGGTGGGATCGTTCTACCGCTCCAGAATATATCTCGCTGTTGATGCAATTCTCTACCTGTATAAATGTAAAGTGTGTCCAGGGATGGAATACTGTTACCACATCTGGGCAGATGCATTGACAGAGTTCAAACTAGACTTTGTGGCCTAGTGGCGGATGCCCTTTTCTATTCCCTGCAATCTCTTTCCTAGAGAAGAGGCATTGTGCGCCTGTTTCTGCTATCTCATTGTTTTTATGGAAAGTGACCATCTGAGTTCAAATCTATGCCCTCCCCAGACTGACTTTCACAAAAAAACGCGTCTAGCTGAAACCAATATCAATATTTTTCCCCACTCTTTATTTGTGCCTAGACCTAAACGTAGATTCCATTAACAAAGCTTCTTTCTAAGAATCGCACGCCTGTTGAAATCTGTTTCGTTTTCCTGCTTTCCAACTGACTATAACATGGTCGTCTTCAAGTCCAATGTGGACAAGTTCCTGATGAGCCATCTGTTTAAGTAATCCAATTTACCTAATTTCCACTGCTAATGACTTCTACGACATTTTCCCATTGACTACTGTACACTCATTAATCCTTACCCCGAGTGGCTTCCGGGCCTTGATAAGTGGTGATTCCTCTATAAAAAAACAGAGAAATTCTATTTCTATTCAAGTAGCAATGTTATATGATACTGGAATGTGTGTTTTTATTTTATCTACTTTTATGTAATTATCGTATATCACATGCGTGCGCGTATGAGCAAGTGTATTTGTATTGCATGCGTGTACATTTGCATGTGTATCTATTTTTCTGTTTTGTGCCTGTGGTTATGGATTTTTTTCTCTGCACGTCATAAAATAATGCATTAAGATAAACACACGCATCCCCCAAATCATCTTTTCTTTGTGACAGGCACTTATCCCGACAAAGTTTAATATGGACATTAAAACATTCCAGACTGGAGAAAAGCAGTGCGCGGTGCTATGTCGCCAAAAATTGTGCAATAACTTTTTATAATTCAAAATATTGTAGCATTGAAAAGCCAATTATTAAAACAATACGATGGTATATTTACAGGAGTGTAACGTTGTCCGCGGACCAACGCTCGTTGTGTGTTGTTTCAGTCTCAAAGGAGACCAAGACAACGATTATGAAATAATTCCAAGTCGCTTATTTTTTGTAGCAACAACATTTATTTCCGCATTGATACAGCCATGGCGTCACCTTAAATGTGATCTAGAATGTGGTCCACGTCTTTCACGAGATATCGAACGTTATCTCGTCTCTCGCGAGATCTAGAACGTTATCTCGTCACTTTCGTGGTCGTTTTTTTCTCTTTTCATAGTCTTTTTTCTCCTAAGCGGTGTCGTCACTTCGCGTGCATTTACATCCACCCGTCCGCGCTATGTTACAAGAGTTCATTTACAGAAATACAGAAAAAGTATGTTACGAAAGGTTTACGTTCATTACTGTGGATAAGACTACTGCCATTGAGTGGCACGGTATTTAACTATAACTCTATTCATTGCGTCGGAAAAGTCCATCTATTTCTTTTTAGATTACTGCCATTACATTTAATCGGAACTCGTATTAAATGTGATTAAATTCATCTATTTCTAAAATAATATAGATGACCTTGCACAATACCACAAACACTTTCTTCCACTTGCTTCGTATACTGTCAATTTCTTGTCCACTCCGGGTTTACTTTCATGAATTTTGTACTTTTTCTTTTCTCTTAGAGGTTTGTATTTTTAAAAAGTATTTGCGGGATTGGCAATACGAATATCTAAACACACAACGTCTATCATTCCTCTTCAATAATACTAGCAGCTGGTGCCCGGCGTTGCCCGGGTGTGTGTTGAGCAAACAAAAATAATGTAATAGTAAGCAGGACTGCGAAGTATGAAAAGAACGTGTAAAAAAAACGTGAGGTCTTTGCTGCTGCGACTATCGCCAAAACGGAAGTGGCGTAGGTTAAAATTAAGGCTAGTCAATCGAAAAGAGGAGATGACTTTCGAAAATATCGGCGAAAAAAGCGACCTCTCGATGTAGAAAACAGCTTAGTTGGGGTGAAAGAATTAATGTTTTTAGCCAATTCTTCGATATTTGTCGTCCAAACGGTCGAGCTTAAAAACGATACCAATCTCGTGAAAATCCTTCGCCTCGGTCAAAAGTTTTAGGCAGACATACAAACATGCATGCATATATATATATACATAAATTTATATTATATATTAGCCTGGGTGCACGGCGTTGCCCAGGTGTTTGCAGGTGCGTGTTGAGCAAAAAAAGTGGTTGTAGGCAGACAGGCTCGAACCCGTTTCGCCAAGACGGAAAAGAAACTGAAAGAAAATCTGACGTCTTAGCCAATCTCTCTATGACGCGACCGGAATTCAAAAGCTTGAAATTAACCGAAGTCAATCAAACAGTGACGATGACTTGCTAAAATGTCGGCGAAAAAATCGACCCCTCCTTGTACAAAATGGCCGAGTATAGGGTGAAGGAATTAATATTTTAGGACAATTTTTCGATATTTGTCGGTCGAGAAGTCGGGGTCAAAGTGATACCGATATTGTTACGATCTGTCGCCTCTGTCGAAAGGTTTTGGGAGATATACATACATGATGATTGCAACGTCTCTTGTCAGACGAGTGCCACTCCCTCAGACATTTAAAATTCATGAGCCCAAATGCCTGAGAGAGTATCTATACAAAGATGATGTTACAGAGTCTTAGCATTGTACGACAGCTAAGTCTCTCTCTCGGTTCAAAATGTTGAGATCCAGTAACAAACAAGAACAAGATAGCCAGCAACAAATTAAACTGCAGACCAGCTTAATGCGGGTACTGGTCTCCCGTTTTATGGTTTTTTAAATCAGAGATTTTCTTCTCCTAGAAAGGTTGCCTTCACCAATCACACATACATACATACATACATACATACATACATTTAAGCATACAGGTGACATTTATATTATAGAAGTAATATTAAAAGCATGTTAATAGTTATTTAATAGCTGTTTTATGTAGTTGTGTAATAGTTGCTTAATAGTTATTTCATTGCAGTTTAATTGCATTTTAATAGTTGCTTAATTATTGTTTTATATGCATTTAAATAGCTGTTTAATTGTGATTTCATAGCAGTTTGATAACATTTTAGTAGTTATTTAATCGTTGTTTTATATAACTATTTAATACTTGTTAGTGATTTTGTAGCAGTTTAATAGCATTTTAATAGTTATTTTATAAAATTTTCATAGTTTTTTTTTAAATAATTGAGTAATTACATTTAATAGTTATTTAATAGTTGTTTACCAGTATTGTAAGAATTGCTTAAACGTAGTTTGTTATTCTATAGCATATTAATAGCTGTTTAATAGCATTTTAAGAGTTATTTAATAGTTGTTTGCGACCAAAGTTGACGTTTATATTACACTAGCGGGGGTTTAGAGGTGTGTGTGTGTTTTGGGAGGTAAATCAAAACAAAAGAATAACCGAAGTAATAAGCCTGTTTGAATATTATATTAAAAAAAACAATGTTAAAACCTCTTTAAAAATCGTTCCCCGGGTGTTTGTAGGTTTGTGTGTCTTGGGGGAGGTTAAAAAAAAGAACATTTTGATAGGTAGGTAGGATCGAACCCGAAGCCTTGAGGCGAAGGTGGAAAATAAAGTGTGAAAAAACATGACACTTTACCCGCTCGGTCAACAAGGAACAGTAACCGGTACGCGTTGGGATATATTTAAGTATTAAAAACGGAATTGAATTGACAGGTGCGCGATTTTAATGAGGTCAAATAGAAATACCGCAGTAAATTTATACTGCGAGGCAGTTTTGAGGGGTTTGTTTAAACAACTTTGGCTAGTTTTGTTCCCCAACATGTTGGGGGCCAGCTCCTCATAAAAAGGGGATTCTCAAAATTTAACAGACATTGTCTGATATAAGGGGTGTCCCCCGCGTTGATTAAAAGCTGATTGCTTTCTGGACGTTCCCGGCGCGATTGCCGGGAATAATGCTTTAGCTTGAAATTAGTTTCGCTTTTATACGAAAAAGCCGAACAAGCACAACAGGGGCTGAAGTAGCAAGAATTTTGTAAAAATCGACGTAAATAAATCTAGACGCGACGCGCGTTCGCAAATCGTACATATTATGATTAAGGGGGTATATAAAAAGTTGTAAGACATAATAACCTCGCCTCGATCACCCCCGCGAAAAAAGCCTTTCTAGGATACACAAAAAGGCGCGTGTCACATTTGCCTTTTCTATATATATATTATTCTAATCTATATATAGAAATTTGATTGCAATTTGATTCTCTTCTGAGTAAATTTGTGGCCTCGCAACCATGTAGAGCATATTTCCAATTTTCTTTCATCTATAATATTTCTTTTAAAAAATAGTTGGTTGTTGCTAAGATTCGATAAGACATTTAATCTGATTTTAAAACGTCATTTTGTGACGAAAATCTTTTTTTATCCTTATTGCGAACATAGTTCACGGGATAGCAATTATTCGGGGTCATCCATGTGTAATAAAATCCTAAATAGTCTTTTCGTCGGAGTACATCTGACATATATTTTGCGCTCTTTTTAAAGTATCGACAGCTCATTTCTTCTCGCGATGTTGATATGTTCCACTTTAAACAACATATCGAATTTATCAGACGTGAATTAGGTATTATTATTATTATTATTATTATTATTATTATTATTATTATTATTAATATTATTATTATTATTATTATTATTATTATTAATATTATTATTATTATTATTATTATTATTATTATTAATATTATTATTATTATTATTATTATTCGATAATAAATAATCCAGAAATCCGAAATATGCGAACAATTCACGTAAAAACACAATGTTTGTATACGTCCTTAGAATTTTACACTTTTAGTCTCTTGTGATATAGAGAAAATAAAACTAGTACAAGATTAATTAATAAATCCAATGATCCATTAAAGTCAGTAAACCACACTCGCTCAGATTTTAACCATAGTTTTGATTTTATGGGAGGCGTTTTTGCTTCTAACGATTAAACAGTATTCTCCTTGTGTCGGTCCATGCTCGTCCAGTAAACATAATATCATAACACTCTAAATGTCTACTGGAGAGAACTCGAATGTCTACTGGAGAGAACTTGGATGCCTATATTGAAAGAAATTGAATGCATACTGGAAAGAACTAAAACGCCTACGAGACACTATCATAAAGTACCTAAGGTCTCTCTCTACACGGGTCGGTCAGTCCAACCTGATATGAGAATTTTCTCCCACAAGTCAACCCTGACTACATATTCAAAATCACCTAGTATTGTCAGCATAAATAAGATCACATCGCACACATTGGCTCTTAGGAAGAATGGTGCATTTTTTGCAAAGTGATGTTACCTCAAGTAACAACACAGAGTTGTATATTCTAGCAGACTAGATGGATTGTTGTCTTGGACGCCAGTAAAACCAAACGATCGCAAGAAACATATACTATAATTAAATGGTCAATTGGATAGAGGAAAATTATGTTCTTAACTTCTTTACTAACTCAGTGTTTGGGAGGCGAAACAGAAC
This sequence comes from Euprymna scolopes, assembly GCF_053919585.1. NCBI lineage: Eukaryota > Metazoa > Mollusca > Cephalopoda > Sepiida > Sepiolidae > Euprymna > Euprymna scolopes. The sequence continues at coordinate 68,136,486 of NC_136494.1, read as the reverse complement.
TTTAATGTATTATTCGAACATCGATGGATTTAGTATATGGATTTAGTATAGGGATTTAGTATAGGGATTTCGTGTTAGTCCCCAAGATAGGGTTCCTTTATTTCTGATAACTTTTACTGAAGTGAAATAGAATAGAAAATGCTTTGATGACCGACTTTTGGAATAGAGTTTGGCAATGTCATTGCAATGACAACCCAATTACTTTACATCACTATGTAATCGCAAATGTAATCAATTTCCAAAATGTGTGCATTTTCTTTTCTTTTTTTTTTTGATTATGCCATTTTGTAAGTCCCTTTAAAAAAATCATCGTTCATCCCTATCGTGTTTATCCCCCTAAATGTAATGTAAACTGTCTTACGATACTGGTTCTGGATATGACCTAAAACTATATCCGATGGTGCGGCCCCAGTTTGCGGGCTTTGGAGAGTGTGGAGTCACCCTTTAATTGCCATTGCTCCCAGGTTCACTATGACTCGGAGTGGTAGTACCTGTTAGGGTCCCAACTATGGATTAAATAGAAACTGACTTGAAAAAAAAAAACATATTCTATTAATAATTTTTCTTGACAATCACCGAATTCGGAATTAAATAAACTGAAAAGGGTTGATATGCCGTAAAACAAAAACAACTACACAACCAACATACGATATTACACAACTTGTTTTTTTACCTGAGCTTTCATTTCCAAAAATGAAATTATTATTTCCACAATATGTTGAACAGCTTTTCGTATGAATCTAGATAAATAAACCGCAGTAATGCTTTTCGAGATAAGAAATATTCCATTCTGTGATTGAAATTTAAGAGGAGTGTTCCCCATCTTTATAACCTGTTCGTAGTTTATTTTTCAACTCGCAAATCATAAATTAAATTAAGCCCAGATTATAATGAAAGTCTCCTTGCGTACCCGAAACGGTGAAAGTTGTTTCCGCAATAATGATGCCCAACAATTTTTTCTCCAATTTACAAGTAACTCTTTTCTACTGACAAATGTATACAATGAGCATGCACTATTGCTTCAGCAAACCGCTGTTCATTCTGTATAAAATACGAGCTTAAATTATATATGAACATACCCTGGTATCTATAAAGAATGACCGCCTTGGTTCATTGTGTGCTAAACGCAATGAAAGCGTGAGAATATTTTCTCTCAAATGCAATCTTTCTCCTTTTAAAACAGTTCGTTCAGTGGTCATCGTAGGTCATAACTTCATGGATGAATTCGTTCTAGTATTTCACTTATCCAACGAAACTTTGCAGTGACGATATTTTTTAGGGGCTGAAATATTATTGATTGCATTCGCTCGTTTTGTGTCAGATCTTCTCGCATTCTTGTCTGTTGCTGGTCCCAGATATTCAATTTGATTCATCAAATATTCATATTTTTTTCCTTTAATTTAAAGACGAATAAATATTTTATTTTAATTAATGTAGATTTCTTACTTATTATCATGAAGCCAATTCTCTATTGTACAATATATAATAATGATTTCAAAAGTTATTGAAAATACGACTTCGGTACCATCTGAAAGAATTGAAACCAGAATGCTTAGCGTGCCAATATTAGTCGTTATTTATCTCTCCAGCGTCGTTACTGTCTGAGCTACCGTTAATGGATTAAGCTAAATGGATACAAATAAATAAATAAATTGAACGTTCATAGTCTAAAACTATGAACGTTCAATTACGAACCGACACAAAAGAAACAGTTTTATTTCACTTATCCTACTAATGTACACAGTTTGTTTTTTGTTTTTTTGTACCTTTAGCATCAATTTAAGCCGGCTAAAAACCATATCGAAAATGTAGTACATATCTAAATACACTATATATAATATGTCATCTATGTAGACTAAATATTCAGAGGCGAGTTTGGAAGATACATGCCGACAAGGTCACTTATATATATATATATATGTATATATATATACATATATATATATATACATATACATATATATATATGTGTGTGTGTGTGTTGACATTTTTTTAGGAAATATGAAAAAAATAATGTACCAAATACTTTTGCTACCCACTATACATATATATATATATATATATATATATATATATATATATATATATATATATATAGTAAGTTATAAAATATATATGGCGATTAAGCTTAATCACCATATATATTTTATAACTTACTAACTAGCTTTACCTACGTATTGAGCACTTTTGAAGTAAATACTTAAATTTTACGCATAAATTTATACTTTCGTATATTTATTTTATGTCAGTAAATGAAATAGTTATATATATATATATATATATATATATATATATATATATATATATATATATATATATATTACTGCCCTAGGGCGTTTGTACCTTGAATTATACGCAATTATAAAGAATGTAGAACTATGCATAAACAGAATTCAACGTAATTGTCAAATAGAGGCAATCATCTAATAAGAACACATATAAATGAGTAATTAATTAAATTAAAATGGATATGCAAATGAATTACCTTTCATGTAATCACTCGTATATCTATGACTGAGTATGATGTAAAAAAGTTCGATTTAATAATTTTTAAATAGAAAAAGTACTTTAAATATCAATGTCAGTGCGAGGAAAAACTCACTATTACAGGCATATATATATGTTTGTATGTATGTATGTATATATACATACATACATACATATATATATATATGCATATATAAAATTTTATTTATAGAGACAAATATTGCATAGTCGCTACACTTAAAATGTTAATGTTTCTGACAAATAGGTTTACAGACTACAAAAAGTCACTCGTCAGGTGACGTAAAACTTTTTATTTGTCCACCGAAAGAATCTAGTTCAAAAATGGAAGAAGTGAAATATATTTTTTATTCATAAAAATAAACTATTAAAACGGTAAGCTTTAAGTAGGAGGTCTGACATTAAGGGGCAAAGGAAAAGGAAGAAAGAAAGAAGAAAAAGGAAGAACAGAAAAGACAGATGAAGGACGAAAGGATCAGAATGATTATATTACATTACTATAAGAAATAGGAGGAGGGTGAAAGCGTTAAGGGTTTAGAGATAACGTGTCAAAGAAAGAAAGACGTCGACGTTAATTTTTACAAAATACACTATTTGTACATGCCTCATGTCACATTTTCCTGAAAAATCACTATAAAGATAGACCTTAGACACTCAAGACAATACCTAGTAGTATGCATTTAAGCTCTTTCCAGTCGACATGTAAGTTCTCTTTATCCATAGTATTCCATTAAGTGTTTTGTAAAAGCGTACTTGTTTCCAATTTTGACAACAATTCCATAACTTGAATAATTGTTTTCTGTTGTTGATGAGTATAAAGAAAGATTTTCACAAATCTTTAGATTTGTCCTAACTTTTCAACGGGCAGTATTTCTTGTTGTTCTTGTAATGTTTATTCTATTCTCTTATTTTTTTCTGTTCGCAATTATTACGTTTATTCAATTATTTCATTTTCTGTTGATATTCTATGGTTTCAGCATCTCAATTATTTGATATGATGCTTGATCATTATGCAATCGCAGGTGTTCGTTCTGCTGATCTCTGAAATTTTTTAATTGCATTTTCGAATTCAACTTCAAGAAAATGGCTATGTAGAAAGATACATCCTGGAGCTGAAAAATGATATATCTCCCGATTTTTCAGCTTTTCAACGTTTTAGTTTTTGGGTTAAAAAATAGAAGATCTTTTGGAACAACTCTTGTATATTTTTTCTCTATCGTACATTATATATATATATATATATATATATATATATATATATATATATATGTATATATATATAGTCTACATCTACGCGTCTGCAGTTGTGACTTTTAAAGCACGACTAAATAAATATGTGAATTGCAAAATTGGAACTGTATCAGATTTAAAACAAACAGTAAGTGTTTCGATTTTACGCTGATATTTTGTAAATATATAATTTATGAAATCAAGCAATGTATTTTCTCTTTTTTTATATAATCAAATGAATATGAAGTTTGTATATTTAATGCGTAATACTTCCTCGCTTACTCTATTTTACTCTCTGTTTATCGACCTCCATATGCACAGATCTATCATTATATAATAAAACAAAACATATCTCTCTATGTTCGTGCCTTTTTCTCTAAAACAGAAAACATACTACAAAGCGTGACTTCAAATTTCGTATATTCACATCTACAGGTTGCATGTGAACTTATGAATAGTTAAGCATCTTTATTTGCCTCTTAGAAAGCTAATAGCATTTTCTAATATATTATACGATGGAATAATCCTGAGCAGGTTTAGCATATTAACAGATACTAGAAAATGTAAGATATATCCCTGTTAAAGTAAAGCTGCTTTAATATTGCGTTGCATTATTATTCAACACTTTAATCTGGGTAACTCTGTAAGTATATAATTATCATCTCATGTAAATATATCAATATGCACACAACTATATGTTTCATCTTTTCGAAAATCATCAGTGTGGTCAGAAAACTGATCGTATGATTCGAACCTTTGGCTGAAATACGACGCCTTTGTCGTTGCGTATAGTGTTGCAGCAGTCGTATAGAAAGAAAAATCTTATGTTTTCTTATTTTAGAGGCGTTTAATGTGCTCATCCAAAACAGAAACTGCATTAATAGTTAAATTATTTTCAATTTATATTCGAAATAAAGAGTATACACAATGGTATCTTAGTAATGTACAGCTGTTTGCAGACCATATGTATTTTCAGTTATAGAATATAACGAAACACTTCTAAAACGTAAAATATGGAATGAATGGAGAAATTATTTCAAGAATAGGGGAAAAGCTGTGTAAATAAAGGAAGTTATTTGGAGAAAAAATATCTCAAGGAAACAGGTGTATTAATTTAAAGAAAAAGTAAATAGAATTTGAATATACTTACAAATATAATGTCGATTGGCACTTGTATTGATGCGGGGTGGATGAACGTAAACTTTATAAAGTTTATTTAATTTTGAGCAAAATAAATTTTTTATTTAATTACGTTTTAAAAATAATGGGCAAGAGAACCTGTTTATGTTTTAATGACTGCTTTGGTGTCAACCTTTTATGTATTGAAATAGGTCGTAACGATGTTTTGATTGTAATAAATGGTACAGGATAGTCTGACTATTTGGCAGATTGTCCTCAAGCGAGAATTCGAAGGTGAATGCATGTTTATTTTTGTTTTTGTTGTTATGAAAATCATACTCACGGAAATTAAACGTATTGTTAATGTATTGTTATCATAGATGAAAAATATAAAGTAGATGATATATTTTATCTGATTAGGTATAATTTTTTTTAGAAATAAACTTGTATTTTGCGTTGTCAAAATGTCCTATGTAAGAAAGCTCTATCAGAAAAATTAAAAATAATAAAAACGCACGCATTCGGAAAGTTTTTTTCTGTTTTTGTTTGTTATCTGTATTTGTTTATCTAATCGGTCAATGAATATATATATATATATAGATATCCCTTCTATCATCCCTCCTCCCATACCTACACCCCCCAATGTCCCCCCCTCTGGGGAACAAAATCTTCCCCACACTAGGAACCGATCCTGGGTCTGGCCATACCCACATGGGGAGACAAATAAATAGAAACATTAAAAAAAAACTATTTTAAATACACCCCTCTTTCTAAACAAACATAATATAAGACTAAAACGAAAAATCACAATACTAAAATCCAAGAATCCAAAAAATAAATATCAAAATAGAATGAAAGCACCCCTACCCTTACTTCAGAAGAGCCAGTCCCCCCTCCCCACACATACACATTAGTAACGACCTCGGACCACAGCCGCCTTCTTAAGAAAGCAAATAACCCCAAAATACTATAAAACAATATACACATTTCCAAACCAATAAAAGCAAACACACACACGCACACACACGCACACACACGCGCACACACACATAAACACACACGCACACACATACACACACCCTACCCCACCCTAAAGGAAAAGAAAAACACATTAGCAGAAAGAGATAGCGACTGACTACAGCGAGGTCAAAATCTCCCTGGACAAACAAAATAAAAAAGCAATAAAAAAAGCAATAAAAATTCAGCATACCAATGTATAATAAACACTTACAAGCCTCCACCCCTTGGAAAAACTTCAAACTAACTACGAAAATCTATGAAATCATTTGAAAATAATTTCTGACGAGCACGCATCAGACCGTCTGAAACGTGCGTAAACGATTTCACTGACTTAAAAACATTATTACAATGATCCAAACATAATTCTCAATGAAAAAGCAAGACACGGAATAATAAAATAATGTTAAAAAAATACACATTGTTGGTGACTACTCCCTTATTTAAATATACATCTTTCTTTCGTTGGAATTTATTAACCCATTTTATATATATATATATATATATATATATATATATATATATATATATATATATATATATATATATATATATATATATATATATATATATATATATATTCATTTCATGTTATTTGGACGGTTTCCATCCTGGCTTCAGGCAGTTACCTGACGAGCTGCACTTATGAGCAGTGAAACAGCGAAACATTACTATATGTGGATGACTATATATTATTATTATTTAGAAAGCTATTCTTAACATGAGGAGGAAGACTTTTTAAATGTTATGCACTTTCATCTAACAAATTATTAAAAAGGAAAGATACCATACTAATTTTATTTTATTTTGAATTGCTATCTGGAATGCAACATGGTGCGTACACTGCAAAAACACCGAATATTTATTCGAAATTTATATTATTGTTTATCAAATAGATCGAATAATAATAAAAATAGGTCTGTCTCTGTATATTAAAATTAATATCTGGAATGCCTATTTTTATAAACATAAAGAAAAAGTAGGCATTCGGAAGCGTTAGAATTTTTTTAATTGAAAATAAAATTTCGGCTAGTGGGAATGGACATTTTGCATATAAATTTGCCGATGTCTGTACGCGATATACATGTATGTAAACAAAAATATTACTCATTATAAACCATCGTTGGTGCATGAACGTTATTTCTTGAGAATTTTAGTGTTATGTGACCAGTAGTTCAAGAGTTCACCTGTTAGATATTTACACACGCACATACATGTACTGTTTTATTTATACAGATAAATATAATTTATTAACAAGGCTCAAAAAATACCGAGTCAGGTGACGGTTTGTGGATAGTAGGTGTTGGCTTTTGTGGGGGACGCCGAAAATGTCAAATTGTTTGAACATTCTACTCTCTCTTTATACCGTCTCTTTTTCTTTCTTTATCTCATCCCCCTCCTTCTCCCTCTTTCTGCTCCCTTTATATTGACATTCTTTTAAATCGGAAATCGATTGTTCCAGTATCTTGCGTTTTTAGTAATTCCAGTCTAGATTAAAATATTTTGTGTTTTTTAGATTATTTTTCATGACACCAACTCTTCGATCGAAATATAGAGTTCACGTCATTGCCCAATAATCGGTGCTCATCTGGCATTGCGCGTGTGCACCTATATTCGATATTTTCGGCGTTGCTCGTCACCTATCCAACACTCCTTGATACCATTGACTAAACAATATATATATATATATATATATATATATATATGTATAACTACTTCATTTACTCACATAAAATTAATATACGAAAATATAGATTTATGCGTAAACTTTAAGTATTTACTTCAAAAGTGCTCAATACGTAGGTAGAGCTAGTTAGTAATTTATGAAATATATATGGCGATTAAGCTACACTGAATATTCGGCGTTTCATCCACTCTAGGATTCGTCAGGCTTATGCGCGAATTCTGTGGTTGTTTCTCGTTTTTATATGGTCCTCTTCTGTTGAGGAGTTTAGTTAGCCAATCAGCTTTCTAGTATCCACCGCGCCCCTTCCTATCAGCCAATGGGCATGCATTTTATCGAACAAAGGATCTGTTTAAGAATTAGGTTAGTGGCTTAAGGCAGCCATTTTCCTTTCTTTTTTATTTTTTTATATATAAATACATATATGTGTACATACATATATGTACATATATATACATATATATACATACATATATATGTGATCGTTTATGTATATTCATGTTTATTTAATTTATTTATTTGTTTATTTTCTGTTGTCTTTGTTAGTTTTAAAGCTATTTTGTATCGCTATCCTAGAGTAAGTTTTATTTTGTGAACACAGTTATTTGCTATTTCTCTTCTACAGTTTAATAGATTTTGGGGTTCTTTAAAGTACAGGATAGCAAATTTTTCATGAAGGCATAATTTACATGGGTCGTCTAAATGCCTGCACGTGGTAGCTTGTCTTATTATTTTCAATTCGACTGCCGGCGAATGTCCGCTTTCTTTGAGTTCCCAGTATTTATTCGCTAGTGTTGTTTTTATACGGTGTTTTTTATTGTTAAATGTACTTTTGTGGTCATAGTATCGATACTATGAACCTTTCTTCACTTTAAATCTAAACATCCCCCCAACACATTCATCATTGTTTTTTTTTCGCGTGCAGTTAAATGAATCATTACATTTTTATGTTAATATTTTGTTTCATACATCACCATTAACATATGTTTATATATTTTTTTGTTTTTAATTTTTTTATTTTCGATATATTGGACATATATTCTAATCCATGGCTCTTGAACGGGTTGCTACAGTACTTCGTCCACTACTAGTACTTATTTTTTCCATTTTGGACGCTTTACCATTCTTCATCCGCATCTTAAAATCTAGAATTTTCTTTATCGTCTTCCTGTTCTTTAATTAAACCTATATCCGATAACGTAGGTAAGTTCGTGCTTTACAGATTAGTCCTTCGCATTCTTATACGACGCAATCTTTTTCGGCTCGAAGGGATTCTAGTTCATTGCACTAACTATGTAATTCTTGCTATTTATCTCTACCGCGGCATCACGATTGTCTTGACTCAAATCCATAGCGCGTGACAGGAGTTGTGCAAAACGATTGTCCTTAGCCTTAATGTGTTGTATGATGCAATTATAGCAGTCTATACTTGAAGACCACGTCTGTATGTTCCTATTTTATATTGGTGAGTTCAACAAGTATTCTATTGCTCTATGATCTGTATAGATGGTGATCACTGTACGGCGCAAGTGGTGATTTAAAAACGACGTGTTACGTTGTTGAACGTAAATAGACATTTCAATTGCACTTTTTAATCTTACAGATATTAGGTTGGTGCAAAAACAATATCGTTTTCTCACATTTCTTACTTCACATATGATTTCTGAATTAGTTCATTGATATATATATATATAGCCATGTTATATATCATTTTGAAGCGCATTTTTCGCTCTATTGCAAAGTGTTATTCGTTACCGTTCTCAATCTTTTTATTCATTTTTTTCAGGTTTTTCGACAGCATGGACCAAATTCAAATCCGCACGATTTTTTGTTCCAGTTCAAACTAGGCCGAAAAGATGCAGAAACAACTCGTGATATCACTGATGCGTTTGGCAGAGGAACAGCTAACGAACGTGTGGCACAACGGTGGTTCAAGAAATTACGCAATGGCGAGGAGAGCCTCGAAGAGGAAGACTGTCGCGGCCGGCCGATTGCGGTTGATAACGAACATTTGAAAGCCTTAAATGAAGCCGATCCTCGCAAAATCACATGAGAAGTTGCTGTTGAACTTGAGGTCGAGCACTCAACAGTCGTTCGCCATTTAAGAAAATAGAGAAGTAAAAACAGTTGGATAAACGAGTGCCGCATGAATTGAACGATAATAAAAAAAATCGTCATGTTGAGGCCTCTTCTACGCTCCTTATCCCATTTCTCGAGTGGATTGTGACGTGTGATGAGAAGTGGATCCTCTACGATATACAGCGACGTTCGGCACAATAGTTGGATGCCGGAGAAGCTTCACAACACTTCGCGTAGCAGAAATTGCACCCCAAAAAAGTTTTTTTTTATCACATGAAATCAATCACTTTTTAAGGCCAGAACGCCACTCCAGGATAAGGGTTATTGTGGTGTAGTAATTAATGGGATAATATTGTAGTAATCATTAGTATAAATTGGATTATTTAAGGGGGTTATTTATCAGGAATTTGTTTATGTTGTACTTGAAGACATCCAAGCTGTAGTCAGGTGGGAAACAGGCAAATGGAAGAGAGTTCCACGCGCGTGCACTTCTAAAAAAGAAGCTTTATTCATGGAATCTACGTTTTGATTTAGGCACAGATAAAGATGGGGAAAATGATTGAGAGTGGTTTAAGCTAGACGGGTGTTTTTCGTAAAAGATTGGGAAGGGGACCAGAGATTGGAGCTCAGACGAGCACTTGCCATGGACATAGCGATAAAACAAAGACATGATCGCAACGTATCTTCTGTGGGGGGTTGCAGGAAAAAGAAAAGGGCATCCCCCACTAGGATACGAAGTCTAATTTGTACTCTGGCAAGGAAGGATAAGCTGTTTTAGCAGCTCCTGCCCAGATATGGCAGCAGTACTCCATCCTTGGACGTACTTGGCTTTTATATAGATAGAGAATTGCATCAGCAATTAGATATCTACTGTATCGGAAGAAGGATCCTACCATTTTTCCATTTCAGATCAGAAGTAACGGTAAATCCAAGAAGCTTGTCAAAAGATGGAGCCTCCCCAAGACAAGAGCCATCCATTTCAATTGATGCCAGATGGGGATCAGAGCGTTGATGATGTAAAAATAGAAGCTTGGTTTTAGATGCATTAAAAGTAACCAGCCACATCCACCCCCATTGTACCAGGCCTACAAGATCAGAAGAAAGAGTATCAGAAATAACTTTTCATTTACGGCCTTTGATGTGTTGTCATAGATGGTCGTGTCCTCAGCATAAATGTCAATGAATGAATTAAGTATGTGTGTTGGGAGATCATTGATGTACATCAGGAAGAGAGTTGGGCCCAGGATGGACCCTGAGGGACTCCACCATTAATACTGTGGGCTTCTGATTTCTGCCCATCAACCACTACTCTTATTAGCCTTCGAGAGAAAAATGATTTAATATTTAAGAAAACATTTCCAGTTGTACTGTAGCTAGAAATCTTGTGAAGTAGGCCTTTATGCCATACTCTATCAAAGGCCTTTGATATGTCAAGAAAGCCTTTGTCGAGAGATTCACTAATTCTGTGAGATATAACCGTTAGCACATCTGCTGTAGATCTAGCAGAACGGAAACCATATTGCATGTCACTAAGAAGGTTATTTCTGCTGAGGTGGTTGACTACTTTATTTAATATGGATTTCAGCAACTTACTCATGACGCACAGGAGTATTATTGGCCTGTACTGAAAGGAAGATGAGAAATCACCTGAATTCTTTAATAGAGGGCATACTGATGAGGTTTTCCAGGAATTTTGGAAGCAATTCTCCATAAGACAACGCTTAAACAGTTTTGTAAGTATGGGGGCAAAGTGTGGTGTAAGCTTTTTCAACACTATAATTGGAATGCCATCAGGGCCAGTTGCTTTACTGAAACCAAGGTTCTTGATTAGCTTGGCAACATCACGCACAGATATTTGTATGTCGCATAGTGCGTGGTCTGTTAAAGGAGTAAATACATAAATTGATGGTCTTAGTTGCATAGGATAGAATTAGCTGCAAAGTTCTTAGCAAATAGTATGGCTTTGTCTGATGCTGACAAGATGACCTCAGGTCCATTGATGATGGTTGGGATAGGACGCACGCTTCTGTTCAGGATTCTGTTTGCTATTTGCCCACACTGGTGGGAACCAAGCCGCTGTTCAGCTACTTTGGATTTAACGGACTGAGCATATAACTCTCTTGCATTTTTTATTATTCTTTTACAGTATTTTTTCGAAGGAATGACTCGGTCTATTCCTACAATTTACCATTTTGTCAGGTTTGATACTATAGAGTACAGGGAACGCAGAGGTAGATCTGATATAAATGTACGGAAGCTACCCCAGTCAGCCATAGAGTATCGATATACTGTACGGTGGAGAGGTACGTCTGAAGACTTATTACATTTCATTTTTATCTTAACTGATACAACCTAGTGGCCGGAAGATCCCAGACGAGATAGAACGGAACATGAACATAGCCCAGGGCAAGTTGTGAGAAAACGGTGTAGAAGGCTTGCATAGAAGGCTTGATCGTTAGTATCGGGCACACAGATGGGTTCGTGAACAATCTGAGTAAGGTCATAAGCAATGTTATGGTGACTGTTTGGTGGTTTTTGACAGGTCTCATCCATCTTAGCCTCTTGAATCCGAGGGAAACGATTACGGCGGAGAAGTACTGCCGACAAATTGACCAAATGCACCAGAAGCTCCACCGCATGTGCCCGAGATTGGTCAATATGAAGGAATCAATTCTCCTCCATAATAACGCTCGCCCGCATGTTGTCAACTGGCCCTACAGAAACTGAACGATTTAAGCTACGAGACTCCATATAAATTGTACCTCTCACCCACCAATTATCACTTTTTCAAGCATCTCGACTACTTCCTGCCCGAAAACATACTTCAAAACCCGAGATGATGCCGAATCGGCCTTCAATGACTTCATCGCTTCCAGAAATCCGGATTTCTATGCTAATGGGATTAAATACACTTGTTTCTCGTTTGCTAAAATGTATTGATTCCAATCGTTTTTATTTTGATTAATAAAGTTAATTATGTAAAGTTTTTATGATCTTTTGACGGTGAATGTCAAACATGGACATTATTTTCCACCAACCTAATATATATTTCTAATACCAACCGTTTCACGCCAGAGTTTAAAACAAAGCAGTGATTTTACTATAAATGTCATTTAATGACAAAGCTTACAAAGTGATGGGCGAGGTGAGGGTGGGTGGATGGGGCACATTGGTTTTTGCGGGCAGAAAATATCACACTGTTCGATTGTTCGACTCTCTTTCTTTGCCTCCTCTCGTTTTCTCTCCCCCCCCTCTCTCTCTCTATCTCTCTCTCCATCCCTCTCTCTCTCTATTTCTCTTTCTCTGGGTATCTTACTTTGACATTTATCATAAATTGGGAACTGACTGTTCTACTTTTTAGCAATTTCAATCCGGGTTTAAATATAGTTCGTCCAATTGTTTCCGTTTTTAGATCATTCTCTTAGATCGGAGTGTAGAGTTGGTGTCATTGCTTAACAAGCAGTAGTCTTCTGGCATTGAGTGTGTGCATCTATATCCGATATTTTTCGGCGTTGCCCGTAATATAGACAACACATACACAGACGATGTTACGGTAATGAATAAGCATGGAGGGCTATATGTCATAATTTCGATTATACCTGATTGGACAGAAGACATTTTTTTTTAAACTTTTAAAATCACTTCTATATATTGGGTAAAATATAATTACCCATAGAATATTGGCTATATAATATAAAATCCGCATGAATTGAAATACCATATCCAAGTATATTTTACGACCAGACAACGTCGGCCAGCCACTGCTATATATTGGGTACAATATAATAATCAGTAAAGTATAAGCTCTATAATAATAAGTATGAAAGCTGCCTAAATTTTGATATCATATTGATTAAGAATTATTTTACGATCGGGTAACGGGCATATATATACATATTTATATATATATATATATATATATATATATATATATATATATATATATAATTATAAAACTCAAATGACCTTGTAACGAGCGATGTAACTCACTTTCCGGTTGCGTATGCGCGCATAAACATTAACCTATAACAACGTAAACAAATAAAAACAAATCGCTTCTTTAGCAGATTTGGACCTGCACATTGAAATATTAACGTTATTATTTCGAAATTACTATTTAACATGGGAAGAGGGGGTGATTTGCAACTATTCTTTATTACAACTATACTGTCGCTATTTTCTTACAACTAATCAACTTTAATCCGTTGACAAACATAAGAACAATTGTAGTAAAGCCAAGACTACTACTACTACTACTACTACTACTACTACTCTCTATTCGTCCCTTTTCCTTCCTTCCTTTTTTTATTTTTGTTTACATTTCTAGATACAAACTAGTTGTGTAAAACCTGTAGCATACTTTTGATTTGGTTTTTAGGCAGCAAATATTGCTTTTACGGGGTTAAAATAGAAAATAAAACAGTTTACTTTATTAAGATAAGTCAATTAAAATTACTGTTATATTTGCGTATACGCTAAATTAAACATTTCTAGTTCACACTCATCTAATTTTTAACCTTTCATGCTCATGTCTGTAGCTCAGGCGCCACCGGAGCTGGAGAGATAAATAAGGTTGAGCGCTAAACGTTCTGGTTTCGATTCTAGCGGATGACGACCAAATCATATTTTTTATCACTTTTTGAAATTATTACTATATATTAGACTAGCGGTGGGTAATCTAAAAAGTTAATTAGGTCAAATATCAATTCCACAGTGAACGATTTCTAAATGATTTTTTTTGCTTTCTCGAATTCTAAATGAATTTATTTGTTTCAATTTAAGTGTAATGCAAGTGAAATCACGATATCGTTGCGTTGTAATAATAAACAGTAAATAATTAATTCTTTGTATAAAAAATAAATGCTCAGTTGCAAGCAATAATAAATAAAAGTATAGTTATATTTCAAGGTTAGAGTCGTTAAAACCGGAAGTAAGAACTGGTTGGTCCCGCAGGTTGCGTCTTACACTAACTAAAAAAGCAAAAAGAAAACAATAAAAATAATCGCGTTTTCTTTTTATATGTTTTTACTTTATTTTATTTAGGGTAAAAACAGAAAGGCTAAATCAGGGGAAGAAGGTAAAAAACGGCATAAATAACCTTGTACGCTTCCAAACCGGTGTTTCCTAGTACTATTCCTTGTGAATGCATCCGATGTGGTGTAAATGGGGAGCAGGAATAGGAGGAATCTAATAGAGAGAAAAGTTATTGCAATTTCCATTGAATCAAACCGATTTTGGCAGTGAAATCTTATCTGAAAAATATAGGAATGTACGGTTATCGAGCAAGTATAAGGGTAATAAACCTATACCACACCTCAGATCCTGTGTTGCAGTTTGTGCACATTACATTTGCATGTAATGTCTTGATTTTTAATCCTATTAAGGTCAAACTCACACGGGAAATATGAGTTCATTAATAACTTATAGAGAATTGTTTCTGTAATAATGAATGAGAAATCTGCATGAATATAACATTTATGCGTATTTTATACGACGAGGAAACGCTGGCCGGCCCACACACACACACACACCCACACACACAAACACATACACACACACATATATATATGTGTGTGTGTGTGTGTGTGTGTGTAAATATATATCAGTCGTATTTAATCAGACGTACATAAATGACTTGCTTTCAAAGTATATATATATATATATACTTTGAAAGCAAGTCATTTATGTACGTCTGATTAAATACGACTGAGTTCGTCTTTTTTACAATTTTGCTGGTAATCTTTTCAATTCGCCGAGCGGTTATTCTTGTTTCCACTGGTAGGTTATTATATAGTAATAGCATATCAGCAAAATTGGTATTGTGTTGGTTGAACGTCAAAAGACGACATTATTTTTGCACCCACTTAATAATGACAAACTCAGTCATGTTTAATCAGACATATATATATATATATATATATATATATGTGTGTGTGTGTGTGTGTGTGTGTGTCTGTGTGTGTGTCTGTGTGTGTGTGCGCGCATATGTGTGTGTGTAACTGTCGGACTTTTACACAATTTTTATTTAAACGGTCACATGTTATTAGCGGTTTGATTAGATTGACTTATATACAATATAATTACAGAGAAAATCGAACTCTTTCGTAAATTATTAGGTACGGGCAATTCTAATGCCTCCTTCGGTATGCGACCTGGCTTTGAACGCCGGATAATCATAATATTTTAAATTTTCGGTTACTTTTTAATTATGTTTAAAATATTACAGCTTAAATTTAATTTTCCAAAGAAAAATAGCGTGTGAAATAAAAAGTACATGGAATAATTTTATCTAAAATCTGAAAAATCGTACATTTCACGTAAAAATTCATTATGACAAATATCGTGTTTACATTTTTCTGGCAAGAGAAATATAAGTTTTCTGGAATTATTTCCAAGTAAAGTATTAAGTTAAAGTCTTAAAATAATGAATTAATACTATTGTATTAATTCATTATTTTAAGACTTTAACTTAATATTTTACTTGGAAATAGTTCCAATAATAATGTACTTAACTTTTGCTAAAAAGGGTAATAATTATCCAAAAACATGGCCATGGTAGCAACAAACTTGGTTTCGTTTCCCCCAAAAAGTCACAGCGACAAAAATTCAAGATGTACGGAAGCACATTCATGACATAATTTCATTATTATATAACAATGTTCCGGTTCCGGCAAAACGGACAGGTTTCCTTTTACTATTCCAGAATGGGCATCCGTAGTTACCGACATGGAACGTTTGTATAAATTTTTCCATTTTTGAATTTGATTATTTTTGTATGTTCCTGTTTTTAAATTATTTTTTTAATTATTGTTCAATATTATATAAAAAAATATGTTACGCCGAAAGTTTCACATTATTGCGACCAAGGAAATTATTAAAAGCTTGCATATATCAATTATGCGAAACCTGTAATTTTTAAAAAAAGTAGAAATATTTTTTTCAATTATAATTTTTTGTGAAAATATTAAATAAATAATGCTTAATTCAATGGTAATATGGGTAGTTCGAGAAATTGATTTTTCTTCGAGTTATATAGAATTCATTAATTCGGATTTTAGGGGCTTTTTTCGTAATGTTCCTATAAAAATTATTTTATTTTTATTTTATTGTTACAAATTACAATGCATTATTCATATAAAAAAAGCAAAAATAATTTTTTTGCGTTTTTTATTTACTACTGAAAACCATAACTTTAGTGAAGGTATTTTTTGTTTAAACTAATACAGTTCCACTAAGATTTCAATTAAAATAATTAGTTCATTATATACCGCGATCATTATTTGATAAGTACTGAAAATTTTTATTGAAATTTGTTAATTTCCTGATTGTTCGTGAATTTTTAAGTAAAGGGGGGGTCAAAATGTGCGTCAGCATTCATTTTGCCCGTACCTATAAATTATGCACTGCATTGGAAGTATGCTATAATCTGCTGAGATGCTATCCTTACATAAGTTCAAACAATGTTATACAGAAACCACATGTTAATAATATTGAGAAAGTTCAATATTTTAAAACAAAATTATCAGAAACAAAAAAATATATAAAGATTCTAAAACAAATAGGATTTGATACGAACATAAATATTAGACATGCATTTCAGTATTCATGAATGAAAAGATAAATAATCTGGAAAATAACAAAGCAAACCACTATATTAAAAAATAAAATAACTGCCATCAACCAACATGCTATGCCATTAATAACATATAGTTTTGGTATAATTGACTGGCCATTAAAATACATCAACCGTTTAGATGTAAAGACACGGAAGCTACAAACGCTTAGTGATGCTACCGCCTCCCCGGGAGGGTTACTTGGTTGAAGAACGTCTTGGGAACGCAACCAGCTTCCCGGGGAATAAACGATATCCAACGATATCTAAACGATAGGCACATGCTGGAAACAACGAAAACGGGTTGATACGTCGTCGGCTACAATTGTCTGGCATGGGTCGCATTATGTGTGGTGGTGTCAAGCATCCTCCCATCGTCGCTTCTTGTGTAGTCATTGTGTCGTTACAGACAGCTTTCTGTCGTACGGCATTAATGGTATGCTGAAATCGAACACTTGTATGAAAACAGCGACAAATGCATTTTTATAAAAATATGTATAATTTATTTACGATTTAACAAATACGAGGCATATTTTTATAAAACCAGCGGAAATCGAACGCATGCTTAGATCCGGTCCGCCGACCCAAGAAGCCAAGCGTCAACTGTTTTAAAACAATGAAATTATATTTAATCCTCTCTTTCTTCATTGAAAGGGAGAGAAAGGGAGCCAATGAGAGAAATAGAGAAAGAAAGAGACAGAGAATGAGAGAGAGAAATATGCGTTTCATACAATGCTTTGTTTTTCGACTACAGATATCTGCATGTAAGTCTAACCTTTAAAACTTTCATAACACCTGTCATTCAAACCCAACGGACATGAGTAAACGTTCATAAACCCACAAAACACCTGCATGAAAAGTTTTTTAACTTCATCACAAAGGTTAAAAGCTAAATATATGGGGTTATTAATGTAGGGACCCCCAGCTCGCTTAAAAAGTGTCTAGCCATTGTGCCACAACTTCATAAAATAATATACAGAAATCAGTGTCTACCAAGACTGTGTTTGCCCAGGGGAGGACGACTGAGGCTCTGGGAGATCAACCATCAACATAGGCAACTATAGTGAGCACAGGCCAGTATCTGAGTAACTCCCAAAACCACATCCTCTCAATGGTATACGAACATCAAGAGACAAGAGCCAGCAAAACAACATCAGTCACCCAGCTGGTCTAACATTTTGGTCAGGACTGTCTCACAGATGAGGATGAAGCACCAAACAAGCATGCCACAGAAATAGCAAAAAAGAGCCGGCAGAAATAAACCGTGGGCTTCCAAAAGATGAACCTTTAAAAATAGAACCAACATCAGCGTGCAAAGTATTTTTAGGAGTAACTCTATCAGGAATACATAGACAAAGAAGCTCTCTAGACTGGTTCAAGGGGGAAGCCCTTCCCCACGATCAGGAAAGGGTTATAATCGCTGCTCAAGACCAGGGATTGATGATCAATGCATTCAAGAAGATGGCAGATATCAGTAATGACAACAAATGCAGGTTCTGCTATACGGTTGGAAAGTGTGAGTCATCTGATATCAAGTTGCAAGGTTCTATATAAAGCGAGACGTTATGGAGTACCTCCACTGGACCATCTGTAAAAAATTAGACATCAAATGTAGCAGAGAATCCTGGGAACATCAACCTGAAAGAACAGTTGGGAATGATTTATATACCATACATTGCGACCAGCTACCTACCTTGAAATTGCTCCTATGAAACCTGACCTAGTTATATGGAATAAGTCCGCGAGAGTTGCAACCTTGGTTGAAGTGAGTGTCCCTAATGATCGAGGTCTTAACAGAGCTGAAAGGGAGAAACATACCAAATATCAAGGTCTCATGTATATAAAAAGAAACTGGAATCTTAGAGAGATATCAATCATACCAGTTATTATAGGTGTCACATGGCTTGTGAAGAAGACCCGGACCCTACTAAACTAATATTCCTGGTGAACCAAGTGCAAAAGAGATCCAGACAATTTCACCACAAGGAACAGCGAGGATACTGAAAGAGCTCTCGATTGGTTTCAATAAAAAGCAGGACAATGTTGGCAGCTGGTTTGGCTGTTCCATATTCAGCATTACAATCTTCAAAGGAATCCTCAAATCCATCAGCTGAACCATGGAATGAAAGATTTCAAACAAAGCTAAATCACTACGGAATAGTGGTTCAGAAGAAAATTAAAATGATCAACATTTGATTGAAATAAAACAATAAATTGATTTGAATTAGGTTTCTAATGAAAACATAATTATATTTTTTCTTGAAGTAATAGATACACAACTTCGTATTTCAAAGTCACTAAATATTCAGTAGTACTACTCAGCTATACATAAAATATATTACTACAAATAATAACAAATGGCACACACCATTGCAATACATTCTAACACAGCAAACCCGGACACATTTTTGAAAGCATTACTAGGAAAGACAATGGAAATATTCCCGAATCTCTTAGTACACCCATAAAGAGGGATGAGTTATAAACTAATTTATGGCATTGTATTCTTATGTAAAAAATCTGCAAGGAAATAAATTGTGACTGTGCTGTTCCGATTCTACCCCTGTCTTAAAAGAAATAGATTTAGATATATTCAAAGGAATATATTCTTGCCTTTCTAAATATGATTAAATATGAGTAATCCTTGCGAATTTACTGCCTAACGCCTGTCCGTCTCTCTCTCTCTCTCTCTGCCTCTTCTCTGTATCTTTCTCTTTATTGTTCTCTCTCTCTCTCTCTCTCTATATATATATATATATATATATAATATAAATGAGAACACCTCTTGCATTCGTGCACGATATGCTCTAAAACGAAGACACTATAGAAAGTGTGGCTTAAATACAAATACATTCACATCTATAATTTAAATGAAAATATAATGGAAGTTGCTATGCATCTTTATCTGTTCTTATATAAAAAAACTGATATTCTTTTTTACATTTCACACGATAAAATGAATATATTCATAATTGTTAGGTTTAAAGAGTACCTATGTAGTTCAATGTGTCAGATATCGTACTACAATGTCAAGAGTACTGTTAAAGTAAATCTCCTTAATATCATGTTGCCTATTATGCCGCTCCATACTCCAAACTAAGTAATGGCGCATAACTTTGCTATTATACAATTATTATTATATATACTTTTTTTGCATCAATAAATATATGTTTAAAATTTCAACAATTATGCGTGTGGCTAGAAATTCACCTTTGACTTCCCCTTCTTTATCTCCGTAACCATCGTAACACCTAAATAGTAGCTTTCTTTAGTCTTGACAGACTATTACATACTTACTGTAAGGGTTCCTGCGTGTTGGATTTTGTGGCAAGAGTTGCGCAATCTCGAACCACACCTCTCCTGAGTGGACGTTATTTAATACCATCGGCAAGTGGAGGCCTAAGACGACTGAAAACAATGCCGAGAAAGCGGAAAGCACATACAGCGCCTAGAATTCCCAAATGGTTACCCATGTAGCACTAGCCAGGCTCAACGTTGCTGAACTTCGATTATCTGACGAGAACCGTTGTATCTAGGTGACTATGCCGTAATCATAACACCTACATGAATAAAAGGAAATAAAGTCTATTTTTGTTTTTAAGCGTTAGGAAATCTAAGGAACCGGGCACGCAATTTTCTAAATTTATAGACTTTTATTACTCTTAAATACAGCTTTTACAACTCTTTAAAACATTTTAAAAGCATATTCAAAACAAAGAATATACACAATGTTATCTTAGATGTATATAACCTTTTCTATATGATGCTTATTTTCTAGCTATACCAAACAAAACGATTGTTTCAACATCCTCTTTTAGGGTATATTGTATTGTTTTAAAGTACAGCTTTAACCGACGTGTGTATTTATAGCTGGAATAGGATAATCAACTTGTGTGCATTTATATTTGAAATATGATTAGAAAAAATATAATACTAAAAGCATACACGTGTACACACACGCACACTGAAACACACACACACACGCACACACACACATATAGATATATATATGATGACTGCAACGTCTTTTCAGACGAGTGCCACTCCCTCAGTCATTCAAAGCCCATGAGCCCGAAGATAACCCTTTTTTTTAGTCCTGCCAGCGAATTCACACGCTCAAGCAGACATGACATTGAAGACGGTCCTTGGCATACATACATACATATACATATACACATACATAACCATAAACATACACACATGCACACATACTTACATACACAATACATATAACACATACATACAAACATATACATACACACATGCACACACATATACATACATATGCATACCCATATATACAAACATATACAAATACATACACACATACACATACATATTCACATCCATATACGTACACATGTATGCACATATACATACATACACATAAAGTTACCTACATATACCTACACATACACATATATGCACTTATACGCATACATATATATGCATATATACATATACATATATATACATACACACAAAAATATATATACGTATATACCTACAAACACACAAACATATATACAAAAAAAAAAATGCTGGAGTCCCTCAAGGATCCATCCTGGGCCCAACTCTCTTCCTGATCTACATCAATGATCTCTCTAAACACATGCTTAAATCATTCGTTGACATCTATGCTGATGACACGACCATTTACGGCTACACATCAAAGGCTGTAAATGACAAAGCTCTCTCTGATTCCATCTCCTCTGATCTCGAGCCCGTGGTTCAGTGGGGGAAGACGTGGCTGGTTACCTTTAATGCATCTAAAACCAAGCCTCTATCTTTACATCATCAACGCTTTTATCCCCATCTGGCATCAATTGAAATGGATGGCTCTCGCCTAGGAGAAGCCCCATATTTTGACAAGCTTCTGGGCTTGGCCTTCACTTCTGATCTGAAATGGAACACGTACATCAAGTCTATTGCCAAGGTCGCTGGAAAGATGGTAGGATCCTTCTACCGCTCCAGAAGATATCTCACTACTGACGCAATTCTATATCTATATAAAAACCAAGTACGTCCAAGGATGGAATACTGCTGCCATATCTGGACAGGAGCTGCTAAAAACAGCCTATCCTGTCTTGACAGAGTACAAAATAGACTTCGTGACTTAGTAGGGGATGACCTTTTCTCTTCCCTGCAACCTCTCTCCTACAGAAGAGACGTTGCAATACTATCTTTGTTTTATCGTTATTTCCATGGCAGGTGCTCGTCTGAACTCCAATCTCTGGTCCCCTCGCCAATCTTTTACGAAAAACACCCGTCTAGCTGAATCCACAGTCAAAAACTTTCCCCACTCTTTATCTATGTCTAAATCAAAACGTATATTCCATGAACAAAGTTTCTTTCTTAGACCTGCACGCCTGTGGAACGTCTGCCTGCTTCCCAACTGAACAAATACCTGTGGAACGTCTGCCTGCTTCCCAACTGAACAAATACCTGATGAACCGCCCCCTTAAATAGACACTTTATTAAATCTCCACACTAACATATGGTACTTACAATAACTTCTGGGCTTTGATAAGTGGTGACCACCTTGTAAAAAAAAATAAAATAAATATACACACATACATATATACATACATATACAAATAGATATACATGCACATACTTACACTAGTACATATATTAACATACATACATACATACATACCTACACATATGCATAGATAGAATGATGGCAGTTCAATTATTACATGCTTCCAGCATTTCAGGCCTATACGCGTGACAATTTTTCCATCGCCGCGGACAATTTTTTATAGACAAATGCCTGAGGAAGTATCTATACAAAGATGGTGTTACAGAGTTTTAGCTTTTGTCTCGGTTCAAAATTTTGAGATTCAGCAACAAGCATGAGCAAGATAGTCAGCAACAAGTCAAACTGCAGACCAGCTTAATGCGGGTACTCTCCCCTTTATGTTTTTTTTAATCAGAGATTTGCTCCACTCAGAGGGGTTGCCTTAACAAGGCTGTTGGGAGTCCTCTCCGCCCATCCCCCCCACACATCGAAATAAACATATACACGTACACATATAAGTATGCATACATACAGATGCACGCAAGCATACATACGCAACAACACACACAAACACACATGACAACATGCACATACACACATACGTGCATGCATACACGCATGTACATACATATGCACATAAACGTACACATGCACGTACATGTAGAATATAAATGAAGGTGCATTCATGATGACGATGATGATGGTTGTTACGAATATGTGAATTCAACATGAATAAAAGAGTAAAGCAATCAAAAATACACAACACATAGAATAGAGAGACGTTCGTTTCGCCACTAGTACAGCTTTTACATTGAACATGCGTTTATAATGGCACAAATCCTCAACGTCTATTACGCCGATGATGATGGTTGTTTCAAGAATCATCAGTGCGGGGTATCACGATTATTGCCGGTATGTATATATATATATATATATATATATATATATATATATATATATATATATATACATATATATATATATATGTATATATATAAACCATGATATATATATATATATATATACATGTATATATATATATTATATTATATATATATATATAAGTATTTTGTAAATTTTGAAATTGCTATGAAATGCATAGGAGTGAAATTTGGTATACTGGAAATTGAAGAAATATTTTCAAAAATTATGCTATTTTCTTGTAATTTAAGTGTGTATCATTTTATTGCTAGTATCTAAAAAAAATTCATGTTCGGTATAAAATAATGCTCTAAATTCATATTTCTATTTATATGAAACCAAAAAACAAGAACGAATTTCACATTATTATATATCTTTTTAGATATAGACAAGTTTTATTTTTATCCAGATCAATGAATCGATTATCTCGAGATATGGATATCCTTGGATTTAAAATACAGGAAATGACGTACGATTAGCTAATCTAGAAAACTTAATTTTTCAACGAAAATTAAATAATTTCCTCTATGTTTTTTTAATGACAAACCACTCTATTGAATAAATAAAACAAAACGTCTTTGTAGTTATTTGTAGTACAATTACGTTATCATAATTTAATATCAAATAAAGAAAAGCATTAAGAATACTGATGAAAACATCAAATTATAATAAAAACGTGACCTTCAAAGTAACAATTATAATTTTTAACGGAACCAGACCATAAACTTGTTGTAGTAAACATGTTACCAGATTTAGTATAAATTATAAACAAAGGCGATATATACTTATGCAGACACTATAGTTTCATTATACTTAGAAGGTTTAATCACATCGAATTATACAAAAAAATAAATTACATATATTTTAAAGCAGATAGAATTCAATATACGCAGATTAAGTAGATTTAGAACATGTGGCATCCAGTATTTATCAAACGAAAATATAAATAATCTAAGAAATAATAAGGCAATCCGCTATATATATATATATATATATATATATATGTTAAATGAAAAGAGCTGTCCCCTTTTCATGTAAGTAAAAAAAAGAGAATTAGTTAAATGAAAATAATATCAGATAAAACGGGAATCGAACCCTGTAGATAAGTTTTAAAGAACAATAGGTTTTTGGAATGTCCAGTAAATTGTTGATTCTGTGAAAATATTTAATAAATACAAATTTGACTGGAAACTATTCACATTCTTAGAAAGAATGCATAATAAAATATGGGTTACAGAATTAGATAAGTAGGTTAAATTCCTTTGTAAAACAACAAGGAAAATGGGACATTTCCTGGTCATCAGAAATGGTTTCAAAAACGTGCAAATCGCACATGTTGATAAAACGTGAATTATAGTCATGTTGACCAGACATACATGTGATTTCTCAATATAGGAAAGAGTTCGAAGTTAGTCAGAGAGAATCAGACGAGAGTCAGATCAGATTCGGGGAGAAGAGAGAGAGAGAGAGCTGACATGGAACCTTGGAATCGAGGTTTGAAGAAATCATGTAAGGCTTGAATTCCTGGATGCGAAGCCATTGACCGGTCATATGGAATAATAAAAAGAACATCTTCATCTTTTGTATCTGTATCTTCGTGTTGCTATTCAACAGAAAAGGTATTGTCCATTTATGTTATAAGAACTTTGTGAAAATCATCATCACCAAAACAAAGGTAAAGTGAAATTGTATTAATATGAACTTTGTGTTTATAAAAATGTACAACTGTCTCTCTCTCTTTACATGTAACTGTTAATGTCACCAATATGCTATCTCTCACAGCACACAACATGAACAACAACAAATATATAAGTCGTCATCTAAACAAGAACACTAAATAAGAACAACGAAACATATACGAATATTTAGTACCTTTCGTCTAATAATAACACTCGTTACATAATATATTATATATATAAACGTTCTACTAACTATTCATATACTATAAGAAAATAAATCCAAAAATTTATCAGCTGCAACTGATGAAAGAACGAGTTTAAACAAATCCAAAGCACTAAACAACAGTGATTGAAGGTAAAATAAATATGCACGTTCTTTGATTGAAGAAACAAATAAAGAATAAAAATAGAACTTTGTTGGACGTTCTTTGAAAATATAAATAAAATATAAATATATTTTCTCGAACTAATAATAATACAAGTTTGAACTCGAAAACTTAATAAAATATTGAATATATATATATATATATATATATATATATATATATATATAGAGAGAGAGAGAGAGAGAGAGAGACAGAGACAGAGAGAGATAGATAGATAGATAGATAGAGATCGATATAGATATACATGCTTCACATATTTATATATATATATATATATATATATATATATATATATATATATGGTTGGTGGAAAATAATGTTTCTTTTTATTTACGTTTTACAGATATAAGACATTTTTTGCACCACCATAATATAATCACGGAATCATCCGGAGTCGTGCAGCGTGTCTTATGCAAGAAAAGTTTGGCGACGCCAATTTCCGTTCAGGCTCTATGCACATACACCATCTGGTCACCCACTTTAGTTGCTGAATTCTGGTGATCTTACGGGGACTGGTGTGTCATATGATCACACAAGCAATAAGATACAAAGATTTTAACACAGATAGCATTCGATATACGCAGATTTAGTAGATTTATAAGACGTAACTTCCAGTATTCATGAATTAAAAATATAAATAATTTAATAAATAATAAGGAAATCTGCTATATGTATATAACTCTCTACTTACTTTCTAACGGGGACCGCTTTGTCAACGTGATTATGCCATAGATTGAATAGAATCACTACAACTACAGATAAATATCCTACAAATGACAATTATAATGCACCTAATATATAACATATTCAAATATTGTAAACACACGCAAATATATATTTTTAAATCTGAAACTGAGTGCACTTTACATGGAAAATATCTTAAACCAAAGTTGAATTCTAATAGATCATTTAATCGAAATAATAAAGATCGAATTAATAAATAGCGCTTGGAAAAATATATATGCTACAAATGACAATTATAAAGCACCTAATATATAACATATACAAATATTGTAAACACACGTAAATATATATTTTCAGAACTGAATCTGAGTGCAATTTACATGGAAAATATCTGAAAACTAAAGATGAATTCCAATTCATTAAGTCGAAATAATACAAAATTAATAAAGATCGAACGAATAAAAATCGCTTGGAAAAATACGATACTTATACACATAATAATTTCACTAGTTCTCCCTTCGTGATGTAGACTGGAAACCTTTTTTATTTTAATCTGTGTTTCTTTCTTTAGTATTACTTAATGTTTCCATTATTAATATTTTTAAAAAATAATTTTTTAAACTTATACTTATATTTCATATCTTTCTTCTTAATTAACTATCTGATATAATTTATTAATTGATTAAAACAATATATTTTTACATAAATAATCATTGATTACTATACACGCAATGACCCTTATCCCTGAGTGGCCTTCGGGCCTTGATAAGTGGTGACCCCATGTAAAAAAACACATAAATAATTCAGTGGACATAAGGAGTCTGGAGATTTTTCTGTATAATCTTAAATGATAATGTTTTCTGAAAAACATGTACAAAATAATAGTGAGAATAATATTCGGTATTAGTGCACTTATTGATCCGTGCTGAAATAATAACGTTATTATTTAAAAAAGCTATTCTTAACATGGGGAGGGGAGAGTGTTTTGTACCTATTCTACACTTTAACCTTATAACTGAATAAAAAACATATCATAAAACTTTAATTAAACTTGGAAATACGATTTAAAAAATAGCGCGGATCAGTAAGTACACTAGCACCTAATATTCTCATGCCATTGTTTAATGAAAACTACGCAAATCAGCATAATTGCATCGAGATGTATTTTACATCTGACTTTTGACTTTATTAAAATTGAAAATAGTTGACGAAACAATTTTTCAATTTGAATTTGTTAATAATTTAATTTGTAACTATTTATTTATCCATAATTTGTACTAATGGGAGTCTGGTGTCTGTCTAGAGGAAAGTTTAGTGTAGTATGCATTTTCTTTTCAAGTTATGATTCTCCCAAGAATGACCTCGACGTTGCTTCGTATTTGGGGGGGTGCAAATGGGTAGCATATGTTCTTAATCATGAAAATTAGTTTCTCCTTCGTTCCTATTCAGTGAGGCTAGTGCAATATATTATAACTAGCTGTACCCGGCCACGCGTTGCTGTGGCTCAGTTTGTTAAAATGGAACACATGTGAAAGTAGAGAAAAGTTTGATTCTTTTTTTCAAGAGAATGTACAAATTATTTATTTTTTTTGAACAGATGTTAAGAAAATAAACAGAGAAATACTTCCATCATTAATTATGCAAAAAACTAAATAAAATACGATAAAACTTGCTGAGTATGCACTGTTTTACGGTTGTTGTAAAAATGGAACGGAAACTTAAATTTCGCTTCATTTTAATCTTTCTTAATTATTTAATTGTCCCCCCATCCACAACGAATATAATCAAAACAGTAACATTCAACAATTGTACTTTATCTATATAAAACACAAAATGGGTGTTTGTATTACTGTACACATAGATTCGAAAAAGTTGTGAAAAAAAAAAAACAAATATATAAAAAATAAATGTTATCAAAGCCAAGATAAGTTACTTTTCTGCCAAACTGGATAGATATATTTTTCGTGTTTTTATTCAATGTAACATATTTATTCAGCTCGAAAACCATACAGTGTTTACCGATGTATACGAAATTTCCAGATGGCGTCTCACACCCTCATTAACAGCGTAAGTATGGAAGAAGGTGTTATAAATAAAAAACTATACAAAATGTATAACATCTTTTCCCACACTTACCGTGTTAAAGAGAGAATCAGACGTAATCTTGAATGTTCCAATACATCGGTAAACACTGTATGGTTTTCGAGCTGAACAAACATGTTACATTGAATTGGGAAAAGATGTTATAAATAAAAAACCTAATGAAATACTGTTAAAAACTCGCGCAATACATGTTAATGCGACATAGGTTGACATATATTCGGCGTGTTTTTAATAGTATTTTGTCTATTTTTTATTTATAACACCTTTTTCTATACTTACGGTGTTAAAGAGGGTGTGAGACGCCTTCCTGAATTTTCGAATAAATATGTTACATTGAATAAAAAGACGAAGAAGATATCCAGTTTGGCAGAAAAGTAACTGATCCTGGCTTTGAGAACATTTATTTGTTATGTAATTTTTTTTTTTTTGACAACTTTTTCGAATCTATGTGCACAGTAATACAAACCCCCTTCGGAGGTTGGAATGCCCCCCCCACCTAAAATGTAGTTGGAAAAATCGATTTTATAGTGAGATTAAAGAATGGTTAGTCTAAAAAAAGGGTGAAAAACAAAACAAATAAGCAATTAATAATTATTACCAAAAGCAATAAATGTTACTTTTTTTTACTGGCACAAATAGAGTTGGATACACAAGTAATAGTCGTAGAGTGATAGAGTGTAAGTAAAACCTGGAATATCCGGTTGTTTCGTTTCGTTTTAACAATGGAAAGAGCAGAAAATGGAGAGAAAAGAAAGAAAGAAGGAAAGACCGAAAGGAAAGATAAAGATAGCGAAGTACCCCCACCACCATCACCCATAAAGCAAAAAGACAACGAAAGGTAAGAAAGAAAGAAAGAAAGAAAGCAAAAAAGCACGTAAGGAAAGAGCGAAACGGAAGTTGTGTTTGTGTAAGTAAGTAAGTTTGGTGCGTTTCACGTAAATGTCAATTCAGGTTTTCATTAAACTTTAACCACGCGGGTTATAACGAAATGGAAGTAATGTAATTGTGAATTCAATTCCAGGTAACGGATTGTGTTCTGTTTGAATCTAATTTTATTATAATAAATGCTTTATAAATTGTGTTTATGTTTTATGCTAACCAATGGCAAAGTAAGCGTGGTTCGTTTCAGTGTAAGTCCAGTCAAGTTTTTAGATAAATTCTAACCGGTGATCGGTTTTAAATGTCTCCTGTGAACGTTCTGGTACGGTGTAAGTGAGTGGCTGTGGTAGGATGAATTTGTTAGAGAGAGTTTACTTTACTACTTCCATTAAATGTAACCGATTTTTACAGTGGACTCTCACCAGACAGAATATAGGAAACTGTGATCAGCGAGATCCTTGATATGTAATAACCCTATAACATACGGCAGATGTCGTGATTCAGTTTGTGAATGTTACGGCTGCACCAAATGTATACAGGTGCAGTCCTATAAACGTCAAAGTCGGAGGGGAAAAATGAGTTCATTTTATTTATATAGAGATTATCCGTATTCCTGTCCGTCTGTCTGTTAACACTAATGTCATATATATATATATATATATATATATATATATATATATATATATATATATATATATATATATATATATATACTTGTTTATTGTTATATAAACATGCCCACATCCCGCTGCTACAAACAGCCACTTGTTTCAATCAAACTACAGATATCATCAGGCAGCGACTTGACTATTTAAATGTTCAATGAATAACATGATTATTCATTGAACATTTGAATAGTCAAGTCGCTGCCTGATGATATCTGTTGTTTGATTGAAACAAGTGGCTGTTTATAGCAGCGGGATGTGAGCATGTTTATATAACAATAAACAAGTATTATCAGCTCTTTTTATTGAGTACTATCTAACAACCTCATTGAATTCACTAGTCCATTACTTTTGAATATAAAAAACCTATATATATATATATATATATATATATATATATATATATATATATATATATATATATATATTGTGACGATAGTTGGAGTATATCAATATCGTATTAATAAACAAACAAATAAATTTAATGATTAATAATCCAAAAACGTGAGACAAGTAAGCCGCCGTTACCATAGCAACAACAGCGATATCTAAGAGTGAAATAAAAAAGTACAAAAAAAGAAGGAAAGAAAAACGCTGATATATTTAAAATTCAGAAAAAAAAAACGTATCCGTCGTCTCTTTCGGAAAAGGCTAGCCGTTAAAAAATTTAAACGCCAAGTTAGTTGCAGACAGAAGCCCGTTGAAGAAAGACGTCTGAACTCCCTTGATAAAAATAAATATCATGAGAAATACAGGAATTGTATATTATTATTGGCTTTCATCGTAAAACAAAGGTTGGTTCATATTTAACTCTTTCCATTTATAAATAATAACGGAAATATCTTATCTCTTTAAGAGGAATATCAAAAATGCGAAAATTCAGATTTCGTTAGTGCTTGACAAAAAGAAATTTCATCGTATGAAAGAAAGAAATAAACAAAACACTATAAACAAATGAGAATAACCATAAATCCGTTTTGATTCGTTGTTGAGAGCTCAAGAAAAAAAGAAAGAAATAAGCTTTAATGAACTGAACTATTATTGTCACTTTTTTTTTAAATTTTGTATATATTACCTGTTCATTCTTTGATTCTATTCATTAAAATAAAACAAAGAATATATATATATATATATATATATATATATATATATATATATATATATATATATATACATATCTATATATATAAAACTGTAATTTTTTTTCGTTAAAAGTGAATAAAACCATATTTCTACAATACCAATTTATTTGAAATTTTCAGACAACCCACCTTTAGAGCCGAGGGATGTTTTTATGTTATTAAAATAAATTTACCTCGCGAATTATTAAAATATAAAATAAAATAAATATATATTCGTAACCGTTAGTGCGAATCTCTTCTGTTGATAAAACTAAACTCCCGGTTCGATTCATTTCACAGCCACAAATTGACGAAAGATTTCATTTTCTGTTTACTCGATAAGTAAAAAAAAAAAAAAAAAAAACATAATTCATTTGTTTATCTTCCAAATTTTTTAATTTAAACATTTTTTCTTTATTATATAAGGCAAAAAAAGTTTTTCGCTTGCTTTTTGAGTTTTTTTTTTTTGTTTTTCGATATAAGATTGGTTGGTAAAAGTACAGTTTAAATAATATTTGGTGCTAATGCAAAGAGTGGTCCGCGTTATTTTTTAAATCGTATTTCCAGGTTTAATTAAAGTTTTATTATATGTTTTTTTTTTATTCAATTGTAAGGTTAAAATACAGATTAGGTACAAAACACCCTCCCGCCCCGATGTTAAGAATGGCTTTTTAAATAATAACGTTATTATTTCAACACGGATCACTCTCTGCATGAGCACTGTACTTTCACCTAACAATTTAATAAACAAAACATGGAACTTATGCAGAGAAAGTACCATAATAATAGAATAATAGAATAATAGAATAATAACGTTATTTAGAAAGCCATTCTTAACATGGGGAGGATGTTTTGTTACTATTCTATACTTTCATCTAACAATTTAATAAACAAAAGATGGTATTTATGCAGAGAAGGTGCCGTGCTGAAATAACGCTATTAAGAAAGCCATTCTTAACATGGGAAAGGGAGAATGTTCTGTTACTATTTTATATTTTCACCTAACAATTTAATAAACAAAAGACAGTACTTATGCAGAGAAGGTACCGTGCTGAAATAATACCGTTATTTAGAAAGCTATTTTTAACATGGGGAGGGAGTTTTGCATCTATTCTAAAATATGAAAGCTTTTTCTTTATTAAAGAAATTGGGTACTCGTGCAATTATTGACCCGTGCTGAAATAATAACGTTATTATTTAGAAAGCCATTCTCAACATGGAGAGAAGAGGGTGTTTTGTAACTATTCTAGACTTTCACCTAACAATGTAATAAACAAAAATTAATCTTAAGCAGACAAGGAACAGTACAGAAGCATTAACATTATTTATAATACAATTGAATAAAAAAAACTTTAATTAAACTTGGAAATACGATTTAAAAGATAGTACGGATCGGTAAGTGCATTAGCGCCATAAATTTGTCTAATTCTTAATTTCTTATGTTATTGGGGGGAAAAAGGTAAATATGAGGAATTACTCCACCCTCGAAAATTCCTTTAAAATTACCACTCTTATAGGTTTTCGGTGTCGCTGAAAACGAAAATAACCTTTACAATTAAGGCAAACGAGTAGTTTCCAAGATATGAAGAAATTTTAGTTTAAAAAAGTGAAGGATCACTTTTCCATAATAATTTAACGTAAAATGATCACCCTCTTTGTGGGCACGATTTTTGGGGTGGAGGCTTTCTTTCTACCCTTGGAAAATCCTTTAAAATTACCTGCTTAAATTGGTTGGAGGGGCGGGGGTGGTCGTCTACCAAAACACCCCCACACACACAGAAAATGCCTCTCTCTCAGGTGGCCAGAAAGTGGATGCTCATTCTAAGTTAAATTTAAATTGAAAAGTGATCACCCACTTTTCGAAAAAGTAATTTCTTCATATCATGAAAACTTTCTTTTTGCGACGGAAACGGTTTGCAGATTAGTTTTTAGTACACTGAAATCTACAATAAAATATTTCGTTATATACGAACATGAGACGGGCCTTAAAGTAAAATAATACCGGATTTTGGGGTCAGATTTGCCATTTAGTTGTATAATATCCTCAAACCAGGTAATCACTAAAAGGGACTCTTAAAAGTCGTTATCTGTATCGATCAAAATTTAAAACCACTGATTATATGTCAGCCTACATCACAGTAACATATATTGAGTGAGTTCCTAACAGTATTTTGTATATTTTTTTATTTTAAACTCATTTTCCCAAAATTTCCCCAAACTTAACGTGTTCGATACAGTCTGCCGCCATTTGTATTTTTCAAATATACCGATAAACACTGCATGTTTTTGAACTGATTAAACATTATACATTACATAAAAACACTACAATCTTATCCAGTTAGGTAGAACATTTACTTTTCTTGCCTTTGATAACATTTATTTGTTAGATATTCATTTTTTGACAACTTCTTTGTATCTGTTAATACAAACCCTTTTCATTTAATGTAACGTTTAGTCAGCTCGTAAAACAGTGTTTATCGGTGTATTTGAAAGATACAAATGGTGGCGGACACTGTTGATTATGTTAAGTTTGAGAAAGTGAGTTAAAACTAAAAAACTATACAAAATACTGTCACAAACCCACCGATTATGTCAGCCTATGTCATGGTAACATATTCGGTGGGTTTTTGACACTGTATTGTATAGTTTTTAGTTTTCAACTTAATTTCCCAAACTTTACGTATTCAACAGTCTGCAACCATTTCTGTTTTTCCAGCCGATTAAACATTTTACCTTACATAAAAACACTAAGCAATTATCCAGTTAGGTAGAAATGTAACTTACCTTACCTTTGCTTTCATTTGTTTTTGGACAACTTTTTCGAATCTGTGTATAATAACCCCCCCCCATCACTCAAATATTAATTACTAACTCATATTTTTGTATACAGAAGAAAAAAAAACATTTAGCGTTTCAACGTTAGTTTTATCCACTGATTGTTGGTCGAGCCCAAACAATGATTGACGGTAATCCTGAGGATCAGGATCCAATTCTGCAAGAGTACCATTTTTTTCATTTTTTTTTTTAGAGTGGATTGATGTACTAAGAATATAAGAAACATGCATTTTCTCTTTTTATTAGAATTTTCCATTACACTAAATTGAGCCACGGCAACGCGTGGCAGGGTACAGCTAGTATATATATATATATATATATATATATATATATATATATATATATATATATATATATATATATATATATACTTGTGAATTCATTATCACTTCATGTCCAAATATATGCAGAGACTTTTCTAACCCATATTCTATTGCAGCGATGATTAGCTGATGGCTAAGAAAAAACTATCCATCTATTTAAAATATATTTTATACAACACACAAGCCTATGGACCATATATAAACGAGAGAAGAGAGCGGATAATTGATATCCCCATTTGGATGCTCTTTTTTTTTTTTTTTTTGGTGGAGAAGTCGAGAAAATACGGGCTGACGCGAACTTCCACGCGATCTGAGATAAAAGATTCTTTTTTTTTAGTTAATTTAAAATAAATAAATAAATAAATAACTTCAGAAGGGGTACGTCAATATATATATATATATATATATATATATTTCTGTCTGTAAATTTCTGTAAAAGTCTGAGGAAGCTATATATATATATATATATATATATATATATATACATACTAAGTTGGACTTATTCAGGAGAGAAAATTCGTGAATTAAAACGGCGTTATTAAGAGTGCTCAATAAAAAGAGCAAAATATAATACTTTTATTTATATAGACAATATGACGTCACGTATGACATCATGTAGGAGGAGGTCAAAATTAAAGTAGATTCCGGAGCGGCGCCGGGCAAAACCGGGCAAAACCGGGCAACCTTTTATTATGGGTGTAATAATAAAACAAACTTCAATATTCGAAAAATCCTGGATGAGAACTATAGCTGGAAACACATATAAAAACTCAGAAAAAACAACGAACCCAGCGATAAGGAAAGAGAACAAGTAGATAAAAAATACACACCGGTCTATGAGCATACATTTTCTTTCTTTTCTTTTCTGCTTTACTTTCGCAGGTTTTGGTCGTATTTAGTTTTTGCAATAGAGGAAAAAATTAAAAAAAAATACTAGGAAAATAGAAAAATAGGTAGATAGTAAATAAGTTAAGAGTTACTGTAAAAACAGGCCCACGTATGAACGAAACATTTCTAGAACCAATGAAGGTTTGTCCTGTGCCCTTCAGAGAAGCGAAGGTATAATAAAGCGCCCCCGAGAAAGGAAAGTGTGTCCAACGTCAAATGAATAACAAGTTGAAAGACAGACACCATGGAGGCTTGTTGGAACTGAGGTGGCACGTGGCTATCAATGTTAAAATAAAGGCAGTGAAATAACATACGCCGGGCATCAGGTTAGACACAATAATCTATAGAGCATTAATAGATACTGGGGCAGAGGTTTTGGTAGTACATAGTAAGGTTTTTAAATCATTAAAGGCGATGCCCACCCTAACGAATGAGAGAATCAGACACTATATGGATCTCGCTATAGAATGAGAACTCTCTGGAGTTTAGAGTAGTGGTACATGACCTTATCACGGTTTCTTTGTAGCAGAGAACGTAAATAGGAATATTTTGGGACGTAATTGGTTAAAAAATCGCGTCCTCATTTACTATGACGTAAAATGCTCTGACATTTATAAACGAATATGTAGCATATAAAGAGGATAAGCACATATCTTCAACGGTAAATTACCGAATACTGTGATACTAAAACCCTTTATATTCTCATACGTGTCATGGTAGGATTAGAGTCAAATTAGAGCAAGTAAACAGTACCGAACGGCAAAAATAAGTTCGGAATTCGGAAGCCGATCAAATAGGGGTATCTATGGTAAGGGTCATAATCACAGCACGTGATGCACGGATGGTTCCGATTCTTATTGTAAATAGAACTATTTATACAATTAAATTGAAGCAGCGTGTCCGATAGTGAAACTGCGAAAAGCAGGAAAGATAGACAGCATATTGTTAGTAAATAGGGATGACTATAAAATTTCAGATACAAAAATAGAAAAGGTAGATAACGACGAACTCGAAGAGGGCATGGAAGTTAGTAACAGAGAGAGTTCTAATGGTTCTGCTTACGAATAAAGTAGCTTAGGTGGAAATTATAGAAGAAACTAGGGAAGTATTGAGTGAAAAACCAAGGTGCTCGCGTTGGATGGGAGGACTTCCGAAGATAACTGATCAATTCAACTTCGTTGAACTTGATTAGTTATGATTGGCCAGTATTAAAATGTGGAAAAACAGGAAATCGTTGTCCAATATAAATAATGCAAAACAGAGGAAAACCAGAGTATGAATAATACCTTTGGTCCTTCGGGTCAAATTTCAATAGAAATTGTCTCGAACGATCTCACCACTAGCAGTTGAGCAGCTAAAAATGAAATGGCTTGTAAGATTAAGTAAAAAGTTATGCTAACTAGTTTGGACATGAATTTCGGAGAAAAAGGTTTAATAATAATAAAAGAAAAACTAGTTTAGTAGTCGGCGTTAAAATCTCCTATCAAACGAATACAGGAAGAGAAATAGTAATCAGACATGACGTGATCTTGCTTTGCCGTTAAATGACCAAGCAAGGATATGTACGGATATTGATAACATGTGCTTAGTTAATATCGCGTCATCATTTTCAGGCATGGCGTGGACATGATGTACGGAATACAATGCATATATAGGTATGAAGATCGGAAGAAAAAAGAGAAAAAGACGTGTGGGTATTTGAAAGACACGAACGACGAACAGGAGAGTCATCTCTCGTCTACTATCCCTTCAAAAGAGAGCCGGCCGACCAGTGAGTGCTAGAGAAAATTACGATAAAACCTAGCTGAGTGTAGCTAAAGAACAAATCTGACAAGCAAGAACAAATAAAAGGATAACACACTTGTCGTATTATAAATACGTGTCAGCAACTTATGTGTTAAACGAAGAAAATTAATAACTTTTTTACACCTAATAAAGTTCGTGACAAAGTATTATTGATTTGCGGCTATCTGTATACAGCATTAGAGCCAATTTTTAAAGTAATAACAACGATAAAGTAAGAAACAGAAAAGATAGAAGAAAAAGAAGGAAAACTAAGACGATGCAAATACAAACTGAAACAGTATAAACAAAACCGGACCTTTAAAAAAGACCAAAGCCAATGATATCAACGCGTGAATAGTAGGAAACTAAAAACGGATCAATCGAATCTGAGAGAAGCCAAACTCCACTAGAGCAAGATATGGGGAAAATGGCAAGACGAATGGCTTAGAGATATAAAAGGAGAGTAACAGCAAATCGGAGAAATGACAAAACCGATACAGCAAGTAAATCCTCAAAACAACTCTAAGAAAAATATCGGTCACGATATAATACATGCAGTGTTAAAAAAATTCACTCCATTACATGAAAGGCTAAGTCAAAACCTGAAAGCATGCATCTACGAAGCGAACGTGCCAAAATGGATGAGCAAAGGTAAGACAACACTAATACAAAATGATAGTTAAAAAGAAATCACCGCCAGTAACTACAGACCTATAACCTGCTTACCAACTATGCGGAAAATCTTTAGAGTACAATTGAAAGAAGAAAGTTACCACTCATTTAATAATAATGAACTACTTTTCGATGAATAGAAAGCATACTGAAAAGAGGAAAGAGAAAATTATAATCTACTATACATAGACCAAAAGATCCCGAAAGAGGTAAAAAAAAAGGAATAGAAAAAAAAGGACATAGTCATGGCATGGATCTATTACAAGAAAGCGTATGACGGGATCCCTCAAGTAAATATCATAATGTGGCCGAGGTTATGCAAAATATAAGATAAGGTTATCAAGTTGATTGTAAAAACAATAAAAACATAGAGACATGAACTGACAATATTTAAAATACAAAGAGTTATCTTCCAAGTAGACTTGCTATCACCACTATTGTGCATCATAGCTGTGATACCTCTGAACAATATACTGAGGAAGTGTCAATACAAACAAAAGAATGAACTATCTAATATATATAGACGACCCGAAATATTTCGCAAGAAACAACAATGAACTAAGGACACTATTAAACACAACCAGATTCTTCAGCCAGAATATCTGAATAGAAATTCGGAATGGAAAATACACACTGCTAGTTAAGAGAAGGAGAACTTTTGAAGAAGCGAAAGATATGGAACGACCCAACCAAGCGGAGATGAAGAAAACAATACGCACACAAGTGCTACAAATATTTTAGAGTTCTGGAACAAAACAGCATCAAATCAATAGAAATCAAAGAGGAAATTGGATAAGATATACGAACCACAAGTAAACTCTTCGAAACTAAATTATATAATAGAAACTAAATAAACGTTATAGGCATATGAACCGCATTACTAATAAGATACTCTTGACTGTTTATAAGCTAGACTGAATATGAACTGAGGCATTTCGACCAGAAGGCCACGATATGTATAACGATACACAATGTACTACATCTGAAGGACGATGCTGATCGACTCTACGTGAAACCAAAAGACAGGAGAGGGAAACTAGTTAATAAAGACGACTGTGTGAATGGCATGAAAGAATAAGAAAAATACATAAGGCAGAAAGCCAGAAAGAATAATCACCCCAACAAGAAATAAAATATAAATATGTATAAAAATACGGTAGTGTGTCACGGTTTCCAGATTATAAATTATTCGATTGGAAGATCTTTGTTATTAAAAAGGAAGATAGCAGTTTATAATATACTACGAACGTTAAATTAGTATATAAATACGCTAATTTAATGTTCGTAGTATGTTATTACTTATCCTCATTTTTATTAAATAGGATCATCCGATCACCGAAGACGTAATGTAAAAAAATTATATAATTAAGCAAAACATTGTCGCTTTTGGGTCATACGTTAAACTAAAATATATTTTCTTGGTCCTTTGGCTAGAATCCAAGGGTAATATCGTTTCTGTCTAAAGATGGCATAATGATATAGTGGGGTTTCCGTTCGCACCGGGCGTCCATACAATGGAAATATCTCACAAACACCTATAAAGATATTGGAGATAAACCGTAATAATTCTATATATATATATATATATATATATAGGTATGTATGTATGTATATATATATATAATATATATATATATATATATATATATATATATACAGACACTACATTTATCAGATTACTTAGATAAATACCTTTACAATTTTCACAAAAAAATGTACAATAATATCGCAGGGATTCCATTCACATTGAACGTCCACAAGATGCCCAAGAGCAATTTATTATATATAAAAGATGCCGCTCTGAAACTTCCACAGGTGACGCTAATATGTATAAATAGAATTGTTCTTTTTTTTTTGTTTGTATGGCTTTTCTTTTTTAAATAACTGTTGTGGTTCTGCAAGGATCAGGCAAAAGACATAACTCGGTAACTAGTGGGAACAAACTAAATTGAACACAAAAAGTGAATACAAATACAATGTGCCTGTATAGGCTAGTCAGACTGTTTTGAGTGCAAGACTCGTTGATAACCATATGCTAACACTACAAGATATATTCTCACGGCATTTATAGTAAGTATATACATATAAACATACGCGGTAACATCAATTCTATGTATTAGCCTGATGACTGTTCTATAGGATGAACCGTTGTAAACTCTGAGTAGGTTAATTATATTTGACTTTTATATATATATATATATATATATATATATATATATATATATATATATATATATATATATATATATTACATCTATATCCGTCTATTTATCGATTTACTTATGTCTTCTTCATTTATATATATATATATATAGAGAGAGAGAGAGAGAGAGAGATGTGTGTGTATGTGTGTGTGACAGAAGTAAATAAAAATATGTTTACCCTTGAAAAGATGATCGACCTTCTGTGTTTCCTTGAAGACTAATACCGCTCAAAGCTAAAAATAACAAGAAATGCCGCAAATTACTTAATAAAAATTCAAAAGCAAAAAAAAACTATTTTTGAAAAGATCTCTGTAGATCGAAACGCGGCAAAAGTAAACCTGGATCATTTCTCAATCAATTAAACCAATAAAGGTAAACATTTGAAAAGAGAAATGAAAGAGGGTGTCCAGAGGGAAATTGCACCGCAGATGACTTGTGTAGCTTCCAATGATACGTGGCTTAAACAAATTCTGTTCAATGGCAACGGATTGAAACGGGATATGTTAATCATTTTAGCCCTTGTACAATATCAACATCCTTTAATCGGATGAAAAGAAGAAATATATTAAATACTGACACATATATACATTTTGTTTGGAATTTTCATAAGTTGGATGAATGGTTAAGAAATGATGGGTTTTCTTTAACACCTTCTATTGGACAAGTAATCTAGTAGCCTCAAGTAAAAGCAGATCCGAAGCGGTTATACGCAGTATTGATTTCCTACTCCTTTGAATGAATAACTTCAAAATTTTCTGTATTTTCTTTTACTAACGATTTTTTCAGCTTCCAGAAATTCTACATTAAGCAACTGTAAAAGTGTCCACTATTTGAAAGCAATATGTACAAGTTGAGCCACACATCTAAGTCGGGTTAGAAATTATCAGTTAAAAAAATCCACATCACTTATTTTCTACTATGATATGGACTAATCTTCTACTATTAGAAAAAAGAAACTTCGTGGGTGTTTCCGTGTGTGTGAGTTCGTTCTCTATGGACTCGAAAACAGCTGGGCCGGTTCTTATGAAATTTCAGACAAAGATACTTTATGTGTATGGCAGTGTTCTCAGACAGGTTTTATGTCGAAATGTCTTTGATAAGTATCGATAATCAAATATTCAAACCTATGTTCTTTGATATGATAGGCGCGTTCGAAATGAATGTTTCTATTTGAAGCACAATTGCACCATTACATTTGACTTTTTCATTTTAAAGTTAAACTCAAACCATTATCACTGATCCAGCAGTAAGACCAGACATATAAAATCAACAGTAAGTTTGTTTATATGACAGGTGCGCATTCAAAATGAATGTTTCTTTTTAGAGCACAACTGAAGCATGGTATTTGTACTTTTGTATTTTAAACTTCAATGCATTATATATTAAAATCATTCAATAAAATCAACAGTAGGTTCTCTATTATGCAATGCAAATTACAATGCATTGTGGACTAATCCACTGTGGGGACACATGGACAGCTTTCTCCTGGTGCACCGCGGTGGATCCTCAAATTAAAAAAGCAATCAATCAATTTGATTGAAAAAGGGACTATTCCATCGACTTCGATGACAAAAAAATATTGGAGAGTGAAACATTCATTCATCATCATTCAATATCGGGCAACGTAATGTCTTCGTGCTTGTATTATCTATCTATTTATC
The DNA here is from genome assembly GCF_053919585.1 of Euprymna scolopes. Taxonomy (NCBI): domain Eukaryota; kingdom Metazoa; phylum Mollusca; class Cephalopoda; order Sepiida; family Sepiolidae; genus Euprymna; species Euprymna scolopes. The sequence continues at coordinate 68,094,910 of NC_136494.1, read as the reverse complement.
TATCTATATGCATATATACAAGCATATATATATATATATATATATATATATATATATATATATATATATATGACTGAATGGGCGTGAGCGTGTGAAGTTTAAAAATGTAAGGAAAAGAATTATAGATAAAAAATATGCTATATATATTTACGACATAGGAAGAAGCAATTCAGGGCAATTTTGTTTCATAAAATATACTGAAAAACTGGTACTGACTACCCTGAAGAAATAATAACAGCCCTAGTTGAAAATTATATATATATATAACACCGGGAACCAATGCTAGTATATATATATATATATATATATATATATATATATATATATATATATGTGTGTGTGTGTGTGTGTGTGTGCGTGTGTGTGTGTGTGTGTGTGTGTATGTATGTATGCGTGTATGGATCTGCTATGTATTCACGTTTCTCTGGATTATTCCTAGGGGAAATCTTATTAAATGTCATATATCCGTTGATAAGTGTACATGTATACAAGTATGCATATGTTCACACACACACACACACACACACACACACACACACATATATATATATATATATACACCTTCCATGTATATATATGTGCATATATATATATATATTCCATGTATATATATATATATATATATATATATATATATATATATATATAACTTCGAAAGGGCTAATGAACCCTTTTTCTGGGTCAACGGCCAACTAGCACCGTGTGTCTTTGTGTGTATGTATGTGTGTGTTGGGGTTGGGAGGGCTCCCGTAAGCCGTGGTGAAGGCAACCTTTCAAGGAGAAGCAAATCTCTGATTTAAAAAACCATTAAGCGGAGACCAGTACTCGCATTAAGCTAGTCTGCAGTTTAACTTGTTGCTGGCTATATTGCTCTTGCTTGTTGCTGCATCTGAACATTTTGAACCGAGAGAGACTTAGCTCTCGTACAAAACTAAGACTCTGTAACATAATTTGTGTATAGATACTCCCTCAGGCATTTTTCTATTAAATGGTCCTATTAAAATGGTCCTGCGGCGATGGAAGTAATTTTTGGGGTCATGGACGTTAAGTGTCTGAGCGAGTGGCACTCGTCTTAGAAGACGTTGCAATCATCAATATATATATATATATATATATATATATATATATATATATATATATATATACTTATAAATTGAAGAGTATTCGTGAGAAAAGAAAAAGTGAAAAAAGGAATATAGTGAAGTCAAGGATCTTTATACTGAGCCCCCGAACTCAACAGAGATTAGACCGTTCCGATAATGATCCGGTCTTTGTTGATAATTTCGGTGGAAGTAAATTTCTGTACAGTTCTAGGAGGTCCACCCTGCAAGACTTTGCTTTCTCTCTTTGAGAATTGGCGAGTTTGTGACTAATTACCTCTAGCGCCGTTACCAGGAATTTCGACAAGGTTGTCCAGGTACATTTTGCATGGCGGAGTGCCCCATCTTCTAGTGGCCTGACATTACAATCTTACTTTCCAACCCTTGTGTCACAGAGAACTAAATCCACGTTATAAATTAGCTTGTGCATACACAACTAAATAAATACATTAAATACTAGCATAAGATAAACATATTTCCATTTCAGACGCTATCTTTCTTTCTGTTTGACTTTTTTCTTCTTTTTCTCTTCTTTTTCCTTTATTTCTTCTTTTTCTTTCTGTCTTCTTTTCTTCTTTGTTTTCCTTTTTTTATTCTTTTTATTCTTTTTTCCTTCTTTTTGTTCTGTTTTCTCCTTTTTCCTTCTGTTTCTTTTTTTTTGTTTTTTTTTCTTCTTTTCTTTTCTATTTTTGGCCAATTGCATTTTTTAAACTCTCCCCCCCACCCACCCATCCCGGAAACAAACACCCGGACAACCATTTTTTATTATTCTTTTGTTTTAATTTACCCAAAACCACACACACCTCGAAAGACCCGGGCAACGCCGGGTACCCCGCTAGTATATATATATATATATATATATATATATATATATATATATATATATATATATATATGGGGTGTATCTGTGTGTGAAGTTATAAAATGTAAGGGAAAGAACTATAGATGAATTTACATCATAGGCAGCAGCAATAAAAAGCAATTCTGTTTAAAACATATACTGAGAAACTGGTACTGGTTATCCTGAAGAAATAATAACAGCCCTCGCTCCAAATTATATGTTTATGTATGTGTGTATGGATCTGCTATGTATTCATGTTTCCCTGGATTTTCCTTTGTGGAAATCTTATTAATCTACATTTTTTCATAAGTTTTGGTTTAGGTTTCGATTCAAGCTGATGCACCAAAGTCATGTAGATATATTCCTTTATTCTGGAAATCGCAACTGTATAGTATATAAAAATCGATAGAACATTAACACTATTATAATATATATGGAATCTGCAAGAATTAAACTATCATATTTAAGCGTACTTTACGACCGGGCTTCGTCGGGCGTCCCTGCTAAATAAATACCTTTGTAGGTTTTACAAAAGAGTTAGAATAATATAAGAGTGCCTCTATTTAATATATTACATATGAATGAGTTCCCTGTAGATTTTCACAGGTTCCACTAGTAAAAATTAAAACTCTTAAATTTTGTTATTCAAAAATAATCGCTGTATGTTATCTAAATATACCGAAGAAATTGAGTGTTTGTCTCACTCTGACATTGATATAAAAAGCCATTTTTTCTATTTAGAAATTATTAAAACGACTTGCTTAATACACTCAGTTATGCATATGCAAGCGATTACATCAAAGTTTACTAATTTGTATATTCATTTGGAAAACGAGCGTTAATTAATTACGTATTCATATTTATGGTTTCTCATTAGATGATTAGTTCTAATTCACTATTATGCTGAATTCTATTTATGCATAGTTTCTATATTCTGCGTAAGTGCGTAGGATTTTAGATAAACAGAACTACTTTTATACTATCTCCTCTCTCTCTTTCTTTCTTTCTCTCTCTACACACACACATGCACACACACACACACACACACACACACACACACACACACACACACACACACACACACACACACACATATATATATATATAAGTGTGTGTGTGTAAGTAACTTTGTCGGTGTGTGTGCAAAAGGTCTCTAATAAACTACTTTCTGAATATTTAGTTTATTAAGTTGAAATTTTATATATAGACTATTGGATCTGTAGCACACATTCGATTTTGGTTTTAGCCGGCAAAATATTGCTAAGGAGTCAAAATTTAGAACAAAACATGTTTTTTTTAAAGATAAATCGATTAAAACATTACGCCAACTTTTTTCGTGTGCTCATAATTAAATATGCATAGTTTTAGCCTTTCGTATCTATTAGTACGTTGATTGAACGGAAAGGATGCTAGAAAGATAAATAATAATTGAGGCTGGAGCACTAAACGTTCTGGTATCGATTCTCGAGGATATTACCTCATATCTGTTTTAGATCTTTTTAAATCATTAAGATATATTGGATTATAATCGATATACCATTGGCCCTATAATAATATATAAGAAACCTGCATGATTTAAAATATACTATTTGTGCGTATTTTACGACGAAGGAATGCCAGGCGATCTGCTAGTGCGAATTAAGTTATGTGAAGTTGCTTTCCTCAGAGTATTGAGAGCAAAATCTTGTGACAGAGCCGGGTCATCTCTTTCGTACTCGTCTGCTGGCAATAAAGCAATTATATTTAATACGGTTATTACTAGACATTATAACCATTTAAGTGCATATTGACAGTCACCTGCAAATATGTGCGCATGTACATGTACGGATTTATCAAGATACTTAACATCAAAGCGAATATACCGGTGTTAATTCAACTCACTTGACTGTTAATAGCAATGTAATTGATTATATTCGTCTATTTCTTGTTACTAGATATCTATAACAAATACCTGTAGTTATGTGGCACCAGTGTGTTGATTGGCCCAGGGGACTATACATCTTCAGCAACTAATTAATACACTTCAGATTGTTTTACACGATATTAATATATATCAGATGACATTTGCACATGGGGTCAAACACCGTTAATAAGCTTCTACCCTTGGCAACCTATATCTACCCTAGTCTCAAATGTATATTTTCGGCAACTCCTAACAAACTTTTCAATTAACTTTGTGCAAATACGATTGTTATTTATCAGAAAAAGTTTTAAAACAATTGAGACTAATTTTTAAACGCTGTAAGATCTTGCAAATATTTCTAAATAAAAAGGCATATTTCTATTGTTTTTTGCTATTTCATATTTGATCGAGAATAACGACAGCATTAGTCAGAAATTTACAAGCTCCGATACGAAAAACAAAAAATATCTACATATTAAAAAATATATTATCCATATATCTAAAATTGTTAATAAATGCATACTTATTTAATAGAATAAAAATGGTGACTTATAACGATCTTTAATTAACGCTATTTCATAATGTATTTTCTGTAATAAAATTATATAAGATATGCATTCATGCATATTGATTATAACATATAGTGTGACGAGGCGAGAAGAAAAAGAATAAAACAAAAACAAAAGCAGTTAATTCAATTTTAAGTAATTGACGTTAAATTTGAACTCAACTCCAACTCCAAAATCCAACTCCAAAATCCAACTGTTCTCTTCTCACTGTACTTTCCACACTGACCCCCAAAATAAAGAAGACGGCTCTTTTATAGAGAAACCAAACCACATCTCATTTGCATACCCCTCCCCTCTCTCCTCACATCATGTGATCATCAGTCCATAAATACCAGGGGGCGGCCATTTTTATTTTCTCTTTTTTCTTTCTTTCCTAACACTGGCCGCACGATGCATGAGGTAAGGTTCTTTACTTTTAACCACAGTAATCCAGCATCAGGATAAAACATTACGATGCAACGTACACTTGCACGCGTCTCAAAATAGTGTATATCTACTAATTCTAGTCGATTTGTATTTCTATATAAAAGTATACAAAAGTTTTTGTAAATCCACAACACCTAATGGAAAATAAAAAAAACAGGAACATTTATTTAAAAATACATTACCTATAGCCCTAAAAAATGTTACAAATTAAATAAATTAAAAGTTTCATAATAGTTAATGATATTAAATACAGTTAATGATAGTTACATAATAGTTAATAATATTAAATATAGTATTTAATAGTAAATAAATTATAAGTTAAATAAATAATAAGCACAACGGTGTGTAGTGCCCATCTGGAATAAAGACTTTTCGTTATTTATTTACTACTGAACTGTCGAGAGACATGCGCTCTATCTCCACTGGATTTTTCCGACCACTCTGTTGTATCAGTTAAAATAAAAATAAAATTTAATAAGTCCTCAGAGATACCTTTTCATCGTAAAGTAAATCGATACTCTAAGGCTGACTGGGATAGATTCCATACATTTATATTAGATCCACCTATGCGTTTCATGTTTAAAAAGGATGTGTCCTCTATAGTATCAGACCTTACAGAATGGTTAATTGTAGGTATAGACCGTTTCATACCCTCAAAAAAGTTCCAGCAAAACCCTAACAGCCAGCCGTGGTTCTCTCCAGAATGTGCTGCTGCCATTGTGCGCAGAAATTGCTTTTTCCATTGCTCCCATCGTAATGGATGGGCTGAGACTTAAACCGCTTTCAGGACTACCAACAACAACTGAAAAAAAGTAATAAGGAACGCGAGAGAATTATATGATCAATCCGTCAAGTCCAAAGTAGCTGAGCAGCGGCTTGGTTCCCACCAGTTTTGGCAAATAGCAAACAGAATCCTGAACAGAAGCGTGTCATCAATGAACCTGAGGTAATCCCGTCAGCATCAGACAAAGCCAAACTATTTTACCCCAATATTTACCCTGTATCAGAAAACCCCAATATTTCTCCCTGTATCAGAAAACACGCAATATAACATACAAATATCTGTAAGTGATGTTGCAAAGCTAATAAAAAAACCTTGATTCCAGTAAAGCAGTGGCCCTGACATCATCCAATTATAGTGCTCAAAAAGCTTCAACCAGAACTAGCTCCCATACTTACAAAGCTGTTTACGCGATGTATTAAGGTGAATTGCATCACATAACGCTGGAAATATCATCAGTATGTCCTGTATTTAATAATTGAGGTGATCGGTAATCTCCTTCTCAGTACAGGCCAATAAGTCTCCCGAGCACCATAAGTAAGTTGCTGGAATCTGTGTTAAATAGAGAACTAGTCAACCATCTCAGCAAAGATAACCTTCTTAGTATCACGCAATATGGTTGTCGATCTGCTAGATCCACAGCAGATGTGCGTACAGATATATATCATAGGATTGGCGAATCTCTCAACTGAGGCTTTCTAGGGCAATTGCTCTTGACATGTAAAAGGCCATTGATAGAGAATGACATAAATGTCTACTTTACAAGATCTCCAGCTACGGTATAGCTGGAAATGTCTTCTCAATTATCAAATCATTTCTCTCTGATAGGTTTATAAGAATACTAGTTGATGGGCAGAAATCTGAAGCTCACAGTATTAATGTTGGAGTCCCTCATGGACGCATTTTGTGTCCAACTCTCTTCTTGATCTACATTAATGAACTTCCAAATCACATCCTTACATCATTCGTAGACATTTATGCTGATGACACTACCATCTATGGTAGCACATCTAAGACGTTAAACGACAAGTTCTCTCTGATTCTCTCTCCTCTTATATTGAGCACGTGGTAAATGGGGAAACAGAAGAGGTTGCTTGTTACTTTTAATGCATCGAAAACCAAGCGAGGAGCGTGCAATAATAATGCCTCTGACCCACTTTCAGGTGTCTGATCTAGCTGAAATTTTGCATGTGAAATGCTTTATATCTTTACGGGTTGTGTGGCAAATTACAGCTCTGAACTAATTGTGTTTGTTTTTTACAGGTGTTTGAACGGATCAGGTGTGAAATGGAGCCTGTTGAATGTCGAGCAGTGATCCGGTTTTTGTATTTGAAAGGACGCACATCACAGGAGACTTTTGATGAAATGAAAGAAACTTATGGTGGTAATGCCCCATCATATGAACTTGTAAAACGCTGGCATCGTGAATTCAAACATGGCCGGAAGTTTGTGGAAACAGCTCCCAGACCTTTTCGCCCTTCCTTTTGCCATTGATGAGGCATCTGTCCGTCAAGTGAGGCTGCCATTTTGGAAGATCGGCGCATTACTATTCGCTAAATAGCCCAAGATGTCAAGATTAGTACAGAATCTGTGAAAACTATCATTCATTACCATTTGCATATGCATAAAATGTCTGTCAGATGGATTCCCAGGTTTCTCACGCCATTCCAGAAGCGAGAACGCGTCGAGTACTCGAGAATGAATTTAGAGATGTGCCAAGAAGATGAGTCAAAGTTTTTCAAAAGACTGATTACACAGGATGAAATCTTGGTCCATCACTATGATACAGAGACCAAAGCCCAGTCAATACAGTGGAAGCACTTTGATTCGCCACCTCCAAAGAAGGCAAGGGTGCAGCCCTCCGCTGGTAAGGTCATGCTCACAGTCTTCTGGAACCAGGACGGAGTAGTGATGACAGATTTCCTGGCAAAGGGTACCACGATTATAGGAGCCTATTATGCTACACTTTTGAGGAAATTAAGAGAAGCTATCAAAATCAAGAGGCGAGGCAAGATCAGCAAAGGTACCCTCCTCCTGCAGGATAACGCTTCGGTCCACAACTCGCATGTCGCCAGATCAGAAGCACGGGCGTGTGGTTATGAAATCCTGCACCATCCTCCCTACTCTCCTGACCTTGCACCCTCTGACTTCCACCTCTTCCCAGCCATGAAGTTGTTTTTGAAAGGAAAGCGTTTCTCAGATGATGCCGCCTTGATTTCTGAAGTCACGTCGTGATTTTCCGATCGTCTAGTTTGGCGTTTGTCCGCAAGGGAAAGTCAGTTATCAGAGTTCAATCTGGAGTTGGAGGCAAAGCGTTTGGCAAGCATGTTACCCTTCTCAGTTGCAGAGCAAACAACCTCATAATTGTCGATTAGTGGGGGAATTGTTTAATGCCCATTATTTACTACACTGTTGTAAATTTTCCAGAAGTCTCGGGTTCCTAATTTCTGTGCTTCGATGCGTTTTTGGGTGGTTTCAGTATATTCTCTCTTAGCTGTCGCTATTTCTTTCTTACAATTATTCCTGGCTTCTATGTACTTCTGTATGTTTGAACTGGAGAACTGGACTTATGTCGGTTAAATTTGCGGTACGCATGCTGCCTTTGCGCTATGGCAGCTGCACAAGTTGAAGTGAACCATTGGGGAGAGTGGGGTTTGCTATAGAATTTGCGTGTGGGAACATGTGCTTCAATTGCCACTTTGAACCATTCAGTGGTCTCATTTGCGCAATGTTTAACAGGAAGTGAAAAGATATTTTGCCATGGAGCGTCCCTGATGAGGTCCCTGATGGCTTCCAAGTCAGCCTTTTCATAATATCCCGTTGTTTTGAGCAGTGGCTTTTCAGTTTAACTCTAGAGTTTAGTGCGATTACAATCATTACCACTGCATGATCGGCGTTCCCAAGAGGGATGTGGGCATTCGTTACACAATCATCGGGAACCGTGGTCAGAAACAGATCTAGAAGTGATGCTGTTCTTGCTGGTCTGAGAAACGGGTTGGAAACGTAACCATCTGTGATAGGAAATGAGATATAGAGAAGTTACGTGTTGTGGTACCAGCTGCATCTGTGTAAGTAGAAAATCCAAACCAGTTGCTGTGATGGACATTGAAGTCACCAAATATATGCACTTGTGCGCTAGTGTCGAGAGAAAGTACTGTATCTATGCTGTCAGAGACTTTGTCTATTAGGGTACAGTCCTGGGTCGAGGGAAAGCGGTAGAGAAAATAAAAGTAACTAATGTTATGTTGTATGTTAAGTTTAAAGCACATAAAGACATGGTCGTCCGATTCTAGTTTAGTTTCTCTAGTAAAGGGGAGGGTGTTTCGAATGTAGACTCCAAGCCCACGCATATGTCTTTCAGAGTCCTTACGGCAGAGCGGGAGGTATTCAGGCATGTTAAAGTAGTTAGAGGGGATGGAGGAGTGTAGGTTAGTCTCACTTAGTGCTAAGATATCGTGGGTGGGTGTTAGGAGAAATGCTTCAACATCATTTAAATTAGTTCTAAGCCCACGGGTGTTCGTAAATACGAGCCTCAAGGGAGAAGGCAGGTTGGTTTTATTTGAGTTTTGGCCTGGTTTTAGCAGAATTTTTTATGTACTGTCATTTTTATTTTTAAGAGTTTCAGTTTAGGTAAGGGGTGCTGAGCAAGTGGTTATGCAGAATACAAGGCATACAATACAGGCAGACCATCAGCTGTCCCTCCATCTACTAGGGCCATGGCCCCAAGATAGCCCACCGGGGATGAGTGCAGGTCCCTTTCCATGCGCGACATGGCACTACAAACATCCCGATATTATACAACTGTTGATGGAGCAGCCGCTCTAAGCGCTACCAACGAGTTAGGGCTCCTGTACTACCAGTCGGGAACAGCAGCCAGCAACTGTCTATCCGGTACCCTCAACCAATCAGATGATGGTCAACCAAATCTGCTTGCATTACGGTATTCAAGCAATCCCAAGTGCCCAGTTTAAGGGATGGGATGTGTCGGGAGTAGGGAAAAACGGCGTTCATTAACCTAGTCCGGAAACAAGATCGACAACCGAGTGTTTCTGTCGACTCCCAGTGGTTCGACCTCTACGCCTGGATAATAGACAAAGAAAGAGTATGAAAGCCGGGCGATAGACGGTGCCTATCCTTGCAAACCGGTAATTTGTTTGAGTCACCAGCTCTAGGAAGGTTGTCACCCAAGACTGAAGAGGCCTTCCTCCCCTTATGTTTAGCTTAAAAGTTTTCTTTCTCCTAGACGGATGACCAGGGAAGATCTGCGGGTCCATCGGTACCGAGAGGGTTTGCCCTGCGTCTGAGTCCTAATTCAGGTATTTCTGAGGGTGATTAGTGTTGTTACTGGGTTTGTTTATGAATGGTATATACCTACTGGAGGAGGGGGTGAGTAAGAGTTCATGCAGTGGAAGCAGTTATATTTGCAAACAGGTCTGTTGGAAGGAGTTAATATGACTTAATAATTTTTTCCTTTAAATTTATAATTGAGAAAAAAATAAGTAAGTAAAAAAAATAAAAGTAAAATAAAATAAAATTTTCTTCTTTTTATTTTTATATTGGCTTAGGACTAGGATAATGCATTATAGAATGGCTTGGTATCACGAATTAACTAAAAATTATTGCACAAGCTCTATATATTTATTATTATTATTTTTAGTAAGAGTAGTATTAGTAGTATAATTGTTCTTGTTGATTTTGTTGTTATTATTGTTATATTATGTACTTTCAAAAATTAGTATGTATCTCTTTTTATAATTTCCCTGTTTTTTTTTTTATAATTTACCAGTGGTCAATACGTACGTAGACCTATGTAGTAAGTTAGGAAACTATATATGATAATAAAGCTACACAGAATTTTCATCATCGTGAGGATCCATCAGGCTACTGCATGTAATTGATTTTACTTCGTGTTTTTATAGATTTCAGTTGTACTGTGTTTTCTTCTGTGTAGCTTTATTGCCACATATATTTTTTTAAATTACACATGCACACATATAAGTGTCACACCGGTTCTCGCCAGATTACCGAAGTTAAGCAACGTTGAACCTGGCCAGTACTAGATGGGTGACCATTTGGGAAGGCTGGACGCTGTATGTACCTTCTGGGAAGGTTGGGCTTGGGATCAGCACCCTCACTCCGTAAAAAAAAGAACTCAGTCGCTACAAAAGCATTTACAAAGTTGTAGATGGCCTATGCCCCTTAGGGGCTCAAGACTATAGAATGGAAATGCATATATATATATATATATATATATATATATATATATATATATATATGAGCAAACAGTTAATAAAATATCTTAAAAACACTTTGAAATGAGTTAAAAACATATTTAATCTGAAAAGGAAACACTAGATAAATGGATTTTCGAAGAAATACTTTCCTTCTTATCAGACGGTAGGAATTAGCAAAATGCGGGATCGGATTCTGCATGCAGAAGTATTTGATGAAACAACAAGTAAGTCAAAGATCTTACTTGAAAACAAAAAAAAGTGAAGCAGAGGGAATATGGTGAAGACAAAGGTGATTACACATGAATGGATAGTCTGGTGGAAGATACAAAATCCAGTGACGGTAAAATCCAAATGTAAAACTTCAAGAAAGTTAAAAGAATTTCCATTTGTACAAGTAAAATCCAAGGAAATCCCGTAATTGGAAGAAGATGGTCAATAATAATCCAAAGGCAGAGATTCATGGAATAATTCACAAAAATGTGTACAAGGAAAAAAGAAAAAAAGAAGAAAAGATTCCAATAATATTAATAAAAGAAAAATAAGATATGCTTTTCACTCTACTTCCGAGACATGCATACATATTTCTGTAATCACTTGTTTTGAGGGAGATTACGCCTTCGGGCCAAAAATTTCCCTCGAAAACTGAAACTCAAGATACAAAAACATTTTCTTATATCACTTACAAAATTAGAATTTTGTCATAGAATAGGGGTGGGATTGGTCTGGGGGAGGATAACCAGGATTTCTGATCAATCCATTTATCTCAGGCTGTTATTTTTTTTCATCTTGACTTCTGTGGGGACAATTTTTATTTTCATTCTTTTTATAACCATAAAATTAAGTATCTACTCTCCGGTATAGCATTGTAAATTACTTGAGAAGTCAGACAATAAGTCACCTATAACTAATGGTCAAACTTTAAGTGGACAGCAATTTCAAACAGCTACCCAGTATGAACAAAACGATATTTCCGATTTTCACACACGTATAATTAGGAAGTATACATATACACAAATACACGGGAGTACATGCACACCTTTTTTATATTTCCTTACACCCCCCCCCACACACAGGAATATAAAATATAAAAATGTAAGAAAAATATAAAATGCAACAATACAGTATATACATGCATAAACATATACACCCACATACATCTGTGTACATATATACACAAATAAACACACAAACATATATATATCTACACATACACATCCATATTATTTACATTAAACGTAAATACATATCATACGCTATACATATATACTTATACACGTACTTACACTCACACACATATATCTGCATATATAACAATATACATACACGCATAACATATGCGTATACGTAAAAACATATACATATATATATATATATATATATATATAGCACATTTACTTACACACACATGTACATGGAGGAAACTATTTCGAAACAAAACATAAATAAAGCTATGATTCCTTTATCCAGATAATTAAGTCATTTAGCTTGATATTTCCACTAAATTATTACATATATAGCGGAAAAATACATTTCCTCAAACATAAAGTTCCATGTACACGTTGAATACTACATACCCTTCAAATGCATGAAAGTTATTGTTGTAAACCCCTGCTAGGGGTCACAAATGAAAGAATCCACAAGTAGTGTAAAGTGTATCAAATATAATATGTGTTCATCATAAAGAATACAGGAGCAACTAAAGTGGTATGAGAAGAACGTGTTCGTAGCATGCGGTTAAACATGGTATGAATGTCTTCATTTAGTCTCTAAAACCAATGGTATGCATAGGACTGGTTGATTCCACTTAGTTATGAAATAGAGGTGATTTGTACCCCACAACAGTTTATATATAAATCCACATATACAGACATGCACACATATAGACATACATATTATACAGATACATACTAATACACATAGGTATACATACATGTACAATATATATATATATATGTATACATACATATACATAAACATGCACACACATATACATCTACACACAATCACATACATATACATCCATATCTACATATACCCACCGACATACACATATTATATGTATATATACAAGCATATAAATAATTATCGTCGACATACATGTAGACCTAACTGTGATTGATCAGTAGTTATTTTTTTTAATTTCATATTTTCAACATCATGACCCACTACGTTAACTTACGAGGAAATATTTACTGTAAGAACAAAGAAATACGAAAAGATATATAAAAAGTATATACCGCTGTGATTATACCAATACTAATAAACTATCAATTAGAAAATTTTTAAAATATCTGAAAAACAAACCTAAAATCTATAGATCATAATCCCATTTACCTTTCGATATGCATATATATACACATATACGTACATCCACACATACACATACATATATACATATATTGTTGGAGACGCCCCTCCATGGGATTAATTTACGTAATTTCCTTTGGTGATGTCACTTTCGGTATCGAGTACCGATGCCCGGCAATCTGAGATTGGCACTCGGCCAAGCAGGTCATGTGCAGATGCCCTGCCGTTGAAAAATGGTATTACTCAACCCACTTTGACTGTAATATTTGTGAATACATGTTCGTTTCCTAAAATCCTGTGTTCCTTCGTTCTTATTACACTTTAACCCCATAAAAACTGACGGCGAGGATTCGACTTTCACACGGGTTGACTTCACAAAAAAAATCTAATTGACTTCAAAAGAACGTCGGATTTACAAGTTAACAAGTCGGTTGGCAATTACGGGCTAAAAAAAAAATTCTAAAAATAAAAATAAAAAAGAAAGAAAACGAACACATGGCAAAGTTATCGACAAAATTTTATAATAATCCTGTTGTTTCTATATATAAATTAAAAAGAACTGTTCTTAACGCATTTTGTAATGTTTAAAAATTAAGTTGGTTGCTTATTGAAAGAAAAAAAGAGAAAAATGTTGACCCAATTTTCACCGGGAGAACAATCGTATTGTAAATGTTGATTGTTTATTCGTGTGCAAATTTGGATATTTTTCATATGAAGTAAAAAGTTTTTTTTTACTTTGTTTTGGCTGCTAATTTATGCAATATTTTAACGGAAGAGAAATGTTTCGTTTTTCCCTTTTCGTTTTACTTGGACTAAAAGAAAGACTTTTTTATTATTGAGTGGAATTTTATGAAATATTCTATTTTTAACTGTCGGTTCTAAAGGGAAAAATTTCTTTTTCTGTCGCGTAGAGACAATTCCCCCCCCCCACATATACATAGGAAAAAAACAGTCATTTTGGTTAACTTCCAGATAATTCCACAATTATTTCTATTCTTTTGCAACTGTAAAGTACCACAGTACATTTTTTCTTGTTTTGTTTCGCAAGTAAAAAAAAAAAATTATTGTCAACCCTTATATTGGGTTATCTATAAAGTTTTTACCAAGAAGCAAGGGATAAATTACTCCCTGCTTATACGCACACACTTACGGAAAGGCCATTTTGTTTTTATTATTATTTTATCTCTCTTCTCCAGTCAAAAACGGAAATAAATTTTTTCTCCTGCGTTTTGAAAAGGCAATAAAAGATAGAGGACGGTAAAGTAGTATTAATACAGCAAATAAAGGCTCGAATGGACCAGCAACAAAAAGCTGAAGAAAATTTTAAAGAACGTGATAAACAGCTCCAGTTTCAATTTCAAGACAGGCAACAAGTGTTGAGGGAGAGAATTTTACTTCAACAACAAAGACAAGAAGAGCTATTGTTAAAAATATTCGATAGAACGGAACACAGGGATGACAGTTTTGCTTTTTCCCAAAGTACAATATGGAACGCTATAGAAACGTTCAACTACTTACCGGTGTTGTAGGGGATGTTTGACGCTTTCCATCGGAGACATGAGGATCTATTCATCGTGGATTGTCAAGAGTGGAGCAACGCTAAGAAAGTTCGCCTGCTTTTCAGGAAATTGGGGACCACAGAACATAGCAACTTGTGGATTATATTCTCCTCAGGAAGGCGAGTAAATTGGAATTTTCTGAAGCGCACAAATTTTTATCCGAACTGTTCAGCCCGAATTCAACGCTCTTTTATAGAAGATGGAAGTGCTTGTAACCTGCAAAAAGTTACGACGACGATTACCTAACTTTCGCGCCCGTGCTAAATATACACTGCGATGATTTTCGTCTATATGACTTATCGGCAGATGACTTCAAGTGTTTAATTTTTGCTCAGGGCCTAATCTCATCCAAAAACGCTGAGATTAGACGATGTGTTCTCTCTAGACTTGAGAGCGACCAGGGCCCGACCCCCTCCCAGAAGTTGGCCGATGATTGTCAACGGGTAGTCTGCGTAAGGAACAACTCGAGACACGTCGAGGAGTCAGGCGGGACATTCATTAGAATAACGACCTTCAAACCGGAAAGATACTCACCCCGAAAAAACAAAGCTGGAAGAAAACTCAGGCTACACATAAGTATCGCCCAGTCACAAGACCGGATCCTCTACATGCCCTTGCTATCGCAGTGGTAGGAAACATTGATCAAGTCAATGTTTTTACAAATATAAGTACTGCAACGAATGTGGCAGGAAGGGCCACAAAGCGACCCAGTGCAGGAAGAACAAGGTCAAGAACAGCGTCCGACAGACTAGTTTCGAATTGGATTTGGATAAAAACCGACGCAAATATGTCACAGTTTACATCGCAAATAAAACTGTGCATCTACAATTGGATTCCGGATCAGACCTGTCTATCATTAACCTTAAGACATGGAAAAGGATAAGGAAATCAACCATGCGGAAGACGAACAAATCAACTCCAGCTGTGACAGGCGATAAAGTGAAATTTGAGGGAGAGGTCACACTCCCGGTGACCTTAAATGGTATTACTAAAAAAGTGAAAGTGTATGTACATAGGACATCCGAAAACCTGTTCGGTACTGATTGGATAGAGCGATTCGAATTGTGGGACCAGCCTATAAATAAATTCTGTCATAGGGAAGGAGACTCGTCTACGTAAGCACAATAACGGAAGAACGAGTTAAAAGCTGAATTTCTAGAAGTATTCTCACCAGGACTAGGAAAATGCACAAAGGCTATAGCAAGATTCGAACTAAAAGAAAATATTCTGCCCGTTTTCAAGACGAAACGTATCGTCCCATTCGCAGCAACAGAGAAATCGACAAAGAAAGCTTCAACAGAAACTGCGAAGCCGGAAGCTAAAATATCGCGCCAAAAGAATTCCCCAAGCCAAAGCAACCTAAGGAGTACTTGTCTTCGAAACAAATTAGCCATGCGGATGGCCTAGCAAGGCTGATATGATAAAAGGGATCCATTTGAATATTCCATCATTGCCACTCTTCGGACAGGCAGAGATGGGCAAAACAGATAACTTCCAGTCTCTACTGGAGATTAAAAAGGAAGCAGACAAGGATGACTTCATTTGTGACATAAAAAATAAGATCGTCACAAAGGAATATTTTCGCTTTCCGATGAGGTTTTACTATATGGCGAAAGAGTGGTGATTCCCAAATGTCTCCAAAAACGGAGGATTTTCACACAGGGCATCCTGGAAAAAAACGTATGAAAGTTTGATGAGAAGCTATGTCTACTATCCTAATATGGACAAGAACATCAATGAGATAGACTCGTGCACGGGCTGCGCCTTTGCGGCTAAATCACCACCGATTACGTTTAAACCTTGGCCGAAGACTGACCAGCTATGGACTAGGGTGTACGTCGGTTTTGCGGGTCCGCTCGAGAACAATTATTCGTAGTCGATAGTTTCACCAAGTGGCCTGTGGTATTGAAGTGCAGAACTTCTTATATGAACTGTTCACACGTTTCGGTGTAGTCGATTGCATCGTAAGTGATAATTGAACCCAGTTTACGTCTGCTGAGTTCAAAAGTTTTTGTGGTACCTTCCAAATTAATCATATCACAACTCCCCAATACTACCCATATATATATATATATATATATATATATATATATATATATATATATATATGTATATATATATATATATATATATATATATATATATATATATATATATAGTAAATGAACGACAAAAGTCTATATTCAACAAGTCATGATGTTGATCATCTTATAATTTATTCTTTTAATTTAATTGAAATTTACAATTCTGGAAAGTATCTGTTTCGTAACACAATCTCAATCACTTAATTATTATATTAATTAGTGAATCGACTTTGCCCTCATCATCAGAAATTTTAAGATGATAAACATCATGAAGGTGGAATATAGACTTGTGTCATTCATTCACTATATTCTTCCGTAATTACAGTGAACATTTTAAATGAGAATTGACATATATTATAAGAAAATTAAGTATATTTTTTTACAGAAATATATATATATATATATGCATACATAAACAATATCCAGGAATTTGGAATATAGACATTTTCTAATATATATATATATATATATATATATATATATATATATATATATATATATATATATATTAGAAAATGTCTATATTCCAAATTCCTTGATATTGTTTATCTTGCTTTTTATTTCTTGAAATACCACTGAAAACGATGTTAATTACATTTACTGCTTCTTCAACAAATTAGGAAAATGTTGGAAACATGTATATTTGGAGGGAGTAAGTTCCAATTTCATTTTAAAAGACGAAACTTTTTATGGACAAAAATATTATTGTCGATTTATACATTAAATTTATTCCATATTTCGTCACCATAGTACGTATACATTTCTGCATTCCAAAACAGAACGGTAAAAACAGATTAACAAACTACATTCACGTATGACCGATTCTTCTCTAAACTGTGGCCCACGTAAGTTATTAAACATTTATATTTTTCTGATAATATAAATTCCATGCTCTTAGTTTTCGGGAGGATATTTAACTCGCATAATAGTCATCTATATAGGTGATATGGCAACAAATAGCATCTGGATTCTTTCTTTCACGTACCTATTTTATCAGTACAATTATATATTTCATTCATGCAAATGTGTTCTGTATAATGTAGAAGTGATTGCTAAATTTGTTTGTTTTTTTTTGTTTTTTTGCTTAGGAGTTTTTTTCTGACCTGACACCGGCAAAAGTCAAATGGTGCTTGTCCTCGATCTATTTTAACTGCTTTCATCTCAACCCTATAGTTTCTTATCTCCTCAATTACCTCGACATTTCTAGCATCATCGTTCGTAAATGCGTAAAGAATATATCATGCCTCAGAGACGTGATTTTCGATAAGTGTTGTCTGAGTATTGGCATTTTTACTGCGAAACACACGCATCTGATGAAATAAAGACCATTTTTTTTTAAATAATGAACACGATGCTACACTAGTTTTACAATAGTCTATTTACAAAACTATTTGAATATTATTTACAAAAGAATGCTTTTGCTATGTATAGTTAAAAAAAGGGGGGATTCTTGTCAGCATTCATAAGACATTGTACATTTCGACCTGTTCCGTTCCAATAACTCAACTGCGCTACCCCCTCGACTTATGTCTTTTGTATAACATCTTTTTGCTGGGAAAACCACATTTATATGCACCTGAATGAATATCAAACTGAGAGAATATGATTAGTATAGAAATGTCACCTTTACCAGATTGAGCAGTCTCGAATCCGATTACAATACTTTCGCTGATTTAGCAGCAATTTACTTTTTCATGGAAATCGCTCGAGACAAGGCACAAAGCCACTTGATGTAAGTAGCTAATCAGAATAAAAGCTGGTTGTTGCAAAGACAGGGCGTGCCTATTGATCTTAGACTTGAAAATATCAAATCTCTAGGTAGAAAGAAAATAGTTAACATGAAGAAAGCTTTACAACATTACAGTCTTTGGAAAGAAGCTACTGGAATATATAACTGTATTACCATGAGGTATAAAAACAGCGAATTGATGGTGACTACTTAACCAACCAATCAAACGAGCTGGAACAAACGGAGTAGAAAATAGCTTAGACAATTCTGGAGAAAACGTTATAATAGTATTTGTAGAAAAGACTGAGACTAGCAACATTACGATTGTGAGAGTGAGGTTGAAGTTCGCATTTTATTTCGATATATAATTAAGAAACAAATTCTGTTAATCGAAAAAGCATATTACTTTTGTCTAGGGATATCGACAGTGTTCGATTTCACTGTTTTTAATGTGCAACGCGTTTGTTTTGCTTTTTCATTTTTTAACAGATGTTTTAAATGATACGCATTAAACTGTAGTATAAGTGAAAGAAATGATATCAGAAACAAAAAGCTAATGCAAAACTTTAATATAGACAAATTATTTGATAAAGATTATACAAAAATGAAATGAACAAGCAAGAAATGTTACTCTGATTGATTAGAATAACTCCGTGTTCAATTATACTGTCTCTTCATAGCCGTAAGTGGTCTTCTCAACTTTTTTTTACTCTATAGAAATTATAGCCATGTTGACGTGTCAATAGCCACCGTGGTTTCAATGTAATGTGTACTTTACGTACATTTGTCAAAAAACTTATTCATACTCTTATAAATTTGGGGCTTTTTGTGTATTTATATTCATATTAAAGAAAAACTTTTTTTCTATTTATTTAAAAAGGAAATACAACTTCATTATGTATGGGTCCTGGAATTGCATTCACTAGCAAAATATTTAGCTAATTCTTTTAAGCATATTTTTTAGCCTATTCTTTTAAACGTTCATTTTAATTTTTAGCCTTGAAGCAAACATGTCTCAATAGCTCAGTCATTAACAACAGAGGATAAAATAAATCGTAAACTAAACGTTCTGGTTCCGATTCTCGGTGATGGGGCACGAGTCATATTTAAAACTATTTAAATCATTACTATGACTATGACAACAGTTCGAGTGTGTATTCGTTAATATCTTATATGCTGTTGTATAGCGTGATTTGGTTCTCGGTTTATTAACTGTGCCTAACTGTGTCCGATGTATATTCGAGAGTAAAAATGACGAAAACAATATGCTGTTGGCATAGCCCTAATCATTACTATGCATTGGGTCCAATATAATATAACAATAAATACGAAATTTGCATTAATTATAATGTCGTATTTAAGCATATTTTACGACCGGGCAATGCCGAGCGTCCTGCTAGTTAATGTAGAAGTGAAAACGATTAAATATTCTTAGATTGCTGTACTAAAACCATTCATAACTAATATCTAATATAACTCTGTTTTCTTTCTCTTTAGTCGAAGTTCTTAGAAATCAAAGGGGCCGCTACCTGGGGCTAAGACTTCAACTCTAATATTACATTAAAGTTCTTTTTCTCTGAAACAGTGAATTAGTAAAAGAAATTGAGAACATCTCTCCCCAATTGATCATGTAAATGTGATATTATATATATATATATATATATATATATATATATATATATATATATATATATATATCTTTCTCTGGCTCTTTTGATCTTACTGGAGTCCAGAACAGTAATTCCGCATACATGGAGGTAACATCACTTGGAAAAGAAGCACCATTTCTTAGAAAAGCCATTGTGAGCTAAACCTCATAAGGACATCTTATTTGGGCTACGAATACTATGTAATTATAATATTTAGTCAGGGTTTTCTGGTAGGAAAAATTATCCTTATGCCAGGTTATCCCGACAAAGCCCTGTAAAGAGAGACCTTAGACACTCGAGGGTAGTCATTCAAGTTCTCTCAAGTAAACATTCAAGTTCTCTCCAGTCTAAAATGTGAGTATGTGTGGATATTAAAATATGCTTTTAGTATCCTGTGCATTAGATAGAAATAAGAGAATTTCTGGGTCTGGGAAGGGCAACTACTTTCTTTATTGCAAATCGAAAATATATATTGTGTCATGAGAAAATAATAAAATCGCTCAAATTGATTTGAAATAAAATTTGTTATTATATTCAACAGGGAAATATAATACTTATTAGCGTAAGACGAAGTTAAATTCTATATTATATATAAGATACCATTTATTTGCATACAATTAGGTTTATAAAAAGTTATTTTATAGAATAACATATTTAAGATTTCATTTTTCAGGTAAATCAGAAGAGGATAAAACTATGAATAAATATTATACCCTTATAAAATAATCTAGCATTTTGCTGGATTTTTTTTTTACCGAAACGGACGATATATATATATATATATATATATATATATATATATATATATATATATATATATATGTATGTATGTATGTGTGTGCGTATGTGTGTGTGTGTGCGTAAATTATTTACTATATTAATTATTAAATATCTACAGACACTAGTGTTTCATCCATTCGGGAATCATCAGTGCATGGTGTCACGATTACCGCCGGCCGAGAGTTTCGAACTTACTCCTTTAACAAGGACTTAATTTACACGACCACCGTCAACCACCAGGAGAAATATCGTTGAAATTTAAACATTTATTTTTAAATGATTTAACATCTGCCAGAGTGATCTAATGATTATAATATCATGATCCACACATGCGAGCTAAAGCGGCCGACTTTATTTCAACTGTAAAATGCTCAATGACAAGAAACGTATTTCTTAAAGGGGCTTACATAATTATTTACTATAATAATTATTAAATACCTAAAGACACTAGTATTTCATCTTTTCAGGAATCATCATGTAGTTATTGCTTTCAAGAGGCTAAGCAACCAATGATGTTAAACTAGGTTAATACAAGAGTGCTCAATACCGAAGTCATGAACATGTTTCGGTCGGCTAGTTTCGTATAGGCTGTATCGCTTGAAGAGGTCTCTAGTTACTGGTAACTAGCTGAAGGAAACATGTTCATGACTGTTTAGCAACATATAACTTCTTATGTAAAAACAAATAAAAAGAATATATACAAACACACACACACACACACACACACACACACATATATATATATATATATATATATATATATATATATATATATATATATATATACAGGGTGACGCAAAAAACGGGCCCAACTCTAATTAGGCCCCGTTTTTTAGTGTTTTGTCCGAATGAAATGAAACTTGGATCATAACTAGTTTATTATATTCAAAACATCACATCAAAATACTAGGGTCTTTGGCCTTTTTTTTCTCCGTTCTACAGCATATGTTCTAGATGGTCTCCATTTAGCTTTTGTTTTTTTAGGGGGAGGGTCACCCTGTATATATATATATATATATATATATATATATATATACTTCATTTACTCACATAAAATTAATATACGAAAGTATGAATTTATGCGTAAACTTTAAGTATTTACTTCAAAAGTGCTCAATACTTAAGTAGAGCTAGTTAGTAAGTTATCAAATATATATGGCGATTAAGCTACACTGAATATTCCGCGTTTCATCCACACTAGGACTCTTCAGGCTTATGCGCATAAGCCATAAGTTTCTTAGAGTGGATGAAATGCGGAATATCCAGTGTAACTTAATCGTCATATATATTTTATAACTTACTATATATATATATATATATATATATATATATATATATATATATATATATATATATATATATATATATATATATAATTCCAGGTTAATATTTTCCAGAGGCAAAGTAATCAATAAAGTTTAAACAAAGTTAATACTAGAGTGTCCAATATCGAAGAAAGGCAACATATACTTTAGTAAGTAGCTGACCGAAACATGCTCATAAATCTTTAACGAAAGATTAATGTTTATGTACAAATAATATATATATATATATATATATATATATATATATATATATATGATGTGTGTGTCGTGTATTATTTTGATCTAAATATTATAGTTCGAGACTTTCTTTCAGATCGATAAAAATAAAAGCATAAATTCTACGACCACTAAGATAAATTTAAAACTTTTGTAGGCGGTCCAAGTTTCTAATTCCTCGTTGCCAGTATTGTAGCCACTTCCATTCTATTAACGCAATTGGTTTATCATTTGCCCATATATAGAAATTATGTCCATTGACTTAATGCAAACCAGTAATAAACAAGACAGGTACAGTGATATAGGTTACAAAAAGTATATTAGCAAAGTATATTACCATCTTACACGTCGTGATTCTGGGGGTAATAACTGCTACAAATCGCTATCCAATAACGTATTAAGTGTGTGTATATATATATATATATATATATATATATATATATATATATATATATATATATATATATATATATATATATATACCTACTTCCAGTTAAGTGGTGGGACACATGAACAGATATCACAGGACTAAGGTTCATGACGATAAGATATATATATATATATATATATATATATATATATATATATATATATATATATATACACTAGCGGAAGCCACCCGGCTTTGCCCCGTCGTAAAATATGCTTAAATATATTTTAATTTGTCCAGATTTCGTTGATATTATTATAGAGTCGTTATTTCAAAAGTAAAAAAATAAGCTATTCGCGTGCCAACAACTAAAATGGAAACCAAAAGCAAAACTGTAGCATTCAAAGCTGTTGATGTTACCACCGTACTAATGTAATGCATATGAACTGATTTAACATAAGCTGAGATGAATGTATAAAATGTGTAAAACCCACAAAAGAACGGTCTATAAAAAATTCAATCATTTGAGACCCCTAGCGCTGCTCTGTGATTTTTAGTTTCGGAAGATATACAGTTTGAAAATAGGAAAAACGACAGATAACAGACATAGTGGCTTTTATAAATTAAATACATAAGTCTCTTCATTCTTATAGTAGGTAAATCAATTGACTAGATCACTAAACAAGGCAAGGAGGAGCATATTTTTGTATGGAAAAAGCTCTGAATCGTAATAAAATGTAAACAAAACATATTTCTCAGCCAATGAGATAAACTAGAAATAGTATAAACTAAAGCATAAAAATACTCGATGACTTTTCACATACATTTTAAAAACCGGAATACTTTCTCTTAATCATTTTCTTAGAAATTCATTACCCGCTAACCATACAACGTCATTAAGCAGGTTCAACAACACACACATACGTGCTCGTGTCAAATAATCATTATTTAAAATAACTCATAAGAGAAAATGTACACAGGCTTAACTGCTAATACTACCACATGGTCAGGAAAATCTTTTTCGTTGGTAGCTTACTTACAGAACCTGTGATTTCCTGTGTCAATGATTATTTCTCTCTATTCCTCAGTTAATTCAGCTGAAGCTTTCATCCGCTCTGTGGTGACAATGAGAGCTCGCGAGCGGAGGTAAATTCTGAACTCCTTATCGTTTGCTAGTGTCAAGACGAAATTACTTTATCTTGCGAAATATAAAAATAAAATTTTTCAATGCAGGTCAACATTTTCTCTTGCTATGATTCTTAGTCTTGTCCTATCTTACGTCGATCCTCAAATATATGCTAACATACCAAACGTTCGAAATTCTCAACGAGATCTACTACCCACATTATTTCAAATAGAGCGTTGTTTTTGTTTTTGTTTTTTTGTTTTTTTTTTCAATTTTTATGCAACCATTTGCTAACGTAATGTAAAATTTTTCATATTCATCCGCAAATTTCTGCAGGATTTACAATTTGAAATTACATTTTCAATCAATGAATCTAAATTTAAGACGCGTTCAAGCACATATGACAATGGCTTAGATCGTTGGTCGGTTTGTTTCTTTTTAATCGTATAAATGGGGTTTTAGTTCGCCTGTCAGGCTAAAGATTTTCATAGCAGTCTGAATGGGATGCATTTCTGCATGCGTCTAAGCATCTAAAACAAAAGGCTCTTCTGTCACGTTTGTCTGCGATTTGATTGTCATTGATCCGTCAGGCTACATATTTAAATGGCATGTCATCGCTTTGCTATAAGATTGAACGACCGCACGTATTTTTAAATCCTTCCAACCATCGAAAATAAGTTTTGTTTTTCAGACCGTCTCTCACGTATGACACATACTAGATACCTTGGAAACATTCAAGCACAACTCTAAAAGTTGCTGTCTGTCGAGGTCAGAAGTTCAAGTTTAACGAATATATCAGTGAATAAAAGCAAACATTGGAATCTCGCAAGTTGTACTTCGTTCTGCAGATTGAAGTTTCGTTAACTTATAAAACAAAACCCCTAATTTAATCCACAGCGTAACATGATCTCATGGCTGCTGAGAAGTCTTGAGTAATTCGCAATTGCATTTTAGTATCACCTGCATTGAAGATTGAACATTCCGCCCCCAGAGGAGTGTAAGTTACAACTGATTTTTACAAAGTATATTATCCACTATGTCATGGGTCTTTATGGATTCCCAAGGTCAACAATAAACAAATGAAGAAAGCCGAACGTTACATTGACCGAGACGTGGTACGAATAAAACTAAATATGAATACATTAGTCCAAATATCCAAATAATATGAAGTGTCACGCTACTAGTTTAGTTTTTTAGTCAACGATTTAGTTTTTACATGCAATTTTAAGAGGCAACGCAATGTTTATTCTGTCAGTCTGCCATGTTTGTGTCTTTTTGTGTCTATTTCTCGTATTTTAGATCATTATTTGGTTTTAGTCTTTTAACTATTGATTGCTTTTGATATTGAAATAAATATTTGCGGTTTAAGTTTGAATTACATTACGTTCATCTGACGAACGTAGGATTAGAATAATATTTTTCTTTCGTAAACGCTCAGTCTGAATGAACGTAACTTTTAAAATGGCCCTTCGTGTTTTGTTATCATTAAAATAAAGATATGGCGTTCGCCGTAATAATGTTTTCGTTTTGCTTCGGCACGGGATCCACAAAGAGTGAAATAGTGATTATATACTCTTGAATTGTTTGCTAAAATAGAATTTTTGCGTATGAGCAAATATCGATTTTGTTTCATTTTGTCATCCGAGACAAAATAAACAGTTAAAGCAATCTACATGCTATTTACTTTTTCCATTTTTAAGACAGCAGGAAGAATGCGTGATCAAATCCTATTAGTGATGCCGAACAAGATATCAGGACGATCATTTAAACAATCTAATTTCTTCTTCTTCTTCTTCTTCTTCTTCTTCTTCTTCTTCATCATCATCATCATTATCATCATTTTGATGCCGATTATCATCATCGTCATCATTATAATCTTTAGATGAACATCTGTGTTAAATGCTGCCAAATAGTGACTTCTAAACTAATATATCTCCGACAAGTTATTTATTTATCCATATTTCCCTCAAGTTCGCCATTAACACTTCTCCCGATGTTTATCTTGGGCTTCAGCTCCAAACTGAACTAATGCTGCTACCTCAACTGTTCTGCATCTACTTACTCAAGAGCTCCAATCAACCGTTTCAACGTAACCATAATACTAATGTCCCAATGTTCTGTACAGATCTCTCTATACTGCCGAGATTAAATCTTTATCTGAGTTCACGGTTCTAAACCTACCTTGAACACTCACATATCATGTCGTACTCCTATCATTTCCCGGCATTCCGTCCATGTCCTCAACTTCCATTGGCTAGGATTTACTTTCATATATAATAAATAGGGCTATGACAAGAGAATATCTTATAATTGGTTTCCTCTCGAGTATATATCCGACACAGTTAGACACAGTTAATCAATCGAGAACCACATCACTCTATTTAAAAACATATAAAATAATAACTGATGTACACGCGAGAGTTAAAATAATGAAAAGAATATAGTCTCTCACAGCCCCAATAATCACCTTGCGTATTCATGCCTGATAGACCTTTCCTTTAAGCGACAGTGCAAACGCTCTACTGGTTAGTAATGGAAGTTCCACGAGCTTACTATATTCACTCACAATGCTAGCAACTATATTAGAACCTGTTCCTCCTTATGCCTGAATAGTATTACCTAGGTTAAAACATTAAGGCAACCTCAATAGCTTACTTGGATATAAAACTTCCGTGGTTCAACAAGACACAGCTTAAGTAGGTCGCAGTCTATATCGATGGAAAGTTGTGCACATAACAATCAATGTACGAACAGCAGTCCGAATAAGCCAAATAATAGAAGCATCAATATTAAAACTGTTTATCATTTCTTAACTTAGCAATAATTCCACCGAATTGTGAATCATTTACACTAAGCGGGCATCATAAGCGGAAACCTGATCTAAAAATTGTATAGTAAAGTTTTAAATGTTTTAAATAAACTTAAATAATCAATTAATATACTAATCTAAATACTGTTGTCTAAGGAAAAAAATAAATGAATAGTAACGATTATATAGAACTGTTAACTTTATAGAACCGCAGCAACAAGTTAACTTAGTTCGACTAGCCATTGTGCATTGCTTTCAGACGCTGAGATAAACAAAGCGATATTCCCTCTTTCAAACTCTTCAATCACTGTATTTTTCTTCCGCTAATTTGACTGGGATAATATGTGCATCAAGGTTAGTGCTTAACCATATATGCTTCGTCGACCACAGCATAATGGTTGTCTGTTCAATGGACAAAACGCACAGTAGTCTCTAGACGCATTTGACAGTGAAGTATTGTTATGCTCAACATCGACATGCCAAGACTGAGCCGCCAAATACTACTACTACTACTACTACTACTACTACTACTACTACTACTAATAATAATAATAATAATAATAATAATAATAATACAAGTCAGAACAGTCTCGAGAAATAACAACTGCAGGTCCAATGTGTAAAAAAATATATAAACATAGATAAAAATTGATCCCCCATCGAAAATTAAAAATAAAAGGCACATGCTGAATAATAAAAAAGACACAGCTTTATGTTCGTTAATAATGTATTTCTATGAAGATGATAATATTATTTCTTTGACTAGTTTTCAAACTTGTACATAAAATTATTGATTGAATAAGAAAGATTCGTTAATGAAATTCCAATGCTCTTCAAATCTGCGCATCTCTATTGATGCATGGTTGGTCAAAAGTGACGGAATATTCTATTTTCTTTTCCTTATGAAAATGTTAATAATAATCTCTAATCTTCCGAAACTACAAAAGCGAATGTTTAAAAAAAAAAATATGACTGCGTTAATAAAAACAACCCCCACTCGTCCATCGCGCATATAACCTATCTTGATGCAGAACAATCTTCTACATAGAAATTAGTAATAAAACAAAGCTTAACTCACAATAATTTCCCTAATATTTCCCTCGACTTACAAATGAAAACATATATACTCCATACATCAAAAGCGCCAAAACAAAACTTATAATAGAGATCACACATCTATTATATTAAAGGCACTTGCCTATGTTTGTGCGCGCATGTCCAGCTAAAAGTCAAAAACAATCAAACAAACAACCACAAATTTGGTAACTTATTGATCAGCATTACCCCTGGAGAACAATATGTAACATTCGAAATATGTATATTGAGCATCAGCGGGCACGGTTTCGTCAGGGAGGGGTTGTTTTGAAGCCATTTTATGCACTAATTTAGAAAGACTAATACATTGGAGAATCTATTATAAAAAAACAGACAGTTGGCTGTGTGTATATTGTGTGGGTTGGTGTGGCTGGGTGGAGATAAAAGAGGGATTAGTGAAAGGGAGCTGGGAAATTAGGGAAGAAGAGAAATATACAGAGTTAGGTAAGCTAGAGAGGTATAAGTTTAGTAGAAATATGTTACAGTTTTGTTCTGGGAAACGCTGAGTATCCATGCGAGTCTATGATAAAAAAATGCACAAACAATTATGAACTCATGTAATAATGGCACTTGGAAAAGAATGCGTATAGGATATAACCTCTTTCAAAACCAACTCCATACAAACGCAGATTAAAAGAATGTATCATATGTGAACCTTTAGCAAAACAGAGAAGTTCAATACAGGTGATTGATCGGCGAAAGTTTGATGTTTTTGGTAATGACAGACATCTTCAGTTGGTATATCTAAAATAAATATGATAGCAGTGCATTTCCATTTCAATAATATCACGTATTTATTAGCACGTTAGATTCTAGCGGAATGAAAATCAACATTGTTTAACAATCATTCGTCAACGGTATCTACCCCCATTTACCACATTACCACAGGAAGTTTGGGATTAAACATCAGTACACAAAACGTACAGCACTTCAACGCTACAAATAATACATCAGCAGTCTTTTCGGCGTTCTCCTACAGGCGATTAGTAGTAAACTAACCACTTCTCAAAGCTTGAATTTAAAGCCTGAAAAAGGAATACTTTCTAGTATTACCTAGGATAAATAGTTAAGTCCGACTGGGCATGGCAGTTGTGCCCACTAGTAGGACTCTAGAGAACATATACTCGACTGGTACGAAATGCTGAAAAGTAGATAAACCCCTAAATAGATAGACAACCTAGATTGTTTCTATTTTGTATTGCTATTTGTTGCTGAATAATAAAAGACTGGTGTAAGTGAAACATTTCAAGACGTGTTAGCTGTATTTGCAAATAAATGAAATCTATTTCGAATATAATGTTTCTAATAAATAGGGTTATGACAACATCATATTCTAATTGTTTTGACTCTCGAGTATATATCCCACACAGTAAGACACAGTTAATCAAACGGGAACCACATCACTTTCTATAAAAGCATATAAGATATCCACGCATACTCAAGCATGAGTCAAAACAATGAAATAAATATGCTGTTGTCATATCCCTACTAATAACATGCACCAAAGTTCACCGGCCCTGTCGGTGGGGCATTAGAATACATATCTTGGACAACTTCGATGGTAGAAAGCGCCATTGGTTAGCTATCTCGTAAGTTCTTGTTCAGGGCTATAGCGAAAAACAGGACGAACTGCAAGCACTTGTACCCCCTCGACGTAAATACCCCCGACAAACCCGACAAGCAGCCAAATCCCACCCCTTTACAGTGGAGATCCCTAGAGAGCGTTTTATTCCAGTAGTTTCTTCCCCAGAACCGCTAGATTTTGGAATTCCATTCTGGGTCCCTGCTTCCGCAACTGTACTGACATGCAGAAGTTCAAGTGTAACGTGAATAGACATCTTGCTGCCCAACTCCCTACATAGTATCCCTGTAGCTTATGTCCCTGATATTAGCCCCCTACATCAAAGTGGCAACGTGCCTTGTTTGGGGTGAAAATGTAATAAAAAAAGAAACTACCATCAACTCAGCTAGGGTGAACGCCACCACCACCACCACCACCGCAACAACAACAACAACAACAACAACAACAACAACAACGACGACGACGACGACGACGACGACGACAAAAACAACAACAACAACAACAACAACAACAACAATAACAACAACAGGACCTACTACTTGTAATATTATACAGTTTGGGCACAGCCAATTTTATAATATAATAATTGCTGTGACGTTTCTGAATTTTTTTAGATGCGAGTTGGTTATTCATATTTGGATTCATCGGACTACTGTTCTCATTTTGATTTGATTTTCACAACATTTCGGTCGATGCAATAAAGAATTCCGTTTGAAATTCCGTCCAAATTCAAGAGTTCGACAAAATCATTACCGAATTCGACGAGATACACCTAAAGAAGGTCGGAGGCCACATCGACTTAAACGTTGTAAAAATCACACTCAAGATAAAAAAAGTATTCGGATGAATCCAAATAATAATAATAATAATAATAATAATAATAATAATAATAATAATAATAATAATAATAATTGTAATACTGATCTGTCAATTATATTATATTTGCTACAACAACAATCAATGTCAGTGATCGGTCTGTCCCAATTAAGTACAATCTTCTTAGTTATGTTTTCTGTTGTTTAAAAAATTGAAAGGTTGCTGAACTGAAAGCTTCTGTAATTTTCTGAAAAATAGGAGTCTTTCGTAATTTATGTTCAAACTGTTGTAAGTGAGGTGATCTGTCTGTTTATAGATATCTAAATAGAGGTTAGGGCCATTTTGCTTGACATTTCGAAGGCGTTGGACAGAGCGTGACATTCTGGTCTTCTACACAGATTTCAGACTTATGATTTTGGTCATAATGTGTTTAATATAATTAAGAATTTTCTTTCTGATCGAAGCTTGCAAGTAAGTGTTCATTCCCTTTTCCTGTCAATTTTGGTTTACTCAAGGGTAAACACCGTTTACCCTCTATATCAATGATCTTCCAGGAGGTATTATTCAGAAAACGAACATCTCTGCTGATGGTATTACTTTATTATGTTTTTCTTCTTGCTGAACTCTCAGATAGGTTAAAATATATTCCAGGAATTGACGAGTTTTGAATTATTGGTTGGGATACAAACTGGCTTATTTCGTTTAATCTTACAACGCAGTTTGTGAGTTTTATTGTGTCCTTTTCTTAGTGACATTCTCAAAATGGCTTATTTCGTTTAATCTTATGACGCAGTTTGTGGCTATTATTGTGTCCTTTTCTTACTGACATTCTCAAAATGACTTATTTCGTTTAATCTTATGACTCAGTTTGTGGCTTTTATTGTGTCCTTTTCTTACTGACATTCTCAAAATAGCTTATTTCTTCAAAATCTTTGGATTCGGCAGTAAATAATCCGAAAAGGCTTGATATACCGTAAAACAAAAACAATGACCCAACCAACGTTCACCGAATGAAGACAGCTGGAGCGAATCAAATATCGTATCACAACTCTTTAGTATGACTAAATATTGTTTTCCGCTGACATTTAAATCTAAAGTCTCTGCAATCTATCATGTTGCAGTCAGCTTTCTGGTTGTGGTGTATAGTTCGTCTCTGTTTAAGTGATGCAGGCATATTTGTGCACAGCTGAAAATCTAAATGATATTTCATACTAGACAAAGCCCATGTTGCTGCCTGCAGGCCAAAATAGGAATAGTAAATTATCATAGATAATAAGACGTATAAGTTAGTAAATCTAAAGTGCTCAGTATATTGGTAGAACATGTATATATAAAGACCGTGTCGTCTGAGAAAAATAATGTCGCTGTTTTGTTATACCATTTTATACAAGAAAATCCATGCGGCGCTATTGAAGGTCTTAAAAGGACTATATCATATATGATAAGTCGTAGATAGTAATAAAAACGTGCTCAATATCTTTTATAGTTCAAGTATTTAGGAGGCCGAATTTTACAGGAAGAGCAACATTAGTATGTTTTCTTATTTTATTAAAGATTATCTATTCGGATTAGCTCCAGTATAAAAAGTGATATATAATCAGCAAAAACATATTTATATCCTTACAATATCAGATGTATTCAAACGCAGCTTCGTTTTCTTTTATATATATATATCCTGGACAACTTCGATGGTAGAAAGCACGATTGATTAGCTATCTCGGGAGTTCTTGTTCAAGGCTATTGTGCATATTATAGCGAAAAACAGGACGAACTGCAAGCACTCGTACCCCCTCGACGTAAATACCCCCGACAAACCCGACAAGCAGCCAAATCCCACCCCGTTTACAGTGGAGATCCCTAGAGAGCCTTTTATTCCAGTAGTTTCTTCCCCAGAACCGCTAGATTTTGGAATTCCGTTCTGGGTCCCTGCTTCCGCAACTGTACTGACATGCAGAAGTTCAAGTGTAACGTGAACAGACATCTTGCTGCCCAACTCCCTACATAGTATCCCTGTAGCTTATGTCCCTGATAGTAGCCACCTACATCAAAGTGGCAACGTGCCTTGTTTGGGGTGAAAATGTAATAAAAAAAAGAAACTACCATCAACTCAGCCAGGGTGAACGCCACCACCGCAGCAACAACAACAACAACAACTACAACAACAGCAGAAACAACAACAACAACAAAAATAACAACAACAACAACAGGACCTACTAGTACTATTATACAGTTTGGGCACAGCCAATTTTATAATATAATAATTGCTGTGACGTTTCTGAATTTTTTTAGATGCGAGTTGGTTATTCATATTTGGATTCATCGGACTACTGTTCTCATTTTGATTTGATTTTCACAACATTTCGGTCGATGCAAAAAAGAATTCCGTTTGAAATTCCGTCCAAATTATAGAGTATGACAAAATCATTATCGAATACGACGGGATACACCTAAAGAAGGTCGGAGGAAGCATCGACTTAAACGTTGTAAAAATCACACTAAAGATGAAAACAGTATTCCGATGAATCCAAATAAAAATAATAATAATAATAATAATAATAATAATAATAATAATAATAATAATAATAATAATAATAATAATAATAATAATAATAATCCGGCCCAAAAGGAATACAAAAACAGACATGACTTAGTGGGGAGGGCGGTTCACTGGGAATTGTGCAAATGGCTGCATTTTGAGCGTACAGGTAAATTGTACAAGCATAAACCCGCAACAGCACTCGAAAACGAGAACCACAAAATCCTATGAGACATGGACATACAGACGGGCAAATCCATCCAAGCAAGAAGACCAGATGTCGTAATAATTAACAAGAAAGATAAATCCTGTCAAATCGTAGACTTTGCTGTCCCAGATGACCACAGGGTGAGTATGAAAGAAAAAGAGAAACGAAGCAAATACACAGAACTAGCCAGAGAGTTAAAAGGGATTTAGATGATGAAGAAACTCACAATAGTACTGATAATAGTAGGAGCACTAGGTACTTTCCCAAAAAATCTTGAAAAAAGAATGGCAGAAATTGGAATCAGATGAATAGCTGCAAAAATACAACGCCTAACGATAATGAAAACGGCTGAAATATTAAGGAAACCCCTTGAATGCGGAGAATAACACAAGACAATATAACGAAGCGTTACAGGGAATGAAGGACACTGAAGCTGCAGATCTACAAGTTCTACACCCCCCATCATGCATCTCTTCATTGTTTCGCCACCGTTCCCTCCCCCCAAAAAAAGTGATAATAAAGAGCCGAGAAGGGTCAAGGAGGATTGAAAGACCGAGGAGGGAGCAATGGCCAGACCTCAGCTGGACAAATGCGAAGATAACTGGGATCTTGGGGAGGCTTAGCGCCTCTCAAATTGCAGTATAAACCAATGGTCACTGCCAGCGAGAAATCAAAGGTAATAGGCTGTTGCCATGATGCAAATTTATTTGCAAATGATATCGAAGGAGGAGGAGAGAGCTGGACGTCTGGGGAGACTTGTTGTCACTCAGCCTCCAGAGAACACCACAGGTCTCCAATCAAATCGTTTGCTGACTCGTGTAAAAGCTACAGATGAGCCAACAATAATAATAATAATAATAATAATAATAATAATAATAATAATAATAATAATAATTGCTATACTGATCTGTCAATTATATTGTATTTACTACAACAACAAGCAATGTTAGTGATCGCTCTGTCCCAATTAAGTACCGTCTTCTTAGTATCTTTTCTGTTGTTAAAAAAATTGAAAGGTTGCTGAATTGTAAGCTTCTGTAATTTTCAGAAAAATAGGAGTCTTTCGTAATTTATGTTCAAACTGTTGTAAGTGAGGTGATCTCTCGGTTTATAGATATCGAAATAGAGGGTAGGGCCATTTTTCTTGACATTTCGAAGGCGTTGGACAGAGCGTGACATTCTGGTCTTTTACACAGATTTCAGAGTTATGATTTTGGTCATAAGGTTTTTAATATAATTAAGAATTTTCTTTCTGATCGAAGCTTGCAAGTAAGTGTTCATTCCCTTTCTCTGTCAATTTTGGTTTACTCAAGGGTAAACACCGTTTACCCTCTATATCAATGATCTTCCAGGAGGTATTATTCAGAAAACGAACATCTCTGCTGATGGTATTACTTTATTATGTTCTTGCTTCTTGCTGAACTCTCAGATAGGTTAAAATATATTCCAGGAATTGACGAGTTTTGAATTATTGGTTGGGATACAAACTGGCTTATTTCGTTTAATCTTATGACGCAGTTTGTGGCTTTTATTGTGTCCTTTTTTTACTGACATTCTCAAAATGGCTTATTTCGTTTAATCTCATGACGCAGTTTGTGGCTTTTATTGTGTCTTTTTCTTACTGACATTCTCAAAATAGCTTACTTCTTCAAAATCTTTGGATTCGGCAGTAAATAACCCGAAAAGGCTTGATATACCATAAAATTTCGGTCAATGCAATAAAGAATTCCGTTTGAAATTCCGTCCAAATTCAAGAGTTCGACAAAATCATTACCGAATTCGACGAGATACACCTAAAGAAGGTCGGAGGATACGTTGACTTAAACGTTGTAAAAATCACACTCAAGATAAAAAAAAGAATTCCGATTAATCCAAATAATAATAATAATAATAATAATAATAATAATAATAATAATAATAATAATAATAATTGCTATACTGATCTGTCAATTATATTATATTTGCTACAACAACAAGCAATGTTAGTGATCGCTCTGTCCCAATTAAGTACCGTCTTCTTAGTATGTTTTCTATTGTTAAAAATATTGAAAGGTTGCTGAACTGTACGCTTCTGTAATTTTCAGAAAAATAGGAGTACTTCGTAATTTATGTTCAGACTGTTGTAAGTGAGGTGATCTCTCGGTTTATAGATATCGAAATAGAGGGTAGGGCCATTTTGCTTGACATTTCGAAGGCGTTGGACAGAGCGTGACATTCTGGTCTTTTACACAGATTTCAGAGTTATGATTTTGGTCATAAGGTTTTTAATATAATTAAGAATTTTCTTTCTGATCGAAGCTTGCAAGTAAGTGTTCATTCCCTTTCTCTGTCAATTTTGGTTTACTCAAGGGTAAACACCGTTTACCCTCTATATCAATGATCTTCCAGGAGGTATTATTCAGAAAACGAACATCTCTGCTGATGGTATTACTTTATTATGTTTTTGCTTCTTGCTGAACTCTCAGATAGGTTAAAATATATTCCAGGAATTGACGAGTTTTGAATTATTGGTTGGGATACAAACTGGCTTATTTCGTTTAATCTTATGACGCAGTTTGTGGCTTTTATTGTGTCCTTTTCTTACTGACATTCTCAAAATGGCTTATTTCGTTTAATCTCATGACGCAGTTTGTGGCTTTTATTGTGTCTTTTTCTTACTGACATTCTCAAAATAGCTTACTTCTTCAAAATCTTTGGATTCGGCAGTAAATAACCCGAAAAGGCTTGATATACCATAAAACAAAAACAACCAACAAACCAACGTTCACCGAATGAAGACAGCTGGAGCGAATAAAATATCGTATCATAACTCTTCAGTATGACATAAGGAAGCACGATTGGTTAGCTATCTCGGGAGTTCTTGTTCAAGGCTATTGTGCATATTATAGCGAAAAACAGGACGAACTCAAGCACTCGTAACCCCTCGACGTAAATACCCCCGACAAACCCGACAAGCAGCCAAATCCCACCCCTTTTACAGTGGAGATCCCTAGAAAGCCTTTTATTTCAGTAGTTTCTTCCTCAGAACCGCTAGACTTTGGAATTCCCTTCTGGGTCCCTGCTTCCGCAACTGTACTGACATGCAGAAGTCCAAGTGTAACGTAAACAGACATCTTGCTGCCCAACTCCCTTCATAGTATCCCTGTAGCTTATGTCCCTGATAGTAGCCCCCTACATCAAAGTGGCAACGTGCCTTGTTTGGGGTGAAAATGTAATAAAAAAGAAACTACGATCAACTCAGCCAGGGTGAACGCAACCACAGCAGCAGCGGCGGCAGCAGCAACAACAACAAAAACAACAGGACCTATTAGTACTATTATACAGTTTGGGCACAGCCAATTTTATAATATAATAATTGCTGTGACGTTTCTGAATTTTTTTTAAATGCGAGTTGGTTATTCATATTTGGATTCATCCGACTACTGTTCTCATTTTGATTTGATTTTCACAACGTTTCGGTCGATGAAATAAAGAATTCCGTTTGAAATTCCGTCCAAATTCAAGAGTTCGACAAAATCATTACCGAAGTCGACGATATACACCTAAAGAAGTTCGGAGGATACATCGACTTAAACGTTGTAAAAATCACACTCAAGATAAAAAAAAGTATTCCGATGAATCCAAATAATAATAATAATAATAATAATAATAATAATAATAATAATAATAATAATAATAATAATAATAATAATTGCTATACTCATCTGTCAATTATATTATATTTGCTGCAACAACAAGCAATGTTAGTGATCGCTCTGTCCCAATTAAGTACCGTCTTCTTAGTATCTTTTCTGTTGTTAAAAAAATAGAAAGGTTGCTGAATTGTAAGCTTCTGTAATTTTCAGAAAAATAGGACTCTTTCGTAATTTATGTTCAAACTGTTGTAAGTGAGGTGATCTGTCGGTTTATACATATCTAAATAGAGGGTAGGGCCATTTTTCTTGACATTTCGAAGGCGTTGGACAGAGCGTGATATTCTGGTCTTTTACACAGATTTCAGACTTATGATTTTGGTCATAATGTTTTTAATAAAATTAAGAATTTTCTTTCTGATCGAAGCTTGCAAGTAAGTGTTCATTCCCTTTCCCTGTCAATTTTGGTTTACTCAAGGGTAAACACCGTTTACCCTCTATATCAATGATCTTCCAGGAGGTATTATTCAGAAAACGAACATCTCTGCTGATGCTATTACTTAATTATGTTTTTGCTTCTTGCTGAACTCTCAGATAGGTTAAAATATATTCCAGGAATTGACGAGTTTTGAATTATTGGTTGGGATACAAACTGGCTTATTTCGTTTAATCTTACAACGCAGTTTGTGAGTTTTATTGTGTCCTTTTCTTAGTGACATTCTCAAAATGACTTATTTCGTTTAATCTTATGACTCAGTTTGTGGCTTTTATTGTGTCCTTTTCTTTCTGACATTCTCAAAATAGCTTATTTCTTCAAAATCTTTGGATTCGGCAGTAAATAACCCGAAAAAGCTTGATATACCGTAAAACAAAAACAACCAACCAACCAACGTTCACCGAATGAAGACAGCTGGAGCGAATCAAATATCGTATCACAATTCTTCAGTATTACTAAATATTGTTTTCCGCTGACATTTAAATCTAAAGTCTCTGCAATCTATCATGTTGCAGTCAGCTTTCTGGTTGTGGTGTATAGTTCGTCTCTTTTTAAGTGACGCAGGCATATTTGTGCACAGCTGAAAATCTAAATGATATTTCATACGAGGCAAAACGCATGTTGTTGCCTGCAGGCCAAAATAGGAATAGTAAATTGACATAGATAGTAAGACGTATAAGTTAGTAAATCCAAAGTGCTCAGTATATTGGTAGAACATGTATATTTAAAGACCGTGTCGTCCGAGAAAAATAATGTCGCTGTGTTTTGTTATACCATTTTATACAAGAAAATCCATGCGGCGCTATTGAAGGTCTTAAAAGGACTATATCATATATGATAAGTCGTAGATAGTAATAAAAACATGCTCAATATCTTTTATAGTTCAAGTATTTTAATGGCCGAATTTTACAGGAAGAGCAACATTAGTATGTTTTCTTATTTTATTAAAGATTATCTATTCGGATTAGCTCCAGTATAAAAAGTGATATATAATCAGCAGAAAAATATTTATATCCTTACAATATCAGATGTATTCAAACGCAACTTCGGTCTCTTTTTATATATATATATATCCTGGACAACTTCTATGGTAGGAAGCACGATTGATTAGCTATCTCGGGAGTTCTTGTTCAAGGCTATTGTGCATATTATAGCGAAAAACAGGACGAACTGCAAGCACTCGTACCCCCTCGACGTAAATACCCCCGACAAACCCGACAAGCAGCCAAATCCCACCCCTTTACAGTGGAGATCCCTAGAGAGACTTTTATTCCAGTAGTTTCTTCTCCAGAACCGCTAGATTTTGGAATTCCCTTCTGGGTCCCTGCTTCTGCAACTGTACTGATATGCAGAAGTTCAAGTGTAACGTGAACAGACATCTTGCTGCCCAACTCCCTACATAGTATCCCTGTAGCTTATGTCCCTGAGAGTAGCCCCCTACATCAAAGTAGCAACGTGCCTTGTTTGGGGTGAAAATGGAATAAAAAAAAAGAAACTACCATCAACTCAGCCAGGGTGAACGCCACCACCGCAGCAACAGCAACAACAACAACTACAACAATAGCAACAACAATAACAACAATAACAACAACAAAAACAACAACAACAACAGGACCTACTAGTACTATTATACAGTTTGGGCACAACCAATTTTATAATATAATAATTGCTGTGACGTTTCTGAACTTTTTTAGATGCGAGTTGGTTATTCATATTTGGATTCATCGGACTACTGTTCTCATTTTGATTTAATTTTCACAACGTTTCGGTCGATGCAATAAAGAATTCCGTTTTAAATTCCGTCCAAATTCAAGAGTTCGACAAAATCATTACCGAATTCGACGAGATACACCTAAAGAAGGTCGGAGGAAGCATCGACTTAAACGTTACAAGAATCACACTCAAGATGAAAACAGTAGTCCGATGAATCCAAATAATAATAATAATAATAATAATAATAATAATAATAATAATAATAATAATCTGGCCCAAAAGGAATACAAAAACAGACATGACCAAGTGGGGAGGGCGGTGCACTGTGAATTGTGCAAGCGGCTGCATTTTGAGCGTACAGGTAAATGGTACAAGCATAAACCCGGAACAGCACTCGAAAACGAGAACCACAAAATCCTATGAGACATGGACATACAGACGGGCAAATCCATCCAAGCAAGAAGACCAGATGTCGTAATAATTAACAAGAAAGATAAATCCTGTCAAATCGTAGACTTTGCTGTCCCAGATGACCACAGGGTGAGTATGAAAGAAAAAGAGAAACGAAGAAAATACACAGAACTAGCCAGAGAGTTAAAAGGGATTTAGATGATGAAGAAAATCAAAATAGTACCGATAATAGTAGGACGACTAGGAACAATCCCAAAAAACCTGGAAAAAAGAAGTGCAGAAATTAGAATCAGAGGAATAGCTGCAAAAATACAACGCCTAACGATAATGAAAACGGCTGAAATATTAAGGAAACCCCTTGAATGCGGAGAATAACACAAGACAATATAACGAAGCGTTACAGGGAATGAAGAACACTGAAGCTGCAGATCTACATGTTCTACACCCCCCATCATGCATCTCTCCATTGTTTCGCCACCGTTCCCTCCCCCCCAAAAAAGTGATAACAAAGAGCCGAGAAGGGTCAAGGAGGATGGAAAGACCGAGGAGGTACCAATGGCCAGACATCCGCTGGACAAATGCGAAGATTACTGGGATCTTGGGGAGGCTTAGCGCCACTCAAATTGCAGTATAAACCAATGGTCACTGCCAGCGAGAAATCAAAGGTAATAGGCTGTTGCCATGATGCAAATTAATTTGCAAATGATATCGAAGGAGGAGGATAGAGCTGGACGTCTGGGGAGACTTGTTGTCACAGCCTCCGGAGAACACCACAGGTCTCCAATCAAATCGTTTGCTGACTAGTGTAAAAGCTACAGATGAGCCAATAATAATAATAATAATAATAATAATCATAATAATAATAATAATAATAATAATAATAATAATTGCTATACTGATCTGTCAATTATATTATATTTACTACAAAAACAAGCAATGTTAGTGATCGCTCTGTCCCAATTAATTACCGTCTTCTTAGTATCTTTTCTGTTGTTAAAAAAATTGAAAGGTTGCTGAACTGTAAGCTTCTGTAATTTTCAGAAAAATAGGAGTCTTTCGTAATTTATGTTCAGACTGTTGTAAGTGAGGTGATCTCTCGGTTTATAGATATCTAAATAGAGGGTAAGGCCATTTTACTTGAAATTTCGAAGGCGTTGGACAGAGCGTGACATTCTAGTCTTCTACACAGATTTCAGAGTTATGATTTTGGTCATAAGGTTTTTAATATAATTAAGAATTTTCTTTCTGATCGAAGCTTGCAAGTAAGTGTTCATTCCCTTTCTCTGTCAATTTTGGTTTACTCAAGGGTAAACACCGTTTACCCTCTATATCAATGATCTTCCAGGAGGTATTATTCAGAAAACGAACATCTCTGCTGATGGTATTACTTTATTATGTTTTTGCTTCTTGCTGAACTCTCAGATAGGTTAAAATATATTCCAGGAATTGACGAGTTTTGAATTATTGGTTGGGATACAAACTGGCTTATTTCGTTTAATCTTACAACGCAGTTTGTGAGTTTTATTGTGTCCTTTTCCTAGTGACATTCTCAAAATGGCTTATTTCGTTTAATCTTATGACTCAGTTTGTGGCTTTTATTGTGTCCTTTTCTTACTGACATTCTCAAAATAGCTTATTTCGTTTAATTTTATGACACAGTTTGTGGCTTTTATTGTGTCCTTTTCTTACTGACATTCTCAAAATAGCTTATTTCTTCAAAATCTTTGGATTCGGCAGTAAATAATCCGAAAATGCTCGATATACCGTAAAACAAAAACAACCAACCAACGTTCACCGAATGAAGACAGCTGGAGCGAATTAAATATCGTATCACAACTCTTTAGTATGACCAAATATTGTTTTCCGCTGACATTTAAATCTAAAGTCTCTGCAATCTATTATGTTGCAGTCAGCTTTCTGGTTGTGGTGTATAGTTCGTCTCTGTTTAAGTGACGCAGGCATATTTGTGCACAGCTGAAAATCTAAATGATATTTCATACTAGACAAATACCATGTTGTTGCCTGCAGGCCAAAATAGGAATAGTAAATTATCATAGATAGTAAGACGTATAAGTTAGTAAATCTAAAGTGCTCAGTATATTGGTAGAACATGTATATATAAAGACCGTGTCGTCCGAGAAAAATAATGTCGCTTTGTTTTGTTATACAATTTTATACAAGAAAATCCATGCGGCGCTATTGAAGGTCTTAAAAGGACTATATCATATATGATAAGTCGTAGATAGTAATAAAAACGTGCTCAATATCTTTTATAGTTCAAGTATTTAGGAGGCCGAGTTGTACAGGAAGAGCAACATTAGTATGTTTTCTTATTTTATTAAAGATTATCTATTCGGATTAGCTCCAGTATAAAAAGTGATATATAATCAGCAGAAAAATATTTATATCCTTACAATATCAGATGTATTCAAACGCAACTTCGTTTTCTTTTTTTATATATATATCCTGGACAACTTCGATGGTAGGAAGCACGATTGGTTAGCTATCTCGGGAGTTCTTGTTCAAGGCTACTGTGCATATTATAGCGAAAAACAGGACGAACTGCAAGCACTCGTACCCCCTCGACGTAAATACCCCCGACAAACCCGAAAAGCAGCCAAATCCCACCCCTTTACAGTGGAGATGCCTAGAGAGCCTTTTATTCCAGTAGTTTCTTCCCAAGAACAGCTAGACTTTGGAATTCCCTTCTGGGTCCCTGCTTCCGCAACTGTACTGACATGCAGAAGTCCAAGTGTAACGTGAACAGACATCTTGCTGCTCAACTCCCTTCATAGTATCCCTGTAGCTTATGTCCCTGAGAGTAGCCCCTACATCAAAGTGGCAACGTGCCTTGTTTGGGGTGAAAATGTAATAAAAAAGAAACAACCATCAACTCAGCAAGGGTGAACGCAACCACAGCAGCAGTAGCAGCAGCAGCAACAACAGCCAGAACAACAACAACAACAACAACAACAACAACAACAACAACAACAACAGGACCTACTAGTACTATTATACAGTTTGGGCACAACCAATTTTATAATATAATAATTGCTGTGACGTTTCTGAATTTTTTTAGATGCGAGTTGGTTATTCATATTTGGATTCATCGGACTACTGTTCTCATTTTGATTTGATTTTCACAACGTTTCGGTCAATGCAATAAAGAATTCCGTTTGAAATTCCGTCCAAATTCAAGAGTTCGACAAAATCATTACCGAATTCGACGAGATACACCTAAAGAAGGTCGGAGGATACGTTGACTTAAACGTTGTAAAAATCACACTCAAGATAAAAAAAAGAATTCCGATTAATCCAAATAATAATAATAATAATAATAATAATAATAATAATAATAATAATAATAATAATAATTGCTATACTGATCTGTCAATTATATTATATTTGCTACAACAACAAGCAATGTTAGTGATCGCTCTGTCCCAATTAAGTACCGTCTTCTTAGTATGTTTTCTATTGTTAAAAATATTGAAAGGTTGCTGAACTGTACGCTTCTGTAATTTTCAGAAAAATAGGAGTACTTCGTAATTTATGTTCAGACTGTTGTAAGTGAGGTGATCTCTCGGTTTATAGATATCTAAATAGAGGGTAGGGCCATTTTGCTTGACATTTCGAAGGCGTTGGACAGAGCGTGACATTCTGGTCTTCTACACAGATTTCAGAGTTATGATTTTGGTCATAAGGTTTTTAATATAATTAAGAATTTTCTTTCTGATCGAAGCTTGCAAGTAAGTGTTCATTCCCTTTCCCTGTCAATTTTGGTTTACTCAAGGGTAAACACCGTGTACCCTCTATATCAATGATCTTCCAGGAGGTATTATTCAGAAAACGAACATCTCTGCTGATGGTATTACTTTATTATGTTTTTGCTTCTTGCTGAACTCTCAGATAGGTTAAAATATATTCCAGGAATTGACGAGTTTTGAATTATTGGTTGGGATACAAACTGGCTTATTTCGTTTAATCTTACAACGCAGTTTGTGAGTTTTATTGTGTCCTTTTCTTAGTGACATTCTCAAAATGGCTTATTTCGTTTAATCTTATGACGCAGTTTGTGGCTTTTATTGTGTCCTTTACTTACTGACATTCTCAAAATGGCTTATTTCGTTTAATTTTATGACACAGTTTGTGGCTTTTATTGTGTCCTTTCCTTACTGACATTCTCAAAATGGCTTATTTCTTCAAAATCTTTGGATTCGGCAGTAAATAACCCGAAAAGGCTTGATATACCGTAAAACAAAAACAACCAACCAACCAACCAACGTTCACCGAATGAAGACAGCTGGAGCGAATCAAATATCGTATCACAACTCTTCAGTATGACCAAATATTGTTTTCCGCTGACATTTAAATCTAAAGTCTCTGCAATCTATCATGTTGCAGTCAGCTTTCTGGTTGTGGTGTATAGTTCGTCTCTGTTTAAGTGATGCAGGCATATTTGTGCACAGCTGAAAATCTAAATGATATTTCATACTAGACAAAACCCATGTTGTTGCCTGCAGGCCAAAATAGGAATAGTATATTATCATAGATAGTAAGACGTATAAGTTAGTAAATCCAAAGTGCTCAGTATATTGGTAGAACATGTATATTTAAAGACCGTGTCGTCAGAGAAAAATAATGTCGCTGTGTTTTGTTATACCATTTTATACAAGAAAATCCATGCGGCGCTATTGAAGGTCTTAAAAGGACTATATCATATATGATAAGTCGTAGATAGTAATAAAAACGTGCTCAATATCTTTTATAGTTCAAGTATTTTAATGGCCGAATTTTACAGGAAGAGCAACATTAGTATGTTTTCTTATTTTATTAAAGATTATCTATTCGGATTAGCTCCAGTATAAAAAGTGATATATAATCAGCAGAAAAATATTTATATCCTTACAATATCAGATGTATGCAAACGCAACTTCGTTTTCTTTTTTTATATATATATCCTGGACAACTTCGATGGTAGGAAGCACGATTGGTTAGCTATCTCGGGAGTTCTTGTTCAAGGCTATTGTGCATATTATAGCGAAAAACAGGACGAACTGCAAGCACTCGTACCCCCTCGACGTAAATACCCCCGACAAACCCGACAAGCAGCCAAATCCCACCCCTTTACAGTGGAGATCCCTAGAGAGCCTTTTATTCCAGTAGTTTCTTGCCCAGAACCGCTAGACTTTGGAATTCCCTTCCGTATCCCTGCTTCCGCAACTGTACTGACATGCAGAAGTCCAAGTGTAACGTGAACAGACATCTTGCTGCTCAACTCCCTTCATAGTATCCCTGTAGCTTATGTCCCTGATAGTAGCCCCCTACATCAAAGTGGCAACGTGCCTTGTTTGGGGTGAAAATGTAATAAAAAAGAAACTACCATCCACTCAGCAAGGGTGAACGCAACCACAGCAGCAGCAGCAGCAGCAGCAGCAACAACAACAACAACAACAACAACAACAGGACCTACTAGTACTATTATACAGTTTGGGCACAGCCAATTTTATAATATAATAATTGCTGTCACGTTTCTGAA
The DNA here is from genome assembly GCF_053919585.1 of Euprymna scolopes. NCBI lineage: Eukaryota > Metazoa > Mollusca > Cephalopoda > Sepiida > Sepiolidae > Euprymna > Euprymna scolopes. The sequence goes on along the minus strand of NC_136494.1, from coordinate 68,050,074 downwards.
TTGTTTTAGATGTGAGTTGGTTATTCATATTTGGATTCATCGGACTACTGTTCTCATTTTGATTTGATTTTCAGAACGTTTCGGTCGATGCAATAAAGAATTCTGTTTGAAATTCCGTCCAAATTCAAGAGTTCGAAAAAATCATAACCGAATTTGACGAGATACACTTAAAGAAGGTCGGAGGATACGTCGACTTAAACGTTGTAAAAATCACACTCAAGATAAAAAAAAGTATTCCGATGAATCCAAATAATAATAATAATAATAATAATAATAATAATAATAATAATTGCTATACTGATCTGTCAATTATATTATATTTGCTACAACAACAAGCAATGTTAGTGATCGGTCTGTCCCAATTAAGTACAATCTTCTTAGTTATGTTTTCTGTTGTTTAAAAAATTGAAAGGTTGCTGAACTGAAAGCTTCTGTAATTTTCTGAAAAATAGGAGTCTTTCGTAATTTATGTTCAAACTGTTGTAAGTGAGGTGATCTGTCTGTTTATAGATATCTAAATAGAGGGTAGGGCCATTTTTCGTGACATTTCGAAGGCGTTGGACAGAGCGTGAGATTCTGTTCTTCTACACAGATTTCAGACTTATGATTTTGGTCATAAGGTTTTTAATATAATTAAGAATTTTCTTTCTGATCGAAGCTTGCAAGTAAGTGTTCATTCCCTTTCTCTGTCAATTTTGGTTTACTCAAGGGTAAACACCGTTTACCCTCTATATCAATGATCTTCCAGGAGGTATTATTCAGAAAACGAACATCTCTGCTGATGGTATTACTTTATCATGTTTTTTCTTCTTGCTGAACTCTCAGATAGGTTAAAATATATTCCAGGAATTGACGAGTTTTGAATTATTGGTTGGGATACAAACTGGCTTATTTCGTTTAATCTTACAACGCAGTTTGTGAGTTTTTTATGTCCTGTTCTTAGTGACATTCTCAAAATGGCTTATTTCGTTTAATCTTATGACTCAGTTTGTGGCTTTTATAGTGTCCTTTTCTTACTTGCATTCTCAAAATGGCTTATTTCGTTTAATCTTATGACTCAGTTTGTGGCTTTTATTGTGTCCTTTTCTTACTGACATTCTCAAAATGGCTTATTTCGTTTAATCTTATGACTCAGTTGGTGGCTTTTATTTTGTCCTTTTTCTACTGACATTCTCAAAATGGCTTATTTCGTTTAATCTTATGACTCAGTTTGTGGCTTTTATTGTGTCCTTTTCCTAGTGACATTCTCAAAATGGCTTATTTCGTGTAATCTTATGACGCAGTTTGTGGCTTTTATTGTGTCCTTTACTTACTGACATTCTCAAAATGGCTTATTTTGTTTAATCTTTTGACTCAGTTTGTGGCTTTTATTGTGTCTTTTTCTTACTGACATTCTCAAAATAGCTTATTTCTTCAAAATCTTTGGATTCGGCAGTAAATAACGCGAAAAGGCTTGATATACCGTAAAACAAAAACAACCACCCAACCAACGTTCACTGAATGAAGACAGCTGGAGCGAATCAAATATCGTATCACAACTCTTCAGTATGACCAAATATTGTTTTCCGCTGACATTTAAATCTAAAGTCTCTGCAATCTATCATGTTGCAGTCAGCTTTCTGGTTGTGGTGTATAGTTCGTCTCTGTTTAGGTGACGCAGGCATATTTGTGCACAGCTGAAAATCTAAATGATATTTCATACTAGACAAAACCCATGTTGTTGCCTGCAGGCCAAAATAGGAATAGTATATTATCATAGATAGTAAGACGTATAAGTTAGTAAATCCAAAGTGCTCAGTATATTGGTAGAACATGTATATTTAAAGACCGTGTCGTCCGAGAAAAATAATGTCGCTGTGTTTTGTTATACCATTTTATACAAGAAAATCCATGCGGCGCTATTGAAGGTCTTAACAGGACAATATCATATATGATAAGTCGTAGATAGTAAGAAAAACGTGCTCAATATCTTTTATAGTTCAAGTATTTTAATGGCCGAATTTTACAGGAAGAGCAACATTAGTATGTTTTCTTATTTTATTAAAGATTATCTATTCGGATTAGCCCCAGTATAAAAAGTGATATATAATCAGCAAAAAAATATTTATATCCTTACAATATCAGATGTATTCAAACGCAACTTCGTTTTCTTTTATATATATATATCCTGGGCAACTTCGATGGTAGAAAGCACGATTGATTAGCTATCTCGGGAGTTCTTGTTCAAGGCTATTGTGCATATTATAGCGAAAAACAGGACGAACTGCAAGCACTCGTACCCCCTCGACGTAAATACCCCCGACAAACCCGACAAGCAGCCAAATCCCACCCCTTTACAGTGGAGATCCCTAGAGAGCCTTTTATTCCAGTAGTTTCTTCCCCAGAACCGCTAGATTTTGGAATTCCCTTCTGGGTCCCTGCTTCCGCAACTGTACTGACATGCAGAAGTTCAAGTGTAACGTGAACTGACATCTTGCTGCCCAACTCCCTACATAGTATCCCTGTAGCTTATGTCCCTGAGAGTAGCCACCTACATCAAAGTGTCAACGTGCCTTGTTTGGGGTGAAAATGTAATAAAAAAAAGAAACTACCATCAACTCAGCCAGGGTGAACGCCACCACCGCAGCAACAACAACAACAAAACAACTACAACAACAGCATCAACAACAACAACAACAACAAAAATAACAACAACAACAGGACCTACTAGTACTATTATACAGTTTGGGCACAACCAATTTTATTATATAATAATTGCTGTCACGTTTCTGAATTGTTTTAGATGTGAGTTGGTTATTCAATATGCAATAAAGAATTCCGTTTTAAATTCCGTCCAAATTCAAGAGTTCGACAAAATCATTACCGAATTCGACGAGATACACCTAAAGAAGGTCGGAGGAAGCATCGACTTAAACGTTATAAGAATCACACTCAAGATGAAAACAGTTTTCCGATGAATCCAAATAATAATAATAATAATAATAATAATAATAATAATAATAATAATCTGGCCCAAAAGGAATACAAAAACAGACATGACCAAGTGGGGAGGGCGGTGCACTGGGAATTGTGCAAACGGCTGCATTTTGAGCGTACAGGTAAATGGTACAAGCATAAACCCGCAACAGCACTCGAAAACGAGAACCACAAAATCCTATGAGACATGGACATACAGACGGGCAAATCCATCCAAGCAAGAAGACCAGATGTTGTAATAATTAACAAGAAAGATAAATCCTGTCAAATCGTAGACTTTGCTGTCCCAGCTGACCACAGGGTGAGTATGAAAGAAAAAGAGAAACGAAGAAAATACACAGAACTAGCCAGAGTGTTAAAAGGGATTTAGATGATGAAGAAAATCAAGATAGTACCGTTAATAGTAGGAGCACTAGGAACAATCCCAAAAAACCTGGAAAAAAGAATGGCAGAAATTGGAATCAGATGAATAGCTGCAAAAATACAACGCCTAACGATAATGAAAACGGCTGAAATATTAAGGAAACCCCTTGAATGCGGAGAATAACACAAGACAATATAACGAAGCGTTACAGGGAATGAAGAACACTGAAGCTGCAGATCTACATGTTCTACACCCCCCCAATCATGCATCTCTCCATTGTTTCGCCACCGTTCCCTCCCCCCCCCAAAAAAAAAGTGATAACAAAGAGCCGAGAAGGGTTAAGGAGGATTGAAAGACCGAGGAGGGAGCAATGGCCAGATCTCCGCTGGACAAATGCGAAGATAACTGGGATCTTGGGGAGGCTTAGCGCCACTCAAATTGCAGTATAAACCAATGGTCACTGCCAGCGAGAAATCAAAGGTAATAGGCTGTTGTCATGATGCAAATTTATTTGCAAATGATATCGAAGGAGGAGGAGAGAGCTGGACGTCTGGGTAGACTTGTTGTCACTCAGCTTCCAGAGAACATCACAGGTCTCCAATCAGATCGTTTGCTGACTCGTGTAAAAGCTACCCATGAGCCAATAATAATAATAATAATAATAATAATAATAATAATAATTGCTATAGTGATCTGTCAATTATATTATATTTGCTACAACAACAAGCAATGTTAGTGATCGCTCTGTCCCGATTAAGTACCGTCTTCTTAGTATCTTTTCTGTTGTTAAAAAAAATTGAAAGGTTGCAAAACTGTAAGCTTCTGTAATTTTCTGAAAAATAGGAGTCTTTCGTAATTTATGTTCAAACTGTTGTAAGTGAGGTGATCTGTCTGTTTATAGATATCTAAATAGAGGGTAGGGCCATTTTGCTTGACATTTCGAAGGCGTTGGACAGAGCGTGAGATTCTGGTCTTCTACACAGATTTCAGACTTATGATTTTGGTCATAAGGTTTTTAATATAATTAAGAATTTTCTTTCTGATCGAAGCTTGCAAGCAAGTGTTCATTCCCTTTCCCTGTCAATTTTGGTTTACTCAAGGGTAAACACCGTTTACCCTCTATATCAATGATCTTCCAGGAGGTATTATTCAGAAAACGAACATCTCTGCTGATGGTATTACTTTATTATGTTTTTGCTTCTTGCTGAACTCTCAGATAGGTTAAAATATATTCCAGGAATTGACGAGTTTTGAATTATTGGTTGGGATACAAACTGGCTTATTTCGTTTAATCTTACAACGCAGTTTGTGGCTTTTATTGTGTCCTTTTCTTAGTGACATTCTCAAAATGGCTTATTTCGTTTAATCTTATGACTCAGTTTGTGGCTTTTATTGTGTCCTTTTCTTACTGGCATTCTCAAAATGGCTTAGCGCCACTCAAATTCCAGTATAAACCAATGGTCACTGCTAGCGAGAAATCAAAGGTAATAGGCTGTTGCCATGATGTAAATTTATTTGCTAATGATATCGAATAATAATAATAATTGCTATACTGATCTGTCAATTATATTATATTTGCTACAACAACAAGCAATGTTAGTGATCGGTCTGCTCCAATGGCTTATTTCGTTTAATCTTATGACTCAGTTTGTGGCTTTTATTGTGTCCTTTTCTTACTTACATTCTCAAAATGGCTTATTTCGTTTAATCTTATGACTCAGTTTGTGGCTTTTATTGTGACCTTTTCTTACTAACATTCTCAAAATGGCTTATTTCGTTTAATCTTATGACTCAGTTTGTGGCTTTTATTGTGTCCTTTTAGTACTGACATGCTCAAAATAGCTTATTTCGTTTAATCTTACGACTCAGTTTGTGGCTTTTATTGTGTCTTTTTCTTACTGACATTCTCATGGATGGATCCGCTTTTGAGGAGGTATCTTACTTTTTTTTTTATCAGATTTTTTATTAGAGATTACATGTTAGATCCATTGCTCTTCTTACTTCTTGTAAAGGCAGTTCTCTCCATCTCTAAAAAAAACTATCTCACTTTTGAGGGTCTCTATCTCTACACATTTACTGCCAGATCATGTATGGAGTATTGTTATCATACTCAAGTGTGTGAACCCCTGTGTCTTTTGAGTGTTCTTGATGCAATGCCTTAACCTCTCTGTAATTTGTTTGACTCCGCCCTTTTCCCCTTTCTCTCTCACACACGCAGCTTTGATGTTTCTAGTTTCAGTGGGTTTTTTTTCGATAAATACTATTATAGCCCGTGTTTTTCACAAGTGTCTGTTCTATTCCTTGTCTGATTTGTTCTTACTCGTTTGATGCGTTGCTATAGTGATCTCCATCAATTCGCTGTTTTCATACCTCGTTTTAATAGAGCTTTCTTTTACAATTACTTCTTTCTAAGACATGTTGAACCATCTGACTGTTGGCTATTTTAACCTTACCTATAACCGGAGTCTTTTCAGGATTAAGGTTATGAATGCCTTTGCGATAAACACCATCTAGTCTAGTTAGCTCTTACATCAAATTGCTTCACGCCTAGTCTGTGTCGATTTCCAAAAATACAGCCTACTTAACAATCTTAGAAATCGATAAAGAAAATCTCGGGAAATAATGAATTCAAATCAGCGATATATAAAAAATTAAAATGATATAAAAACATTTTTAATTAAACACTCATATAGGCGGATCGTTCCAAAAATAATGCCTACTATATTTTAAACTCAAAACACTAAAACGTTGAAGAGCTACGAAAACTGAGCTTGTACCATTAAAACGAGCGTTATTCTATGCTCCAGAATTTTCTAAATAGTCACTAGCATTCTCAATGAACTTTTGTCAGCCGCTTTTAATGACTCGGCCGTAAAACAGGCGCCGGTGAATGTCAATCGGTTTTAATTTTTTCTGCATGGCGGAATTCAATGACAGATCTCTATTACGGACGCACGTCCATGAGAGAAGTTGCTTCCTTAGAGTCTCACACCGTCAATATCTGACAGGACAAATAAAACTTACAGGTCATGAATGCATAAGTTGAGTCATTATAATAGTGCAATTTGCAATTCTGTCTGATCCAATTCGGCGGAATAAAAATAGGAGGCATTTCTTATTAATTCATTATTTTATTTTACTTATAAAGCAGTCTTAAATAAAAACAATAAATAAATAATATAATAGTTGTTTACATCCAAACAAAATATGGATGATTTTCTAAGGAAAAAGATCTTCATAATTGAAGACGGTTATTAACGATAATTACGTTTAACAATCAACAAAAAATGCACGTAAGACCTTACCATTTGCTGAAATTCTAATTAAGTTGTGTTTAATTATGCAACTTATTTTAAAAGGTTTTATACATCTTTATACATATCTTTATATTAAAATGAAAATTAATTAAGACAGAAGTTTGGCATTTTACAAATTTTAGTTTACAATTGATTTCCATCGTACGTAATTTTCGAAGTTATCTTCAGTTCTAGTAAAAAGTTGAAACTTTGATATAAGTTTTCTTTGCGTCATTATATTGCAGTCTTATATTTTCTAGTAAAATGAATAATATTAACCTCAATATATGTCATGCGAATTTACATTTAATCTAGTGGAACTTTTAAAATTTACAGTCAGAAACTGACACTAGATTAATAATTTTTTTCCACGGCGGAATGATGTTACCAACTAATAAAACTTTCAACATCTGTGGCCCTTTATAGTTAAATGACGAAATTTTCTACTAGGAAAATGTATCGGATATATTTACGTTTGGTCTAACAGTAATTCTGTAGTAGTAACACTAAAAAGGGGTCAAGAATACAAAACTACAGCGATGCAAGAGAGACTGTAGCCGTTCAGACAGAGGAGGATGTTCTAGGTCAGAAAATCTTCTTTGGAGGCTGTCCAAGTGATGAGGTGTGTTCTTGGGGGTCGCAAACGAGATGTGGCAACGATATGTAATTTTGGAACTTATGATGACTTAGTAAAGATCTAGGATACTGGCAAATGAGAGAAGTTTCAATCTCGTTAACATGGAGTGTCGATTATTAAATTTGCTCATGTCTGTGTTAAAACCTTCTTGAACTATGATATTATCCTCTGTTTAGAATGTTATATTTCAGCCTCGTTGTGATTGTATCGTGTTCTCTATTGATCTCTGTTGATGATAACATATCCCCTAAATACTACGTCATGCAAGTATTAACTTAATTTTCTGAAACTTTTTAAAACCACAGTTAGAAACACAGAGATCATTCGAACGAAACACTGAACACAACTTTATATTATTATTATTATTATTATTATTATTATTATTATTATTATTATTATTATTATTATTATTATAATTATTATTATTATTACACAAAAAGTTTTTCACACAGAACAACATCAAATAATTCCTATTGTAAAAAAAAAACTGTGGTGTTCCATGGGTTCTGAGTGACAAAAATTCACATCAGATTTTCAGTATTCACTACTTCTTTGAATAAATTTGCAAATTAATTTGCGTTATCGCAATAGCTGTTTACAATTGATTTGCCGTTGGTAGCAATCATTGGTCTTCATTGGAATTTGAGTGTTATAAATCCTCCTTAAAATCCCAATCTCCTTCACACTCGCCTTTCTACGTTCCTTGGCCCTCCTTACTTATTAGGTGTGGCACAATTTATAGTGACACACAAAAAACTCCTTTTTAATTTAAAAAAGATTTTTTTTTAAAATTGGTGGACGGGATGAAAGCAGGATCGAAGGGAAGACGTTAACTTACAATCATACAGTTTCAGTTTCCACGATTTCATGTGGTGTTTCCCTGTGTTTTACATCTGTAGCAGTTTCTATAGGTACGGCTTTAGTCTCCGAACTTAAGAGTTTTCATTAAAATTCTAGCCGCTTTCATTGTTGTTATACGTTGTATCTTTTCAGTCATCCTTCTGATTCCAATCTCTCCCATTTTTCTTTTTTTAGGATTGATCCTCATGCCTCTTCTAGCAGTGGTATTATCTTGACTTTCTTCATCTTCTATTATTATTATTATTATTATTATTATTATTATTATTATTATTATTATTATTATTACTGGCTCACGGGGAGCTTTCACACAGGCCATCAAAGATCTCTCCCTGAAAACAACCTGTGACATTTCCTGGAAGTTGAGTGACAAGAAGTCTCCCAAGATTTCCAGTACTCTCCACCTCTTTCGATAACATTTGCAAATGAATTTGTGTTATCGTATCAGCCGCTTCTCATCGATTTCTCGTTAGCAGCATCCATTGGTCTTCACTGGAATTTGACTTACAATAATCCTCCTCAAGGTTCCAGTTCTCTTCGCACTTGTCCAGCGGAAGTCTGGTCAGAGCTCTCTCCTCGGTCTGTCCATCCTCCTTGACTCTTCTCGGCTATTTGGTATCACTCTTTAATTTGTTGGTGGGGGAGCGGTGATGGGGCAATGTTAGAGGATGCGGGAAGGGATAGCAAACATATATATTCAGCTTTAATGTTCTTGGTTTTTTTACCTCTACAGCAGTTTGTCTGGCCCGCGAATGTGGTTCATGTGTATCAGTGCCTTCAAGGTGTTTTCTTAATATTTCAGCTGTTTTCATTATTCATTATTTCTTGTATCTCTCCAGCCATTCATCTGATTCCAATTTCTCCCATTCTTTTTTCCAAACTTTTCGGAATTGTTCCTGATGCTTCTACTAGTATAGGTATTATCCTAATTTTCTTCATCATCCATATCCCTCCTAGCTCTTTGGCTAACTCTGTGTATTTGCACCGTTTTGATTTTCTTTAATATTCACCCTGTGGTCAGCTTAATCAGCAAAGTCTTCAATTTGACAGGACTTTTCTTTCTTGTTGATTATTATATCATCTTGTCTTCTTGCTTGGGTGCGCTTATCTGTTTGTATGCCAACGTCCCATAGGATTTTGTGATTTTCGTTTTCAAGTTTTGTTGCCGGCTTATGCTTGTACCATTTGTCTGTGTATTCCAGCTGCAGTAGTTTGCATAATTCCAAGTATACTGCCCTTCCCACTTGTTCATGTCTGTTTTTGTATTTCTTTTGGATTAGTTTGCGGCATTAACTTACTAGATGGTTTATCGTTTCGTCTCTTTGTCCACAAAGTCTGGATCTGTTGTTTTCATGTGTTTTGTTGCTTTGCTTTGATGTGATTGGATTGTATCGAGTTATCTTGTGCTGCAGTGATTAGGGATTTAGTTTTTCGGTTTACGTGTCCTTTTCGCATGCCTGTCCAAGTGTTTTCGTTATTTTCATCTTTTGTCATTCTTATGAATCTTCTGTATAGTTGTTTCCATTCCCATTTTTCTTTTCTTGTTCTATCCTTTCTCTCTGTTTTGTTGATTTTCTCAGTGTCTCTCGCTGTTATAATTATCATTTCAGTTTTCTGCACTATGTATTTTTCTAGTTCTTTTTTGTGTCATTCACACAGTCTTCTATATACACCAGTCCTCTCCTGCCGTATTTCCTTTTTATCGTAGTCGGTCAACATCGTCCATTGTGTATAGTGCATTGTGTATGGTCATGAGTTTCCTGGTCTTCTGATCGAGCTATCTCAGTCCTTCTTTTGTCCACTCTATGAACGGCCCAGAGTATCTTACTAGTAATACTGCCTATTTATTTGTTCATTGTATTAAGTTTCTGCTATATAATTTAGTTTCCAGGAGTTTTCTTCTCCTTCTGAGGTATTCCTTCCCAATTTTTCTTTCATTGCTGTTGCTTTAATGTCGTCTGTTTCCAAAACTTCCAAGTATTTATAGGCATCTTTTTCTCCTATTGCTCTCATCTCCGCTTAGTTATGCCTCCTGCCGTCTCCAGTTTTCTATTTCTTATAACTAATAGTGCGAATTTTTCCATGCCAAACTCCATGTGGATATCCTGGCTGAATATTCTGTTAGTGTTTATTAGTTTCTTTTCCAGTTCTTGCAAAAGGTTTCAGATTGTCCATCTACATCACGCGGTTCATTTTTTCGTCTGTATTTGAGAACTTGTATCCAGCTTGGCATTTTCTCAGTATATTCTTAAGGTGCATCATGGCTATCACGAACAGTAATGGTGACAGTGAATCCCATTGGAAGATGCCTTTTTGTATGCTAACTTATATTATGTGTTGTCCGTCAGCTGTCAGTTCCAGTCTTCATGTTCTCATTACATTTTCAACCATGCTGATGATCCTGCTTAATATTTTATACATTTTTAAGCATTCTATTATCCATGCTTATAGGGATACTTCGTACGTTTTTTGTAGTCGACCCGTGCCATGGCTAAATCATTTCTCCTTATTTTTACCTCCTTCAGGATCTTTGGATCTATAAATAGCACATCATGTGTTCCTCTTCATCGTTTTTGACATCCTTTCAATTCCTCGGGAATATATCTACGGTAGTCACACATGCCATCATCAAATATTTCTCTTCAGGAACAACTTGTGGTGTTTTCTGAGTGACAACAAATTTCCTCAGATGTCCGATAATCTCCACATGTCGATAACCTTAGCAGATGAATTTGTGTCATTGCATAACCTCTTACCATTAATTTCTCGTTGGCAGTGACCATTTCCATTTATAGGAATTTGAATAACAATAAGGGTCCTGAAGGTCATAGTCCTCTATTCACTCGTCCGGCGGAGGTCTAGCTAGTTATTTCTCTCCTCGGTCTTTCAATCCTTCTTGCCCCCTCTTATTTTGTGTGAACTAGTTTATTATGACGCGAAAAAATGGGGGGGTAGCTTACATTTCTGCAGTTTCAGTTTTCATGATTCTATGTGGCGTGGCTTTGTGTTTTATCTCTTTGACTGTTTCTATATGTCCAGCTAGCATGTTAGACTCCGCATTTAAGGGGTTTCCTAAATATTTCGGTGTTTTCATTGCTGTAATTCGTTGTATCTTCTCGGATATCCCTTTGATTTCAACCTCTTCTATTCTTTTTCAAAGCCTTTCGATACTGTTCTTAGTGGTGTTATCTGTTTGAGCTCTCCGGCCACGTTTCTGTCTTCTTAATCTTCGCTCTGGCAGGACTTTTCTTTCTGGTTAATATTTATGACATCCGGTCTTCTGGATTGAATGAGTTTATCCGTTTGTATATCCATTTCCCATATGATTTTGCGACTTTTATTTTCATGCTGATTTGCGCTTGTACTACTTGTCTAGGCTTTTAAGGTGCAGTATACTGCCTTCCCCACTTGATCGCATGTATCGTTAGCGCAGGTCGATTTTGGAACCCCGGTGAGGCAATGGTGATGATAGCTGGGGGTTGACATAGAAAAGACCTACACGAAATATTTTTTTCAAAATCGTTATCTTTGCTTGAGGAAATGACTTTAAAAGTTAAAAAACTGAAGCTATTAAAAGTGTTTTGGTGAATTGCCAAGAACGTCCCGTCATCAAAACAATCCGTACTGTTAAGAAAAATTTTAAACTACATTTTTAAATTAAATGAGTGAGGATAATGAATTAATAAAATAAATATTAACTGTAAACGCTAAATTATGTTGTTGTTTTTTTTAAATAATAACGACCAAAATTCGCTTTTTCATTTCAGGAACTTTTGGGGGGGGGACACTCGTTATTGATATTGAAAATTAGCGTGTGTTTATTATTTAATTTGAAAACATTACGATTTAGGCTTAATTATTTCGAAAGGAAAAACGAAAAAAACTTGTTTAAAATATATATTATTATATTTCAAGTGTCTTCAGTGAATTTAAACATATTTGTTTTACCTTTTTTAATTGGTTTTTCTATTAGGTTGGTGCAAAAATAATGTTTTTGACTTTAAAACGAACGTCAAAAACATTATTTTTGCACCAACCCAATATTTTACATCAAATTCTATTTGAAATTTTTATTAAAATATGGTAATACTCCAGTTTTATATAAAAAAATAGTCCATACAATTTTATTCTACACATTCTTTACGGAAATTTAATTTAAAAATCAGATAACACACAATGATACGAATAAATAAGGAAACTGGTTTAAAGGTTTTCCTCATCTGTGTATCTATGTTATTTTGCTAAAATAACTTTATTATTTAGAAAATCATTCTTAATATGGGGAAGACAGGAGATTATGTTGTAACTATTCTGTACTTTCACTTAAAAATATAATAAACAAAACTTTCATAAAAATTAAATTTAACTTGAAAATACTATTAAAATAGCATGGTAACATAGATGCACAAGCATTGGATTTTCAAACTCTAAACATTCGTTTAAAATGGCACAGCTACAGCAAGAACGAATCTCCTTGTGAATGGAAAGATGGTGGGATCCTTCTACCGCTCCAGAAGATATCTCACTACTGATGCAATTCTCTATCTATATAAAAGCCAAGTACGTCCAAGGATGGAATACTGTTGCCATATCTGGGCAGGAGCTGCTAAAAACAACCTATCCTGCCTTGACAGAGTACAAAATAGACTTCGTGGCTTAGTGAGGGATGCCCTTTCTCTACCCTGCAACCTCTCTCCCACAGAAGAGACGTTGCGAGCCTATCCTTGTTTCATCGTTATTTCCATGGCAGGTGCTCGTCTGAACTCCAATCTCTGATCCCCCCTCGCCAATCTTTCACGAAAAACACCCGTCTAGCTGAATCCACTGTGAAAAATTTCCCCCACTCTTTATCTGTGCCTAAATCAAAACGCGGATTCCATGAACAAAGATTCTTTCTTAGAACTGCACGCCTGTGGAACTCTGTTTCGTCTGCCTGCTTCCCACCGGACTACAACTTGGATGTCTTCAAGTCCAATGTTAACAAATTCATAATGAACCGCCCCCTTAAGTAAACACTTCATCAAAGCTCCACACTAACGTACTGTACTTGCAATAACCCTTATCCCTGAGTGGCTTCCGGGCCTTGATAAGTGGTGATCACTGTGTAAAAAAAAATCATGTTATCGAAGGAAGAGATAAAGTCTGCTAAACATGTCTAAACTAAACACTACTATGCCTCTGATTTGGTTTTGTCCTCTCTGTTCAATACATCTAATGCAATTCTACAAAGTGTTTCATTATTTCTTATAACTAGCACTTATTTTTTACGTATGAAACTGTAAGATAGCCTAAAACAGTTTCCTTCAGTTATAATCCATTTATTTATTTTACTCTTCTGATTAAAATGTCAGTAAAAGCACATCATTCAGTTTTAACTCGTTGTTCATAAAATTTGCTGGTGCACTTTGTCGTTTGCACCTTCAACTTCACGACAAGTAATCCAGTTTAGTTATTTCCTCGAAACAGTGGGAGTTCTATGTTAATTGCAAATGAATTAATTAGTATTTGTCAAGTAATTAATCCACAATTGCCCTTGTTACTGGAACGTTATATAGGACAGAATGTCAATATATTTTGCTGTAAGAGGACCAAACAGATTGACAGGAAATCTCTTGCAGCAACCAAAGTGAAAAGAATGAAGGAACTGCAAGACAGATTGTTTGGTATATTTTCTTGTAGCTGTAAACTTCCTGACTTGAGATGTGATGAATTTGTAGTAAAGTGCAAGACAGGAAATTGTCAAAAAGGCATATAGTCTGCACTGGCCATTCTAACAAGGAGGTAAAATTAATTCTATAGATTCACCTGCAATTGTGTTCCTTTTTTGTGGAAAATAAAATAATATATTTGTATTTATTATGTAATCTGGCTGTATTATTAAACATACAAATTTTGCAATTTTCAGCTTCCACTAGAAGAACTGCCATTTAGAGCAATTTTTAAATTAATTGATGTAACAAGAAGCCTAACAACATTTATTGGTCCTTTGGGGAAACTTTGCATCAATAATTATCAAGATTTGCCTCAAGCAGAATTCTAAAAAAAATAGTATCCCTCCCGATCATCATTATCTGACAGCAGAAGAAACAAATAACTTAAGCGGGAAGACCAGGGTATACTTTTTGAGAGTATGCTGTTGGCATTTCTCGAGAAGTTAAACTAAGATATGCAGCTTGAAAATTGGGCCTTCGAATCAAGCAAGATGGCTAACATGCGTCACAAGGTTAATGTGTTTATGGATCAGAAGTGTCTATCCTCAAACACTATGATAAATTAAACATTCTGGTAAAATTTATCATCCAAGTGTGTGCAGTTTGAGATCAAAACCGACAATAATTGTTTTAACCAACAACAATATATTTTAATATGATTCAGAGAAGAAAACAGTTAACTGAAATCCAAATATGGTGCTTTTACACAACTTTCGGAAAATATCATAATGTAGATGACAAACTCAGATGAATTGGATGTGAGAGAAGAGGGTATTCAAACGATTTTGTCCATTAGGTAAATAAATATTTATCCATTAAATTTTATTAGTTTTCTCAATTTGCCCAAACAATAGTCAGTTTTATTCATATTTCATCACGAAAATATAAAAAATAAGTGGTTTCAAATAATTGATTTTGTTTTGCTTTTTCCAGAAATAGTGAAAAAGATTACTGCTATCAATTTTGCAGCCAAACACTTGTCAGATTTGAATTATTTTTCTAAAAAAGTTGTATATGGGCAGGAAGCAAGACATAGATACATTATTATAAAGTCACCGTGCCAGCAAATTTGACCTTCATTTTTCTTGAAAATAAATTATACAGAACAAGTTAATTCTATTATAACAGTTTATATTATTGTGTTTAATAAAAAAATTAAAATACATGGTTCTGTAACCTGTATCAAGTTGTAATACTGTGTAATACATCTCCACATATCTTTTTTAGATCGTGAAATTTAAAAGACTTAGTTGCTGATTTAGCTTTTTTTTACAATTTTTGTTTAATCAATGCAGTAAAAGTTGAGATATTTTGCTAGTTGTGATTCATAATTAAAATTATAATTCATGTATTTATTTTTCTTTCAATGTATTTCATATAAATATATCAATTTTAATTAAATTTTTTATAAAAATAGTGAAATTTCAAAGTCAGTGTTGTATAAAATACTATGAAAATGAAGGATTTCTCAGACTTTTTCTACACGATTTTTAAAATTAAATGATCAATTTTCTGTTCAAGGTAGGAATCTAATTTTTGGTATATGTTCTTATCACACCAAATCCCAACTATCATCACCCGTGCCATGTTGATTTTCTGAAAAAACTTGCAAATCGACCGACCCTAATGTATCGTATGTTTTATACCAGAAAGTTTTAGATTTGTCACATTCTTTTTATTTTTCTTCGCGTCAAACTAATTCGTAATTATTTTACTGTAATAGAACTTAAATTATATTTAGCTCAGTATATTTATATAGTCAGGAAAACTAAAACATTTTC
This sequence comes from Euprymna scolopes, assembly GCF_053919585.1. Classification (NCBI taxonomy): domain Eukaryota; kingdom Metazoa; phylum Mollusca; class Cephalopoda; order Sepiida; family Sepiolidae; genus Euprymna; species Euprymna scolopes. Next base: position 68,034,451 of record NC_136494.1, on the reverse strand, counting down.
TCTCTCTAAAAATCTACAATTAGACCATGTATGGATTACTGTTGTAATATCTGAGCTGGTGAATCTGTGTTCCATTTGAAGGTTATTGATCAATTACTAAAAACGTATCTATAATTTGATTGGCCACCCACTTTCATCTTCACTGTAACCCTTCTGTGACAGACGTGACGTTGCTAGTCTCAGTATTTTCTTTAAATACTAGAATGGCATGTATTTGTCAGAATTGTTTGATCAATTCCCTTTTTCCTTTGTTCCTTCGACTCATTTGCTTAGAGGTCTCTATCAATTCGCTGTTTTAATATCGCATTGTAATACAGCTTTTTATTTCAATAGCTTTTTCACAAAGACTATACTGTTGTTCTTCCTGCTCACTGTTTTCCTTCTACATAGAGCCTTTGTCAATAGGCATCTCCTGTCGTTGAATTAATCAACTTTCCTCTTGCTAGCTTGGCGTATCAAATGGCTTGAAGCCTTACCTCGAGCAGTTTAAATAAATAAACAGGGAACCGGAAGCGAATTCCAAAGGCAAGTACCCAGAGAAGAGGAGCTATCAGTATAGAAAATCCTCTGGTATTAATGAACATCTAGAGTAATGTAGGATTTTACTGTTAGTCTGATTGAAGTGGATATAATTGAAATAAGTATATTGAAGCATATTATTGGGAAATATTGTAAGACAAGAGTATGGATGCAACACTGCAGCGATTTGAAGGTTTCTTATATTGTTTAACGGGAGAATCATGAAGCTGAAGGTTTTCAGGTCGTACATGAAAATAAAGATATGTATAATTATATTGTTGGCGTGGACAATGAAGGGTACAAAGTGGTTAAGAGAGAGAGAGAGAGAGAGCGAGAGAGAGAGAGCGGAGGAAGACAAAAAACATGTAATTAACCTGAAGCAATAACTTTATAACTCGGGTGTAATTCTTTGATTTTTATTAAGATTGTAAGACTATGAAAAGAATGTAGGGTAAAAAGGCATGTGGTATCAAGATAGTTTATTCACGCAGTGTGGAACGATACATTTATCGCCCTAAACTTTACTACGCATTCATTTTAAAACTTTTATTGAATTAAATTAATTCAATTAATTTGATTATGTAATAGAGCTAAAATCTATTCAATATAGCCCTCTTCAGCCTCAATCACCCTTATAGTCGAGTGTCCTCCGGCCTTGCTAAGTGGATACTCCTTTGTCAAAAAAAGTAAAACATGAGAACTATAAGGGTTAAATATGTAAAAACTGGCATTTATTACATTAAGTACAGTAGGACCCCGGAATACAGTGGCCCTAGGATACTTTTTTCAAGTTACGATGTAGACTATGATTGTTTTTCTAGCCCTTAGTTACAGTATTCACCCCAGTTTACGATATTATTTATAATGGAATTTGATTATATACGTGTATATTATATACTGTACTGTATTTTGTTATTAATTTTTAATGCCGTATACCGGAGTTCTACTATATAAGCCTTAATTATTTATATAAAACTTATTACTTTAGCTAAAGAGAAGATAGGCTAATATTTTTATGATTGTACTCATGTCGAGTAAAGTCCTAATGCAGAGGAATGAACTCTTATTGACTAAGAGACCGATCATTTTCAGAATAGTATTTTAAAAGGTAAAACACATCTAGCTTAGAGGAATTGTACTTTTTTATTAAGATGTTGAAAATGTGCCGATAGTACTGTACACTAATAATAACATTTTTTAATGCAAATTGTGATGAAATTGTGTAAACTTTGTTACATTAAAGTAAGCCGTTGCAATTTTCTTTTGTGTTCATTTTTATAATGTTAAAGACCTTTTTTTACATGGAAGTCACCACTTATCAAGGCCCCCGGGCCACTCGAAGATAAGGGTTATTTCTTGCACAGTAATCAATGGGATAATATCGTCGTAATTGTTAGTAATGGAGATCTGATAAAATGTCTTGTTTATATTGAAGATATCCAAGTTGTAGTCAGGTGGGAAACAGGCAAACGGAAGAGAGTTCCACAGGCGTGCACTTCTAAGAAAGAAGCTTTGTTCATGGAATCTACGTTTGGGTTTAGGCCCGGATAAAGAGTGGGAAAAATTACTGACAGTGGTTTCAGCTAGACGGGTGTTTTACGGGAAAGATTGGTGAGGGGGAACCAGAGGTTGGAACTGAGACAACCACTTGCTATGGAAATAACGATAAAAATAAGACAGGCTCGCAACGTTCCTTCTGTGGGAGACAGGTTACATGAAAGAGAAAAGGGCATCCCCACTAAGCCACGAAGTCTATTTTGTACTCTCTCAAGGCAGGATAGGCGGTTTTTAGCAGCTCCTGCCCAGATATGGCAGCAGTGCTCCATACTTGGACGTACTTGGCTTTTATATAGATAGAGAATTGCATCAGCAGTTAGATATCTATTGCAGTGGTAGAACGATCCTACCATTTTCCCAACGACCTTGCCAAAAGATGTGATGTACGTGGTCCATTTCAGATCAGGAGTAAAGGTCAATCCCAGAAGCTTGTCAAAACATGGAGCCTCCCCAAGATGAGAGCCATCCATTTCAATTGATGCCAGATGGGGATCAGAGCGTTGATGATGTAAAGATAGAAGCTTGGTTTTAGATGCATTAAAAGTGACCAATCACCTCTTCCCCCATTGTACCACGCGCTCAAGATCAGAGAAGAGAGAATCAGAGAGAACTTTGTCATTTACGGCCTTTGATGTGTTGACATCGTCGTGTAATCAGCACCTTAACATTAAAAACTCTGTGATATAAAAATTAGTCGTCGTGGCTTTTTTTAAAATATAATTTAGCATCTTTTATAATAATGTTTTAAAATTCTTGTAAAAGTTTTGTCGTCGCATTTTTGTTCTCTTTTTGTAATGCTCAAAAGCCTAACATTTTTGTTATCAATATTATAAACGTAGTATGATAAACAAAGGCGTCGCGGTAATCTTTTATGAATATGCTAAAAATCTTAATACTTTTTATTAATGTTGTAAACTTTGTTGGATTTAAAAAAGTCACATTGGCAGAGAACTGCACTTATTAGAATTGGTACACATTAAAACAAAAAGGCCAGCTTTAAAAAATATTCAATAATAGTGACAACACACTAGAATGCTTATATTGCTAGAATCAATACTATTTTAATGTTGTAATTAGCACGTGATTCATTATAAATATTCGAGAATGGGCATTTTACTCAATAACCACTATGTCAGATTGATCCATATCGATCCTAAAGTACGAACAATAAGAGTGAGTCTAGCAGATACATTGAACAGTACCCACTTGAAACAAGTAAATTAATATGGTATTAGAAAGGGGGCAATATAAAAATGCACACGTAAATTTTCCCTCGTATTACATCGCTATATATATATATATATATATATATATATATATATATATATATATATATATATATATATATATTGCAATTATGAGGGCAAGACAAGTTTTGATATTTATGATTAACAGAAAAAGGAAGGCCAGCTAATCGGTTTCGCGATCACTCTTCCAGAACTAGATCATAGGATTTATTTATTTATTTATTTATTTATTGAAAAGCGAGATAAGCTCAAGAGGAAAAATTTACGTTTAAAAAACGTTAAATATAGAGTGTGCTAAAGGGTACAATATACACTGGCGCCAAAAAGAAAGTCCGCGCTTGTATTTTTTTCCAAAACCGCAAGTTTAAGCTAAATTAAGTGTAACTGTTTTATAAATCTGTACCTCATTTGATTCACCTTTTATTTCTCTCTAATTTTACCTGTTCATATTTGACTTTAAATTGAAGTATCTTAGTGTTGACGTCAATTTAAAAAAATAACTTTAAATCGAGAAGAAAAAAACATTCGCAGCAACAAATGAGCTTAAATTCATGCTTATAGTAATAAAATTAAGCTGAAAAATAAAGTTTTAATGATAAAGCAAACATATCAGGATAAAAAGATGTACTCCATTAAGAGACGTATTGAAATGTTATCCTTTTACGTTATATATATATATATATATATATATATATATATATATATATATATATTCCCTTATTGAATTAATGAACCAATCAATATTCATCAATATATAGTTCTGTGACTTCATTTCCCACTCTTATTGTTTTCATATATATATATATATATATATATATATATATATATATATATATATATATATATATATATATGAAAACAATAGGAGTGGGAAATGAAGTCACAGAACTATATATTGATGAATATTGATTGGTTCATTAATTCAATAAGGGAATACAATCGATTAGTTGGGGGAAAGAAGGGATTCTTTATGCCAAGGCATTTCGAAGCCTAATGCTTCTCATCAGAAAAGTAAAGAAGATTCTAGGTAACATAGTGGGGATGCGGCGTCTAGCGTTGGATTCATTAGGAACGAAATAGATCAAAATGAACTAAAATTATAGACGATGTTGGGGGTCGAATTCTAAATAAAAGAGGAGCGTATTATATATAGTGTAATGCAGAAAGTTGTATAGAGTCTTTCTCATAGTCTTAAGTGTATGTAGTATATGTTTTAGGGTTAAAGTTGGGGCTTAACTGGATGTCTGGTAGTTCTAAGGTGTCTATTATCTATGGAGGGACAGTTTTTACAGATGCAAGCGGGATGATACCAGCACTATGAATAAGTATATACTTTTGGGAGAGATATTATGGCGGTGATTTAAGGCGAAAGGGGTGGGTCTGGGTGGCTATAATACTGGATTTCAGAGTATAATATATGCTAGGTAATAAGTGGCAATATTTCTATGTTTTCTTTTTTATAAGGCATATGTAGAGAGATAGGGTAGCAAGTTCTTTGGAGATTTTTGAATATGAATAATTGACGTGGTGGAGTAATTGAGGGAAATGTACTATTAACCATAATAATATTAATAATAACAACAGTAATAACGATGATGATAATGACAATAAAAATGATAATAATAATAATAATAATAATAATAATAATAATAATAATAATAATAATGACTAAAAGTTGAGTCAAATTAAGGGGTACAGATAAAGGCAAGATCACAGACATATGAAATATATTTCAGGGATAGAGGGTGAAGGGTGAAGTAAAATAAAAAAAAGGGAGAAGAGGCGATAAAAAATAAAAATAAATAAATAAAAAATATAAAATAAGATAAAAGAACAAAAAATAAAAACATTCTTGCTTTCGTTAAACAGGGGTAGAGTTGGATACCTAAATGAGGTATAAGGGATTAGAGTAGTGCATATACACATATACATATACACACCCACACCCACACCCGCAAACACACACACACACATATATATATATGCCTACATATATACATACACTCATGCATACACATATACAATGGGGTTAGCCGGCAGAAGCAAAAGCTCGGAAAGCAGTATCCTGAGGGGGGGGTTAATATTTCTTTACAGGAGAGGGTCTGCAATAGTCCACAATAAAGTCACGAAAATACCCAACTGCAAAGACCAGCTTTCTATGTTATAAACGAGCAGGACATAAGACAACAGAGTACATACATGCGGGTTTCTAAACTAGGAGAAAGTAATTTCTGAGTGTTGTTTCCTTGAATCGTTTTTTTTCTTCTTAGAGATATGTTGAGGATAGACATACATAGGTATTTCTATAAATAGAACCATATTTACTCGTTTTGGTTTAATATCCGAAAAAAAAAAACAAAAAAAAACGGCAAAACAAGTAACGACGAAAAATGAAGTTTAGTTTTCACTTACCTGTAAAAGGTGCCGTTTCGTCCCAAGCGGCCCACATCTGACAGATGAAGAATGGCGACCAGCAAACGAAATAACAGGCAACAACTGTCAGCGTAAGGGCGACAGATCGAACTTTTGCTCGAGATAAACCCCTGCTGTAATTAACGCCTTGCCCTTGGACGTCGTCTTGAGAGAAACCACACGTCAGATGATTCTGGCCAACTCTCGAGGCTACCCTGTTACTGATGAAAGCTCGATTTCGGAAACGAGTAGTCGTCGTGAACTCGGTTACTTTGGTGGCATGACCCCTTTTCCAAACAGTGTAGCAGATCATGCCATAAAACAGAGTAAGGGCTATTGTTGGCAGAATATAGATGACAGCCGTCAGCCAAGTGATGTAGAACTGTAAGGTCCATTGCGGTTCGAATTTAGCCAGACAGTTATAAATTCCCCCACTACTGCGGCGACCCCAGATAACAACCTGGGGTAAACTGAAAAGGAAGGAAAAGAACCAGGCAATGACCACCATTAGGTGGACCCTTTTGTTGCTCCATCTGTGACTGGAGAGCGGATGGCAGATGGCAAAGTAACGGTCAACTGCAGTTGCCACCAGCACATAACTTGACGCATAGATTGCAACGCTCTGTAGATATGTGACGATACGACAGAGGGCATCGCCACCGAAAAATACGTGGGTGATATCCCAAACCATCATGGGTAACGTGTTAAAAAAGGCGACAAAAAGGTCGGCTAGCGCCAGATGGAGTATGAAAAGGTGCATGCGTGTTAGTTTTTTCCTCTGCTGAAATAAAGTCCATAAGACAATGCCGTTACCCAGTAGAGTCACTGCGATAATGGTTGCTTGGATAATGACTTCGATCTTGGCAAGTTCTTTGTCGTAAACTTGAGACACTGATTTGTTTTGATCCGATGATATTGTCGAAACATTGACGCTACTCGATGTGGCGCTTAAAATCTCTCGAAAATCGGTGGAAATTTGGCTACTTGGACCGTGAATGCTATCAGTTTGAGTCATGGCGAAGAAGAATGAGATCCCTGACGAACACGGATTTTTTTTAATTAAAAGGACTATTTGCCACTTAATTGTGTTCGTGTGTTGTTAATATTTTCCTGGTATCTACGTTTTAATAAGTAGAGTCACAGCTATATGAGAAAAATGTATTTTACATGTGTTCTCTTATGTAAGAGTTCAAACTTTAACACATACATTGAGCATTGTTATAAATATATTCAATTAGCCTGATAAAAATACCAGCTTTCCACCTCCTTATTATCAGTCATATTATCAAACAACTTTTACAAAGAATATAAAAATCATTCTCATTCACTTAATAAACTGAGTATATATCTTTCCATTCTTAGTTTCTTAATTTCAGTAAGAGATTTTTTATAGAAATTTCCCTAGGCAATACACACACACACACACATATATATATATATATATATATATATATATATATATATATATATATATATATATATATATGGAAACGTATAAAAATGAATACGAAAAATATAAAAGTTTATAACTTTTCTTTATTCGTTTTCAATTGATGACGTCGTGATATATATATATATATATATATATATATATATATATATATATATATATACTTTTTATCAGACTGTCTTATTCGTTCATGGGAAATTTAATTGTCATCGACATATTGAGTTTTCTCAGAGTTAATATGAACAGATTGTCGTATTTATTCAAAAACACTTATGCCTTTGGTTAAATATTCGGATATTCTATGCAGACTCAAGTTTGAATTTATCAATTCTGAGTACTTGGTAGATTAAAAAGAAGTTAATTTGTTGTATGTTTTCCCAGTCACATCTTTATTTTCTTTAACTACGAAACTGTATGTATATATATATATATATATATATATATATATACTAGTATTTGTATTTTAGCTATTGTTGTCAATACAACATTTTAAAATGAAAATACCTCAAAATTTTGAAGCTCTTAATTTAATGTTTTATATACGACTTCATTCTATTACGCTAGTCCTCTATAATTACGAAGAGATGATACGCTTATTAATTTTATGAAACTAATTGTTTTTAACGCCTGATCATTTACAGCATGACATGACACAAGCAAAGATTCGTGAGTTTTTTCCTATGAAACTAAGATCATGGGAAATTCTAATTATAATGTTTATACGAACAATTCATACGAAATAAGTCATCATTCAAGAAAAAAAGAACATTTTAAAATAGGAGCGTTATTAATATTAAAATCTATAACCTTTTAAAGTAGAAAACGTTTCACGCGTTCTCACGCAATGTCGGTTCTATATACTCCAGAGTTGGAGCTACAATTAAAATATGTACTTTTACTTGTATTAAAAGTTTTCTGTTTGGTTTTCTTGTTAAAGTTTTCTTTTAAACAGGAATCGAAGTTCACCCGAATAGGAATTACTGTTAAGATATCTACTTATCTGTGTTATAGTGTTTTAGTCAGTTTTCTTGTTATGTATCTCTTCGAAACGTGGTTTGAAATAGAATAAATCGATATAAATATAAAACGCCTTATTCAATTCCCAAATTATTTGTATTTGTACGAATGCAGTTGATAATATGTTTTATATATATATATATATATATATATATATATATATAAGTTTAGAGCACCACGTGTCTTAGAATTGATTGTCTTTAAGTATAAGTATGGCATTATTTTTCATGCTTTGCCGCAATTATCATTTCGTCCGCAAAGTAGTCACGTAGCTAAACGTATACCATGAATGATAATGAAATTGTAATAATGGGTTGGATATAATTTCAGAAGCTAGATGAAATCATATATGATTAGTGAACGCATTATAACAGAGCGCGGATACGCAGATGCGTGGATGTGCAGATGCGCGGATGCGCGTATAACAACTGTGTGCCAATGACCGAACCGTGTGCGAGATAACGTCACGGCACGGGAAAAGATTATAAAAAAGAACGTGTGGGAGACCGATAATAAAGTTAGAGCGTGGATCACGTAAATGGCACGTTGGTGACGTAACAACCGATACGAAAACTCACGCGTGACCGGGGAAAGATGAATAAAGGTCTTCTTTATTAAAACCTGAAACTACGCGTTGAATTTCTTCCCCCTTCCTTTCCTATGTCCATTGCGACGAGTCTACAACGTGTCGAGTCCTTTCATGTTAACACGTCTGTAAACCTGGCTACTACGTTAAAGCATGTGTGTCTAGTTCGCCTCCAACAATAACCTATTTAAATATGATTTCATACCAAAGGAAATTATTCAATATCTTAATCTTAGTAATTATTTATGATAATAAAGAGAGCATAGTAACCGTGTATAATTTTATAGCCAAATAGGCATAAATCTATTGCCCGATCATATAAGATAAAAAGATATTTAATTGACTTAAACGGACATAAACTAATCTATTGCTCTTCATATTTATATGACTGGAATCGTAATTAATCTACTGACTTACAAATGATTTATTGATCGATTAAGTCAGATAGAGTTGCTTATCTTATTTTATGGAGTAAAATTTATCTCGTGTATAATTATTTCAAGTTTGTACTCGACAGTTGTTACGGTGGTTATCTCACGCGTGACTACAGCAGGAAATTAATTGTTATTGATAAAAATAAATTACTCACGTCCTTCCTCAAGATAACGCTATGTTTGCCATGTTTTTCTTCATTAAAGAATGCTTTTTAGGAATGAGCAACGCATTGAAAAAGTTCAATCTGCTTTCAAAGAGAACTATGAGTTTTTTTTTTGTTTTTTTAACAGTTGTAAAAATAGGACGAACTCTTGCCTGGATAAACATATGTCACAAGTACGTAACAAGGTTGTATCTGCCCACAAGAGAATATGTTCTATTCTATGTTTGTTGTTGTGGCATATTTACTGCTGATATTACGTTGTGGCATATTTACCGCTGATATAACGTTGTGGCATATTTACCGCTGATATTACGCTGTGGCATATTTACCGCTGATATTACGTTGTGGCATATTTACGGCTAATATTACGGAAGCGTATTATTGCTAAAGAAACCCGATCAATCCATTACCAGATAGGTGGATTGAAGTTCCTCTCTGTTCAAATAACTCTGGACTACGTTGTTGAATTTCGAATGTAGATATGATTATACAAGAAAGGTATACACCTCACTTCTACAAACTATTCCATTAAGAACAATGCTAACAAAATGAAGTCTGTGAATGGTTATTGTATTTTTCATATGAATTTTATGTAAGATTTAAGTCGCTTATTTGTTTTGTAATTTGAAATTTTACATCGATTAGTTGTTTTATGTTACAGTAAGATTTATCACGCGGGTAACCACAGTAGGAAATCAATAGTTATTGATATTAATAAATTACGCACTACTTTCTCGGCCATAGAGGCACTGTGCTCATATATGCTTAAAGGAAAATATCTTACAGGTAGCTACGATAGTGATAAAATATGCATTGATAATAACCATGTATCTCGCACAATGATTTTAGTTAAATGTAACGTGAAAAAAACTCTTTATGAACAACTCTCCAATTAGCATACCCTTGTGGATGTGGCCTCAAATTTACAGTAGCCCTTTAAGCCCTAGATTAATGTGCCTTATTTTCAGCAAGATAAGGAAACTATGATGGTTGTATTTAAACTAGAATTAGTTCTACGTTTAGCAAACAACAATCATTAATTTAATACAAAAGTATGTGTAGAAGAGAAATGTTTTATTGGAAGTAAAGTTTTTATCTAGAATTGATTTGCAACTTAATATTTTGTAGAAAATGGTTTAGAATCATTGAACTGTTTTAGTAGTTTCATTTTAATGTGGCTGTCATTCGTTAAAATGGATTATCAGTTTTAATATAGAAAAAATATTTCTATAACTACACGCTCTCACAACCTGGGTGCCCAATGTTCGAATCCAGTTTGGTCCACAAAAATCATTTTCAGTTATGATGTTTGTGACCTTCACGTGGTTCTTCTCGGAGGAACCGAATGTATTTCTGTAATGACTTCTGATCAGGAAATCAATGCCGACGATAGAATCTTCGGATTTATAGATATGATGATTGTAAAAAGACGTGACTCATTTAGTCTGACTTATATTGCTTGAATCGAGGAAAAACTGAATTTTACAAAACCAAATCAGTTTTATGACAATATTCAGTAGAAGAGGGTTAGATTGATTGCCAGAAACTTAATAAGAGATGCCTCAACTTGTTGAGTTAATTGAAAATTACGACAAAGTAGAACAATTAAAATGTAAGTTGCCTCCAATTAACGAAATCAGAGGTCTGACGGACTTTTAGCAAGTGTGTTATGTAATTAATTCATATAACAAAAAGGCCTTCGGAAACACGCTAATAAACTCAACCCTAGCATTATAATAATAGATAGCGAAAAGTATAAGTACTGTTGTTAGATAAACATGCTTTGTTAGTTTTTGTAAGTAATAGATATTTAAGGAAAACCTTTAATTTAATTTCTTTGATCTAGATTATTGTTTATTAAACAATAGGTTGCTATTGACATATGACAAGTTATAAGATAGGCATATGACAAATCATAGTATATTCACATGGTAAGATATCTGATATGCTACGTGGCGCAGCAAGTAAGTCTAAATTCAGTAAATACTAATATTAATTAAACGGTCGTGATGTAACGTTATTATGGAAGATTCTTCTAAATAATTTGCAATAACTATTATAATAAAACTTAAAATGAGAACATAAGTCTATGTAATCTAAATAATACCTATTATTTGCTGTTTAATTTTGTTCTGAGATTGTAAATATTTCACCGATAACAGCTACATGTACACTATTACGTCTTAAAATCACCTTTTTAAGTATGACATCTAATCAGGATATTGTTGATCTAAGTATCTGATTTGATTATGGTTCGAACAGAAGCAATTTATTTAATCTGAAAGTCTAGCAGAGACAGAATCTCCTGTGAATAATGAATAATTAAGTATTGATTTAATAGTTGTTGTCTGGTTGTGTTTGAAAAGATATGATGTTTACTTGTAAGGATGACAGCACTCAAATAGGATTTGTATTTGAAAATAAACGGGACCGAGTGAACATAGAAAAGAAGTAGCTGAATATTTTGAAAGAAGCCAGAAAAATAAACTCATTAATTTATGCAAATCATTTTGTATGTATATCGATATAAAGCTGCCATGTCTACCTGCTATGTCTACCTAGATTATTTACATCCTGGTGTTGATTTTAAGTTTTGCAAATATTTTCTAGATAAATATATCAAGTTTACATTTATGTTAGATATTAAAAAATATTTCAAACTATATTATATACATATGAATTAATTTGTACATAACATATTTTACTTGTATTTTAAATTATTTATTTATTTATTATATATGAAATATAATATATATATATATATATGTAAACTTATATTTTAAATTATTTATTTATTATATATGAAATATTTATACACCAGTCAGATATTTTATTTTTTTAATGTCTAGATATATTCAGATAAAACTAATTATATATATATATATATATTTGAAATAGTGTATGGACATATATATATATATATATATATATATATATATATATATTGAAAAACATTTACATCTTTGTAAGATGTTAATAAGTTTTGCAAATAGAAAATGGATGGAAATTATATCTTGTAACGTTTTTTAATTATTCATAAAGTATTAGATTTATGTAAAAAATTGTGATCAATATAAAACACTTACATATATGGAACCTGCTTTGAATTTGTTTTCCGTGCCGTCGATCGGTGTACGCTGTTCAAGAAATATACACTATTTAACTTTATATTACTGTTTTTGGTCTATTTTAAATTCGCCATTTTCATTGGAATTGATGATATAAAGTCTGCAAAATAAGGATATTGCTTGATGTAAAATAGTTTTGCGTATGCAAAAATATATGTCTATGTCGAATTTAATGCAAGCTAATTTAACATAGCAGGAAATTCACAGCGCCAAAACTACACCTGCGGAAAATTGTTAATGGCTTATGCCAAATATTTCTGAAGATAAATACCGAAATGAATGAATACAAAAGTAATTTACATGCGTTACACTTATATTACCCTCAAAATAGGTTACTGTGTTTTTAATAATAGAGAGCATAGTCATTTAATATAGTATATATATATATATATATATATATATATATATATATATATATATATATATATATATATAATGTTAAAAGACCACGTATGCTGCTAAGATAGTTATTTAAACGTAATGAGGGGGTTTTGAATTATGAAAGCGATGTTACTTTTTGTATTTAATATTTTATATTTTTATTGTTTTTTTTTTAGACTTTAAGCGGACCTCCGCTGTTGGTCACAAAAAATCGAAATTGAAAAAAAAAAGCCCTGGAAATTTGTAGTATGGACAGCGTTATCCATAGCAACCACGTATATATATATATATATATATATATATATATATATATATATATATATATATATATATATATTAGAGCAAAGACCCAAATATATCTATTTGCATGCCGAATTCATATGACTTAAAATATTTCATAACAAATTAATGTTTAATATTCGTTATTTGTAATTTCATTAAGCTATTCATTGATCGACATCCATGCAATAGTATTGTCCATATTAGCGTTAAATAATTAAAGTGATTTTATATAACAGAAAAATGTTTCTTAAAATACTATGTTATGAATTTTTAAACGAGCTAAGTCAAATGAAATCTATCAGTTTCTTATAATAACAGAATAATTATATTCAAGATATGTCACGTAAAATATACATATACAAAAATACTTAGGTCTCGATTAGTAGCCGGCGAATAGCAGGTACATTTTCTACTTGTACACAATATATCTGAGACTATGTAGATTTTTTTTTATTCGCGTATATCTAGAATCTGGAGATATACAGAAGATGTTCAGGCCTAATCCATAATTCATGAAGTATCCGTTGATATAGTAAACTAGAAACATAGATATAAGAAAAGAAGATGGTAATATGTATGCATAAAAATGTTTATGTACCGTAGATCGACAGTGAAAAAAAATCTGATCTTTAAGAAGTTCTTAATAAATATGAATTGTATTTCGTTAAATGGAAACTATCCAAATAGCAAATACAAGTATGGATACTGGAAGGATGGCCCAGAGAAAAATACACAGTGATCCATGTAATACTCCAAAAAGTACTCGGGCGTTTTATTTTCCAATGCTTCACAGAATTTCTTCCGAGTTCTCGTCGCGTGGTAAGTTTTTTTAGTTATTAGATGTATTGTCAGTCAGGAGATCAATTGAATTCCAGCACGCCATTTTCGCCGTTTTTTTCGCAAGCCTAGAGAAAGAGAAAAAAAAATTGCATAACTTCGTTAATTAGTGAATAATTAATTTTTAAATTTGAGTTACATCTATCATATGTTTATTTATAGAGACAATCTCTTACACAGATAGAATCATTAATATATCGGCACAAAGTTTCATTCAATAAAATAGTATTAAGAAATATAGCTAAAACAAAAAACTGACTTCTCTTACATATGTGCAGGGCCCTTTTTCGTACCTTTGCAAAGTAAAAATCCGGCTTTTAAATTTAGTGGGCATGATTTATCATCACGATTCCCATACATCACGGTTCCCATACATCACGGTTCCCATACATCACGGTTCCCATAGAAGGTGCAGTGCTTGTCTTTCTTTACTCAATCGTTTTTCATTATATCTGTTCGATTGAGCTCCAGCTCTCTGGTTTCTCCTTGTAAGACATTAACAAGAACCTCTATTAGTAACAGGAATGAAACAACGACCTTTTCTTCAACCTTACATCAAATTAAATTTCTGTGTATCTGTCTAAAACCTCAACTGACGATCAGAAGAGGATCAGAAGTTAAGAGGAATAAGAAGGGGCGTGTTATGTGGCGGTTATCTATTTTATTGTTTCACGAATTTTTCATGAGAATCCAAATTTCTTCCTGTGGCTGTGAAACACGATTTTGCTGGCCTGCTTTCAATCTGACTACAATATAGCCGTCTTCATCTTCAATGTAAATCTTTGATACCTGGTAAATTATTTTCTACCTAATTTCCACCATAAAAGATCAATACGCTCCCATCTCAGCGGCCACTTTACATTCATAAAACCTTATTTTCGGTCGTTGAAAGTGATGAAAAGTATAGACAGTGCAATACGTACATACACACCTCGTAAGCCGAAATAAAAATTTCAAAGAAAACACTCCTCATTGAAAAAAAAAAAACAATCATTTTGTACTTGAAACGTTTGTAAACTGCGAAATTCTGTATTGTACTAACGTTTTGTCTTAATTCTTCTTAAGAAGTTGTCAATGTAAATTACTTAATTTTGTATGGGTAGATTTTGTCATATTTTTTTTAAATATCCCTGTTTACAGATTAGACGTAAGTGTTTATTAGACAGGTCCAGAATCATGTAATTCTATTTCTTATCGACGTTTTTTCTGCAAACCCACTCCAGAAATAATCCCCTCTCATTATGTCTACTTCGTCAAACCAATTTGAAAGCGTGTTTTCCAGATCTCTTCTCCAAATCTAATACGTGATATCTAACATTTAAAGAGAGTTCAAAGACGTACTACTCTAATGGTGCATGAAAGCCGACTCAAAAAGCTTAACATTTTCTCAATCAAGCGCCGGCAATTACGCAGTGATCCTATTTTAGCCTACAATCTGTTAACTGTGCATTATGGTATATCTTGAACCTTATTGAGTACGGCATAATCACGTTACGTTGACACACCGGTTCTCGCTGGATCACCTAAATGTTAAGCAACGTTGAACCTGATCAGTACTAAATGGGTGACCATTTGAGACTTTCAAGTGCTGTATGCGCTCTCTATTTATCTCGACATTGTTTCAGTTATCCTGGACTTCTCCTTGCCACTGGACTCAAATAGTATCGATTCAGGAGAGGGGTGGTTGGAAATTGCGCAACCCTAGCTACACAATTACATGCGCAACTGCCCTTACAGGGGGTATACTTTGCCTTTCAAGACTGAACGGAGACATCGCCATCGAACCTTATTATTTACTTCTGCACCAGAAAGAAGTCTACACGAGTTAACCGTAGAAATACCGTGGTTCAATCAGGATACCAGGACTGTAGAATAGACTTCAAGTGAAGTAAGAAGAAGAACACCCCGACAATTCAAGGTGAATGTGGGTTATTGTTTAGCTACTCTATACTTTTCTGTGTAAATTTTAGCCTACAATCTCTTAATCGTCTGTTATGGTATATTTTGAACCCTATTATTCACTCCAGCACCAGAAAGAGATCAACAAGGACACTATAACACACTGCTTCACCGCTGATTTCGAGTGAACCGTAGAAAGACCGCGTTCTCAATCAGGATCCCTGGACTTTGGAATAAACTTCCAAGTAAAGTAAGAAGTAATAACTAGGGCTAGGACAACAGCATACTCTTTTCATTGTTTTGCCTCTCGAGTGTGTATCCGTAAATATCTTATATGCTTTTATATAGAGTGGTATGGTTCTCAGTTCATTAACTGTGTCTAACTGTGTCGGATATATACGAGAGACTCAAAACAATGAAAAGAATAGCCCTAGTAATAACCCAACAACTTAAGGTGAATGTTGGAAGTTGTTTAGCTACGCCGTATAATAAATTCAATCAACCTTTCAATTGAAATACGATTGTTTAATTGTTTTGGCAAAATAAATTGAATTGATTTTTGCATTTTAATATCATTTTCTTTTCTGTTTTAAAAATCACGAACAATAGAAAATAAATCCGAGCGGAAAGATTATTTTTTCGGGAGAAATGATCTAGAATTGTATTTTACATCGACGAAATATGCGCAAAATAAATGCCTATTAGGGACGAAATATTGATATGGCTGACTTAATTTCATATATTTAATTCCTACGTAATTTCAATTAATAAGAATACTATATATAATTAAATTAATAAGTTAAATAAATAATTAAATTAATCTGAAAGTATATGTTATTCAGTTTTACTCCTCTATTTTCTACAATTCCTGTATTTCATACAGATTAGCTTAGTCTGCTTCATTTATGTTAACACTGATTCAACTGTGAAAGTCTTTTGTCTTAACTGTATGAACCCTGGAGAAATATAAAAAGGAACTCACTGAAATTTACTGCGGCTTCACTATTTAAATATTTAAATATGAACGTAATCCTGTCATTCTTCGTTTATCTCCAAGACAATTGTATTAGATTATCTCAACATTTAACATATGGAAAAATTAGCAGACGTATTACTAATTTCTTTATAAAGCCTTTAAGCGACGAAAATAGCTATTTATTTCTGAGCGAAATTCTTGATAATTTTTAAAGTTCTTGCTATTAGAGAGGTGTATGTATATGCACATATGCATGCACACACAAATACACACACATCCAAACACACCAAAACACACACACACACACACACACATATATATATATATATATATATATATATATATATATAATTGGTTGAGAGATTCCAACGAGAGATAAATTGATATTAAAATACGAAAGGTCACCAACAATTACTATGTATTTTTTAAATTATTTTATTATTCCGTCTTTTGATTTTTCATATAAAAAGGTATCATATTTAGGTCATTTTTACCACTTTTTATTTATTTTTTATTACTTGGGTAGAAGTAAGGGCCGCGTTGGTACTTGGTCAAATGGATGCGTAGGTGTGTGAGTGTGTGTGTGTGTGTTTTGTGTGTGCGTGTGTGTTTTGTGTGTGTGTGTGTCTTCTTTGTATTGGTTTGTAGAATGTATGTTATATGTCTAATAGTTTTATAACATTATCAATTTATTTGCTTCCCTAAGAAAGCAAATGTAATACAAGCTCGTTTTTAATGTGTGTGTGAGGTGGAGGGGGGCAGCTTCTCTGAAACAGGGGTAATTGGTAGGGATGTTTTCATTTAATTTTGATTTTGATTTTTTGGGGTTTTTAGTGTTAGTTTCTTTCTATTGTAGTTTTGTTTTAATATTAGTCGAATGGGGCATTCAAAATATTATGTTTGTTTAAATAAAAAGGCTTATTTATAAATGGATAAAGGATTTTTTGTTTGTCTCCCCATGTGGGTAGGGCCAGATCCAGGATTATGTTTTAGTGTGGGAAGATCTCGCTCCCCAGAAGAGAGGGTACACCTAGAAAAGCACCAGTATGAGAATGATAATTATTTCAGTCATGAAGGATTTCTCCTCCACTTACTGAGGGTAGGAGGGGGTGGGCGCAGTGTTGGAACAGATACTACACTGTGGTTCCAGGTATTTTAAGTGTTTTAGGTTTCGAGGTAAGTTGGTATTGTTTAATGTGTTATACTAGAGATAGGGGGTGTGCCTGTGTGTGTCTTCGTGCGCGCGTGTGTGCTAGTGTGTGTGTGTGTGTTTGTGTGTGTGTGTGTTTTAATGTATCGGTTCTGATTTATGTATGGGAATGTACATGTGTATTAGGCCTAAATGTAAACGTTTTAGCTAACATAAAAATAACACACTTCCTGGAGGTCACGTTAAATTTAGATAAAAACACATATAAACCCTACTTAAAAGATAACGCTAATCCAATATACGTAAACCATAAGTCCAATCACCCACCATCAATTATAAAACAGATTCCTAACTCGATCGTAAGTAGACTCAGCAATAACTCAAGCAATGAAAATGTATTTAACAGGTCAACCAAAATCTATAAAACAGCCCTAAAAAAATAGTGGATACAAAAATATTGATATCAAATATAAGCAACAAAGCACCAATAAATATAATAAAATTGACAATAGAAGACAAAAAAGTATAATCTAGTATACGGCGTCATACAATCAAATGTTAAAAACCAAACTTGTAAAGAAATTTCTGGATCTTATCAAAAAGCACTTTCCCACAACCAATCCCTTACACAAAATTTTCAATAAAAATACCCTAACGTTATCGTACAGCCGCTGCGAAAATTTAGAAATGATAATTAAAGCACATAATAACAAAATATTAAATAAAAGCAATGAAAACAACAAGAAAATAAACAATAGAAAAGTGGGCACCATGACAAAAATAAAACTAACACAAAAGACACATATGCAACTAGTGGAAATAATAATAATAATAATAATAATAATAATAATAATAATAATAATAATAATAATAATAAACCAACTCCGCACAACAACTAGAAATAAAAAGTAAAAATACTAATAACGAACAAGATAAACGCAACTGTAGATGCCGCACACTTTGCCTACTTAAAATAAATGTTTAACCACAAGCATAGTTTACCAAGCCACAATATTTCCGAAAGGAAACCCGAAATACACGAAATATTACGTAGGTATGACTTCCTTAGATTTCAAAACACGATATTATGACCAGAAAAGTACATTCAATAATAAAAAAAACACCGTATGAAAACAACCCAAGCAAACAAATACTGAGAACTCAAGGAAACCGGGCGTTCGCCGGTAGTCGAATAGAAAATAATAAGAAAAGTAAACACAGGTAGAGACCTAGACGATCCATGTAGATTATGCCTTCATGAAAAATGTGCTATCCTATACTTTAAAGAACCCAACATCTATTAAACTAGAGGAGAGAAATAGCGAACAACTGTGATCACAGGATAAAATTTACTCTAGAATAGAGATACAAAATAATTTTAAAACTAACAATAACAATAGAAAATAAACAAATAAAAAATTAAAAAAATTAATAAATAAAAAAAAATAAATGAATAAATAAATAAGTAAATAAACATGCATATACATAAACTATCACACACACATACATACACACACAGACATATATATATATATATATATATATATATATATATATATATATATATATGAACTAACATATAAAAAATTAACCTAGATTTAAAACAGGTCACGACACTAGATATCTACCTTAAATAGCACACACGAAGGAACGGGTCAAACGAAGGTTAACTGGGCCTTTGTCCTGTAAGTGCCTGCTCATTAGTTGATTAGGAAGGGTGCGTTGGATACTAGAAAGCCTGTTGGCTAACTAAAAACTTAATAGAAGGTACGTATATAAAAACGCAAGACAACCACAAAATTCTCGCATAAGCCTGATTAATCCTAGAATGGATGAAACGTGGAATATTCTGTGTAGCTTAATCACCATATATATTTTATAGCTTACTAACTCTATCTATGTATTGAACACTGTTGAATAAACACTTAAAGTTTACGCATACATTTATACTTTCGTATATTATTTTATGTGAGTAAATGAAATATATATATATATATATATATATATATATATATATTATAAAACTGAATGTCTGTGTGTGTGTGTGTTTGTCTGGCCACGAATAGGCTCCTATATGGTTGACTATTTTAAAAGACTGATTACATATAATGATAAAAGATGTATCGAGGATCAGGAATGGATATGTTTGATCTGACAGAACGGCGGTTCATAACAATTGTGGGGTCTGCGTTCGCGCATGGCCTCCGAAGTATGGAAATAAATAATAAAAAAACGTTTGAAAGGGCTTTTCATATAGATGTACATAAGAATACTTTCATAAGTATATTTCAATTTAAATAGGGATGGTATAATAAAATTGTGGGTTCTGCGTTCGCGCCTGTACTCCAGGGAAAAATGTTTTTGATTCCTAATGGGGGCATGAGACGAATGGATTCGCCAATTATTTTTATAACCAACAGCTGTGCTAAACAACCAATGAAAACGTCTCAAAATTATTATAAAAATTGTAGAATTTTGGATTCAATCAGTTCGCCGTTTACTACGTCATGGACCGCATTTAATTTTTGGTCGCCATCTTGGTTACTGATCTGAACTACGCCGCCATCTTGGTTACTGATCTGAACTACGCCGCCATCTTGGTTACTGATCTGAACTACGCCGCCATCTTTGTTCAACACAATGTCTCAAAACTTAACAGATTATGCGCCCAGCCACCGTCTTTTCTTTGACGGATCGGAATCTAAATTCGAATTGTGGCAGATAAAATCTCTGGGATATCTAAGGATTCGAAAACTACACAAATTCATACAATCTCCAACAGATAATCCAAACGACCCCGAATTTCTCGAAAAGAACGCGACTGTTTTTGCAGAACTGATTCAATGTTTAGACGATAGAAGTCTGTCTCTGATTATAAGAGACGCATTGGATGATGGAAGGAAAGCAAACATCATATCTCTATATACAGAATTAACGTCTCTGAAACGTAACGAGGATGAAACGATTACTGACTACGTTATAAGGGCAGAATCAACCCCCAATGCCTTAAAACTCTCATGAAATCGCTGAAATAATAAGCGATAGCTTGTTGATATCAATGACCCTCAAGGGACTTCCAACCGATTTTAAACCATTTACAACTGTTATAACTCAGAAAGACAAACCCATAAATTTTAGCGAATTTAAAGTGGCATTGCGCAGTTACGAAGAGACTAATCGTATGCTCGTGGACAATAACTCCAGCAATATTATGAAGTTCAAAAAGGTCTCTCGAAAACAGACACCACCAAATTACGCACCTCACCTCAACGTGTTCTCCAAAAGTAATTTTCCCAAGAAAAAGAATAAAATTATCTGCTATAATTGTGGACGACCCAACCACAAAAGTTTTCAATGTCGATATAAATGCTCTAAAATGGACTCCGTAAAAAAACATTGAGAACTTTGAGGAAGAACATACATTTCTATTCACGTGTAATTTTGACAGCACCACAAACGGGAAAAACCTCCTTGTAGACTGTGGTGCTACAACGCACGTTATCATCAAGGAATCTGATTTTATTAATTTGGATTCAAAATTTAATCCTCAAAGTCATTTTGTCGAACGTGCCGACAAAAAGTATGGTTCCCTCAAAAACTACCTGTCACGACTTGGAAACCTGGCATAAAATTCTAGGACACTGCAATACAGCTGATATTAAAAATTACCAAATGTAGTTGAAGGCATGAAAACAATACCTTCAGACGATCTCCCAACTTGTGATGTGTGTGCACAGGGGAAAATGACAAAAGATATAAGCCGAACACACGACAAAAAAGCTACGAAATTTCTTTCACTTCTGCATTGTAACTTAGCAGGTCCGATCAGCCCGATGGGGAGAAACAATCTAATGTACGTTTTGAACTTTATTGATGATTTTTCCGGTTTAATTATGGTTTATTTTCTAAAAAACAAATCCGACACTATCCTCGCCACTAAGAAATATTTAGCTGATGTTGCCCCGTATGGTTCAGTAAAATGTATTCGCTCAGACAATGGGACCGAATTTACTAGTAAAGACTTTGAATTTCTATTAATTAACCACCGTATTAAACACGAGAAATCGGCGCCGTATTCTTCCAAAATGGCACAGCTGAAAGGGCATGTCGAACCCTTTTTGAGATGACAAGATGCCTACTTATTAGCGCCTAGTTTATGGACATACGCTTTAATGGCAGCAGCATATATTAGAAATAGATCGTTTAATAAGAGGCTAGGAAAAACGTCGTATGAAGGGTTTTGCGGTGTAAAACCTAAAATGAACAGAATGCATCTATTTGGTTCTGATTGTTTTGCATTTATAGAAAACACCAGTAAACTAAATACCAAAAGCGAAAAAGGTACTTTCGTAGGTTACGATAAAAATAGCCCGGCATACTTAATCTACTTCTCAGCTCAAAATACCATAAAAAGGGTTAGATGTGTAAAATTCAATGATACATTACTTGACTTGTACTATCCTGTCCCCATGCAGCTGAAGCCGCTAGGAGACCTTCCCCATCAGACTGCTGATGGGTGTGGGGGTAGATATTTATTTGCTGCCCACCTCAGCAAAATGTGGCACAAGGCCGGAAAGTGGGAACCCCGCAGGCTCCGCTAAAGAAGGGTCACTCCTGCAATTTTAAAAATTGCCTGAGTAACCCCGTCGGCATTCCCCGGTCGGGGCGCCTCAGGCAGCAAGCAATAAACTTGCCCCACCGGAAAGCCCGGTGGCAAGGCCTGGGAGGGTGGACCTCCTAGGTATTACCCAGGCGGTGTACCTCAGTCCAACAGGTGCTGGGCCGGTTCCCGGCCCCTCACCTGTTGGGCTGAGTGTCAAGTGACGAATCCTTGACCTGTACTACCCTGTCTCCCTGCAGCCGAAGCCGCTAGGAGACACATCCCCATCAGACGAGTAATGGGGGTATGAGACTAATTGATTCGCCAATCATTTTTATAACCAAAGGCTGTGCTAAACAACCAATGAAAACGTCCCAAAATTATTATAAAAATTGTCGAATTTTGGATTCAATCAGTTCGCCGCTCCCTACTCGTTAGTGACGGCAACGCTCGGTCTCTGCCGGCCAAGACTAAAGTTCACACTGCAGTCCACGCTCTAAGAGTCCGAGTTCTTTTTTTTCCGCTTGACTTCGCAAGGACCAGCCCCTTCTTGGGGATTTGGACCAGCAAAGTTTCATTTTCATTGTTTTATTCTGATTGTTTTTGTTATTGCCCTCGGGCAAATTACTAACTGTTCTTGTTTTCGTTTTTCTTACAGGTAGTCCGGGGTCCAGCTAGTGCTTAAGCAGCCGGCAGGACCAAGGGAAACCGACGTGCCTTTTTAGGCGAAGGTCCCCTTGGCTTCCAAATCGGCGGGCATCTAGTTGGGCCTTGGGCCATCAAAATAGATGGAGCAGGCCGCTGCTCCTGCCACCTTGGGGGACGCCCCAGGTGTAGGTGCCGAGAAGGGTTTGGGGGGTGCCGTCCCGAAAGGCACCCCCTTGTCGAGGTCGAGAAGGGTCTCGGGGGTCGCCACCCCCAGTTCCGAAGGGTCGAGTGCCGGTGCGGTTCCGGGGGTCGCCACCCCCAACTCAGAAGGGTCGTTTTCGGTTGCGTCGCGGTCACTTTCCACCCCAATAGCGTCTGGCAGGGTTGCAGACGCCGTGCAGGGCACCCCCAGTGCAGGTGCGCCCGGTTGGGTTTCGGGCACGGGGATGACCTCCCAGGATGAAATCCCTAGATCAGTAAATTCAGGATGGCCGTGGATCATGCCTGATACGGAAACAGCAACGTCCAGGGAGGAGGAGATCGAGGCCTGGAAAAGATTTGTTGAAGAAACCCGAGGTGGACCGTGGAAAGGAAAAGGAAGGAGGCGTCCCGCAAGGCGTTGGGACAAGGAAACGCCAACGGTTTCGCAGTCGGCTAGGAGTAGCCCCAGAAAGTCGGCGGAAGATAGCCTGAGGAGAACGAGGTCCATGGACGTGTTTGTAGTGGATGGGTGCTCCCCGGGTGTGGGGGGATCGAAGATGGTGGAGTCGGAAAAGAAAGAGGAGTGGCCAGCTCTCTCATTTACGGATTCCCCGATACCGGCAGCACAGAGGACCCCAGCACAGAGGACCCCAGCAGCAGCGGTGACAGTGGAGGCAACAGCGAATGAGACCAAGCAGAGTTGGGGGCCGAAGCAATCAGCACCAGCGAAGTCCCCAGAGTACTACAGAAGGCTTTTTGAGGACAAATATAAGAACCTGACAAAAGGGAACCAGATAGAAGTGGTTCCAGAGACACTGACGAAGATAAGGGAGAGATCAGTGTCCCTGCTGACTCTGAATGCCACCGGAAAGGGCCTTCTGGGAGTACCGAAAGACCGCATGATGGAGCTGCTTGGGGAACTGAGGATCCCCGCTCAGTACGCCGTTAGACGCTTTAACGCCATGTGGGAGGTCCTCTTGCCAACAAAAGACGATGCGGAGAAGCTGGCAAGAGGGGATCTCACATGGAAAAACATCAAGGTACGGCCAGAGTACCTTTCAAAGAGGAGGACGCTGGTCACAATTACAGGGGTGCCGTGCTTTCTTGAGGAGGAGCAGCTGGGGGCAATCATGTCCCAATATGGAGAAGTCGAGGGTATCGAGGCGGTAAAGGGCCCCCGCAATATAATGTCGGGAGACTACAAGATCAAAATGAGGCTGTCCCGCAAGGAATTCCACGGGATCCCGGCCCAATTCACCTGCGAGGGCTGGTCACTCGCCGTCATTGTGGGGGGCAGAAGACCCCAGTGTTGGCAATGCCAAAAAACAGGCCACGTAGCGAGGTTCTGCCCTCAAAGACAAGCCGGAATAGCCGAGACGGGCAAATCAGCGGAGAAAAACCCCCCAACGGAGACCAGGAAGGAGGAAGCAGCCCCAGCAAAAGAAAAGTGGAGCACAGTGGCGGCCAAAAAGGGGGCAAAGAAACAAGAGCCGGCTCCACAAACCACAACAAGAACGGTGGCAACAGCTACAAAAAGAAAGGCGAGAGGAAGCTCCTCGGGCTCAGACACCGAAGGGGCCGAGGACAAACAGAGGGAGAAGAGAGAGAAAAAAGACGACAAGCAAGACCAGATTACTGAGCTTCAGCCGCAAATCCCCCAGGAAGAAGATCAGCAAACCCCTCCCCTATTCACCACTCCTAACGAGGAAACGGAGCAAATGGAAGCTCCAGTAGAAGAAGTTGTCCAAGAAGCCCAAGAGGAAGAAGCAAAGGAGAAAAGGCTGGAACAAAAGTCGGCAGCCCCGAGGGAGGGGAAAACCAGGAAGCACCCTTTCCTTCCCGGGGAACAATTATGCAACGCCGACTTAAGTAACGCGGTCTCTGATTTAAATGGGAGACAGAGGCGATACTTAAAGGAGCTGGAAAGTCTCCGGAAAGTAGACGGAAAAGAGGTGACAGACCCCAGGAACTTCCAGGATGCTCCGTCTATCATCACTTTCGTCCGGGTGAATAGGGGAGGAAGAGCGAAAGCGCTATGGCGCATGATAGAAGCAGCCAAGTCGGCTTTCGGGGGCCTCAAAATCGTGGACGGGGAGCACCCATCACTTGGAAAAATAACAACACAATGTGAAGGAAGGGTCCCGCTTTATGTTCACCCCTCCCTTTATAGGGCTCTGAAAATGACGTTCCCCTTGGACGTGGGGGGCCTGGCTCGAGACGGACGGCTTACGTCCGACCTGCTCACGGGCAGTCTTGGTCAGGCCTTCGACGTCCTCACTCCCGAGGACTTTAGACCCTTAGTAGAAGAATATTACTAGTTAGGGAAACATGGCCTTGAACCTAGCTAGTTTTAATGCGAGGGGCATGAGATCCCGAAGCAAGGCTGCTCGCGTGCTGAGGGATCTCGTGGCCCTTGAGGTAGACGTAGCTGCCCTACAAGAAACCCACTTTGTTGGGGATGGGGACTGCGATGTGCTGGTAGACGATTTTCATGTTTACTCAGCATATGGCAGCCTCCATAGCCGGGGGGTTTCTGTACTAGTGAGTCGCACTCTGGCTGCGACGGTTACGCTTGTTCACGCGGACGCTCATGGGAGGCTGGTCGTGGTCGATGTTGCCGTTAAAAGCGGCGCGTTCCGGATCGTGGCAGTTTATGCGCCTAATATCCAAAGCGAGAGGGTTTCCTTTTTTCGGCGGGTGGAGGTGTTTCTCTCTTCGGGTCCGGAGCGGGTAGTGTTAATGGGGGACTGGAATGCCATCCTGGACCCCAAGATA
This sequence comes from Euprymna scolopes, assembly GCF_053919585.1. Lineage (NCBI taxonomy): Eukaryota > Metazoa > Mollusca > Cephalopoda > Sepiida > Sepiolidae > Euprymna > Euprymna scolopes. The sequence continues at coordinate 68,008,188 of NC_136494.1, read as the reverse complement.
GATAAGGTCGGGGGAGCTAGTGGGTTGGAAAGGTGTGACAACACCCTGTCTGGCTTTATGGCCTCGAGCGATCTAGTCGACAGGTTCCGTCTGGATCACCCAGGGAGGGAGATGTGGACGTGGCAATCTAGTTCGGCCGCCGGTCCAAGTACATACTTGGACCGGATGTTAATCAGAAGGGGCGACGTAGATTTTCTATCTTGTCCCACGTTCCACTGGCTAGGTCATTCGGACCACAAACTTGTGTTGGCCCGTTTGAAATTAGGTAATAGGCCTAGGTTGGCGGGCTACTGGAAGATGAACGTCTCCTTGTTGGAGTCGAACGACTTTCGGGAGCAGCTGACAACACTAATTCAGAGGGAGTTAGTGGGGGCGGTTACCGGGAGTAGCTGGTGGGTTAAACTTAAGGTCACCATTAGGCACTTTTGTGTCCAATACAGCCAACGCCTCGCGCTAGATAGGGCTCGGACCAAAAGGCACCTAGATGATAGACTGACCCGGGCGGTGGCAGGGGGGGATTCCCTAGATCTAGCTCTAGTTAAGGGGGACCTCAATCGCTTGGCTAGCGAGCGATATGAAGGTCAAGTAGTTAGGGCTAGGTTAAACAGAGTCTCCAACGAAGCCGTGAATGTTGACGCTGTTGAGCGTAAGGCTGCTCTAAGACGTGGCTCGGATGGGTACATTCGGGAGGTGAAAAACCTGGAAGGGCGTTCTCTCGTGTCGGCACGGGAGATCTGCAATGGGTTTCGGCAACATTTGGAGGAACGCTTCACCCAACTACCCAGACTCCGCGGCCAGGAGTTTGGCGGCTATTTAGCTGGCTCGCCCCGCCTTACTGCGGCCCGAGCGGCTAGCTGCGAGGGGATGGTTACGGAGCGTGAGGTCATTACTGCGTTGAAGCAGGTTGGCCACAACAAATCTCCGGGGCTTGATGGTTTGCCCTACGAATTGTTCTTGAGGCTGTCGCCCATATTTGTGCCCCTTCTGACGGGCGTGTTTAACCACTGGTTTGCCCAGGATTCGATCCCGAGGCAGGTAACCAAAGGAGTGGTCACGCTTCTGAAGAAGGGGGACCAACATGGAGGGGGGAATCTAGACGATTATAGGCCCATTACTCTGCTTAACGCAGATTTCAAGATTTTGGCCCGCGTTCTTGCGAACCGACTGCAGGTTGTTATCGGTGACTTGGTCGAACCGGATCAGAACTACGCTGTGAAGGGTCGATCAATTCAGAACAATCTGCACTTGATTCGCACGATCATAGAGGGGTTATAAGACGACGCTGAAGCCGCGCTGATCAATTTAGATCAGTCCAAGGCATTCGACAGGGTGGACCATGGGTTCCTGAGGGCTGTTGTGGAAACCGCCGGCTTTGGTCCGGACTTCCGCAAGTGGATCTCCGCCCTGTATCGTGATCCCGCGGTAGTGGTGCAGGTAAATGGTAGGTTGTCGGAGCCCTTTGGGGTCTCCCGGTCGGTGCGGCAGGGTTGCCCGCTGTCGCCTCTGCTGTATGTCCTGGCGTTGGAGCCCTTCCTTCGCAAATTAAGGGACGAGGCGGCGAGACCAGTCCTGCGCGGCATAGCTCTGCCTGGCGGCAAATTTGCCAGGGTGTCCGCGTACGCCGATGACGTCACCGTGTTCGCTGCGCGCCGTAGCGATATTAGAGCGGTGATAGAGGCGATCGCTGAGTATGAAGTTGTTACAGGGGCCGTGATCAATCGCAGCAAGTCCGTTGGCCTGCGGTTGAGCGCCTGGACCGGGGTAAACTCGCTTCCAGGTGCGTTCGGCTGGACTGATGGCCCAGTAAAAATCCTCGGTGTGTGGTTCGGGCCGGACCTCCAGTTGGACAAGAATTGGTCGGAAGTACAGACTAAGGTCGAGTCGTCGGTTGGGACTTGGATTCGGAGGAAATTGTCCTTAAAGGGTCGCGCGGAGGCATGTGCTACGTACGTGTTTCCTTTGATCCTTTACCGTTTATCTGTTCTTCCCCTGCCTGCGGACCGCTGTAAGGCTTTAGAGCGCCTCCTTTTCAAACTGCTATGGAAGGGAGGAAAGCCGTTTGTCCGTAGACAGGTCTGTACGCAGAAGCTTAGCGAGGGAGGCTTGGGGATGCCTGATCTGCAAAGCCATAAACATGCAGAAAGATTGGCGTTCCTGAGTCGGACACTGATGGAGGAAACGCCATGGGTACCAGTCGTGGAACAGGCTTTTCCACGGCTCATATCCGCCCCTGCCGCTGAAGGTCGCAAAAGACCAGCAGGGGAACGGTGTTTCCTGACCGAATGCCGAGCCGCCCTTAGGGCATTGCCGAGGTCCAGGGACCTTGCACGGCCTAGGTGGAGGCTATATGAGGAATTAGTGGTGGGGACTGCAAAAGACCCGCTGGTGGAGCGGCTACATCTGTCGAGGGGGGAAGTTCTCTCGCTTTGGAATTGGGCGCCTGCCAGTAGCTACATCAATAATTCTGAATTTTCAATAACGTGGAGGCTAGTCCGGGACGCGCTGCCACTCTTTGGCAGACTAGCCAGGGATTGTAGGGATAGCGAATATTATTATCCCCCGTGCCCACGCTGCAATGATGAAGAGGAGGAGGAAACGAGAGAACACGCGTTCTTTCTTTGCAGCGGGGTGCGGAGTCTCTGGAAGTATGTCGAAGGGGTAACGGCTCGCATCGACCCCGAGCGGTCGGTGCCACTTGATTTAGCGTACGTAGTCGACAATGTGGACCCGCCGTTTGACAGGGAGAAACGGTTGGTGTTTCTAGCGATCCTAGCGGTAGCTCGATTAGTGACGTGGTATACACGTCTGGGCATTGTCTATGAGGGGCGATCTTTTTCCGATCAGGATCTGGTTGTTTATTTTAAGCATCAACTTAAAATAAAAATCAGATGTGATTGGAAGAGATTGTCCCGCATAGACTTTGATAGGAGATGGGTGCACAACACTAGTTTGTGCATCCGACGAGGAGCTAGGTTCGAGTTCGTGTTTCCACCCTAGTGGTATTGTTCCTAAGGTGCTGAGGTTTGGTTTTCTCGGAACCCAGCCCTTATGTAAAGTAATATACGATGGGTAGGAGTAGGCTAGGTAGGTGTTTAACCACCAAGAGTGGATAGCTTATGCTTTATTAGGGCCTAGACTAGGGTAGTATGCATGTTATCCTGTTCCCGTAGTCTTTTATTTTTTCGTTAGATTGGCACTAAGAGAGCTTCCAAAGATGCCCAGTCCACTTGTTTATTTTGTCCCCGGCCTATTTTTGCCCATTACGCACTTTTTTCTTGGAAGACGCCATCCACCCCGGTTTTCCCCAACCCCAAGTTATTTTTTACACATAACCTTAGGTCCTCCACTCCCCTCTAGGGAACGACCTGCTTGCTTTCACCTCTTCCCCCCGGGGGAGAGGAGCGGAAGACAGTGGGCGTTTCACACGACAGACCAGCTATTAGGTAGGGAGGGTCCCTTACTAACCTGCCCCCATAGGCATTGCTTTCTTTTTTTTTTTTTTTTTTTTTTTTTTTTTCTTTTTGGGTGTTTTCTAGTTTGCCCCCCTCCCCATCATTTCACCCCCATTTTTATTATAAAAAAAAAAAAAAAAAAAAATTACTTTATTTTGTATATAAATAAGTTTTGTTTTGTTCCTGTATATATTTGTTTTAAAATTTTTCAGCGTGAATGTCGCCTGCCATCCGTGTAAGCTGGGGAGCTGTTATTTTAAGTAGGTCCTGGTAAGAATGTAAGGCGGTTATGCAAATAGTGCGTGATAGAAACTCTAGTATAGGTTTTACTTAATAAAGTACTTGCTATCAAACGCAAGTCTAGCCTAGGACTAGCAAAGACCCCTATTTTTCCCCACTTCCCCCTACTGGCCCTGGTGCCTAAGTTGTTACGGACCCCAAATAAGGCCTTGGCAGTAGATAATGCCAAGGTCGGGGCCGTAACGACTAAATACAAGTTCGCCGTTCCCTACTCGTTAGTGACGGCAACGCTCGGTCTCTGCCGGCCAAGACTAAAGTTCACACTGCAGTCCACGCTCTAAGAGCCCGAGTTCTTTTTTTTTTTTTACGCTTGACTTCGCAAGGACCAGCCCCTTCTTGGGGATTTGGACCAGCAAAGTTTCGCTTTTCATTGTTTTATTCTGATTGTTTTTGTTATTGCCCTCGGGCAAATTACTAACTGTTCTTGTTTTCGTTTTTATTGCAGGTAGTCCGGGGTCCAGCTAGTGCTTAAGCAGCCGGCAGGACCAAGGGAAACCGACGTGCCTTTTTAGGCGAAGGTCCCCTTGGCTTCCAAATCGGCGGGCATCTAGTTATGCCTTGGGCCATCAAAATAGATGGAGCAGGCCGCTGCTCCTGCCACCTTGGGGGACGCCCCAGGTGTAGGTGCCGAGAAGGGTTTGGGGGGTGCCGTCCCGAAAGGCACCCCCTTGTCGAGGTCGAGAAGGTTTTCGGGGGTCGCCACCCCCAGTTCGGAAGGGTCGAGTGCCGGTGCGGTTCCGGGGGTCGCCACCCCCAACTCAGAAGGGTCGTTTTCGGTTGCGTCGCGGTCGCTTTCCACCCCAATAGCGTCTGGCAGGGTTGCAGACGCCGTGCAGGGCACCCCCAGTGCAGGTGCGCCCGGTTGGGTTTCGGGCACGGGGATGACCTCCCAGAAGGACATCCCTAGATCAGTAAATTCAGGATGGCCGTGGATCATGCGTGATATGGGAACAGCAACGTCCAGGGAGGAGGAGATCGAGGCCTGGAAAAGATTTGTTGAAGAAACCCGAGGTGGACCGTGGAAAGGAAAGAGAAGTAGGCGTCCCGCAAGGCGTTGGGACAAGGAAACGCCAACGGTTTCGCAGTCGGCTAGGAGTAGCCCCAGAAAGTCGGCGGAAGATAGCCTGAGGAGAACGAGGTCCATGGACGTGTTTGTAGTGGATGGGTGCTCCCCGGGTGTGGGGGGATCGAAGATGGTGGAGTCGGAAAAGAAAGAGGAGTGGCCAGCTCTCTCATTTACGGATTCCCCGATACCGGCAGCACAGAGGACCCCAGCAGCAGCGGTAACAGTGGAGGCAACACCCAGTGAGACCAATCAGAGTTGGGGGCCGAAGCAATCAGCACCAGCGAAGTCCCCAGAGTACTGCAGAAGGCTTTTTGAGGACAAATATAAGAACCTGACAAAAGGGAACCAGATAGAAGTGGTTCCAGAGACACTGACGAAGATAAGGGAGAGATCAGTGTCCCTGACCGGAAAGGGCCTTCTGGGAGTACCGAAAGACCGCATGATGGAGCTGCTGGGGGAACTGAGGATCCCCGCTCAGTACGCCGTTAGACGCTTTAACGCCATGTGGGAGGTCCTCTTGCCAACAAAGGACGATGCAGAGAAGCTGGCAAGAGGGGATCTCACATGGAAAAACATCAAGGTACGGCCAGAGTACCTTTCAAAGAGGAGGACGCTGGTCACAATTACAGGGGTGCCGTGCTTTCTTGAGGAGGAGCAGCTGGGGGCAATCATGTCCCAATATGGAGAAGTCGAGGGTATCGAGGCGGTAAAGGGCCCCCGCAATATAATGTCGGGAGACTACAAGATCAAAATGAGGCTGTCCCGCAAGGAATTCCACGGGATCCCGGCCCAATTCACCTGCGAGGGCTGGTCACTCGCCGTCATTGTGGAGGGCAGAAGACCCCAGTGTTGGCAATGCCAAAAAACAGGCCACGTAGCGAGGTTCTGCCCTCAAAGACAAGCCGGAATAGCCGAGACGGGCAAATCAGCGGAGAAAAACCCCCCAACGGAGACCAGGAAGGAGGAAGCAGCCCCAGCAAAAGAAAAGTGGAGCACAGTGGCGGCCAAAAAGGGGGCAAAGAAACAAGAGCCGGCTCCACAAACCACAACAAGAACGGTGGCAACAGCTACAAAAAGAAAGGCGAGAGGAAGCTCCTCGGGCTCAGACACCGAAGGGGCCGAGGACAAACAGAGGGAGAAGAGAGAGAAAAAAGACAAGCAAGACCAGATTACTGAGCTTCAGCCGCAAATCCCCCAGGAAGAAGATCAGCAAACCCCTCCCCTATTCACCACTCCTAACGAGGAAACGGAGCAAATGGAAGCTCCAGTAGAAGAAGTTGTCCAAGAAGCCCAAGAGGAAGAAGCAAAGGAGAAAAGGCTGGAACAAAAGTCGGCAGCCCCGAGGGAGGGGAAAACCAGGAAGCACCCTTTCCTTCCCGGGGAACAATTATGCAACGCCGACTTAAGTAACGCGGTCTCTGATTTAAATGGGAGACAGAGGCGATACTTAAAGGAGCTGGAAAGTCTCCGGAAAGTAGACGGAAAAGAGGTGACAGACCCCAGGAACTTCCAAGATGCTCCGTCTATCATCACTTTCGTCCGGGTGAATAGGGGAGGAAGAGCGAAAGCGCTATGGCGCATGATAGAAGCAGCCAAGTCGGCTTTCGGGGGCCTCAAAATCGTGGACGGGGAGCACCCATCACTTGGAAAAATAACAACACAATGTGAAGGGAGGGTCCCGCTTTATGTTCACCCCTCCCTTTATAGGGCTCTGAAAATGACGTTCCCCTTGGACGTGGGGGGCCTGGCTCGAGACGGACGGCTTACGTCCGACCTGCTCACGGGCAGTCTTGGTCAGGCCTTCGACGTCCTCACTCCCGAGGACTTTAGACCCTTAGTAGAAGAATATTACTAGTTAGGGAAACATGGCCTTGAACCTCGCTAGTTTTAATGCGAGGGGCATGAGATCTCGAAGCAAGGCTGCTCGCGTGCTGAGGGATCTCGTGGCCCTATAGGTAGACGTAGCTGCCCTACAAGAAACCCACTTTGTTGGGGATGGGGACTGCGATGTGCTGGTAGACGATTTTCATGTTTACTCAGCATATGGCAGCCTCCATAGCCGGGAGGTTTCTGTACTAGTGAGTCGCACTCTGGCTGCGACGGTTACGCTTGTTCACGCGGACGCTCATGGGAGGCTGGTCGTGGTCGATGTTGCCGTTAAAAGCGGCGCGTTCCGGATCGTGGCAGTTTATGCGCCTAATATCCAAAGCGAGAGGGTTTCCTTTTTTCGGCGGGTGGAGGTGTTTCTCTCTTCGGGTCCGGAGCGGGTAGTGTTAATGGGGGACTGGAATGCCATCCTGGACCCCAAGATAGATAAGGTCGGGGGGGCTAGTGGGTTGGAAAGGTGTGACAACTCCCTGTCTGGCTTTATGGCCTCGAGCGATCTAGTCGACAGGTTCCGTCTGGATCACCCAGGGAGGGAGATGTGGACGTGGCAATCTAGTTCGGCCGCCGGTCCAAGTACATACTTGGACCGGATGTTAATCAGAAGGGGCGACGTAGATTTTCTATCTTGTCCCACGTTCCACTGGCTAGGTCATTCGGACCACAAACTTGTGTTGGCCCGTTTGAAATTAGGTAATAGGCCTAGGTTGGCGGGCTACTGGAAGATGAACGTCTCCTTGTTGGAGTCGAACGACTTTCGGGAGCAGCTGACAACACTAATTCAGAGGGAGTTAGTGGGGGCGGTTACCGGGAGTAGCTGGTGGGTTAAACTTAAGGTCACCATTAGGCACTTTTGTGTCCAATATAGCCAACGCCTCGCGCTAGATAGGGCTCGGATCAAAAGGCACCTAGATGATAGACTGACCCGGGCGGTGGCAGGGGGGGATTCCCTAGATCTAGCTCTAGTTAAGGGGGACCTCAATCGCTTGGCTAGCGAGCGATATGAAGGTCAAGTAGTTAGGGCTAGGTTAAACAGAGTCTCCAACGAAGCCGTGAATGTTGACGCTGTTGAGCGTAAGGCTGCTCTAAGACGTGGCTCGGATGGGTACATTCGGGAGGTGAAAAACCTGGAAGGGCGTTCTCTCGTGTCGGCACGGGAGATCTGCAATGGGTTTCGGCAACATTTGGAGGAACGCTTCACCCAACTACCCAGACTCCGCGGCCAGGAGTTTGGCGGCTATTTAGCTGGCTCGCCCCGCCTTACTGCGGCCCGAGCGGCTAGCTGCGAGGGGATGGTTACGGAGCGTGAGGTCATTACTGCGTTGAAGCAGGTTGGCCACAACAAATCTCCGGGGCTTGATGGTTTGCCCTACGAATTGTTCTTGAGGCTGTCGCCCATATTTGTGCCCCTTCTGACGGGCGTGTTTAACCACTGGTTTGCCCAGGATTCGATCCCGAGGCAGGTAACCAAAGGAGTGGTCACGCTTCTGAAGAAGGGGGACCAACATGGAGGGGGGAATCTAGACGATTATAGGCCCATTACTCTGCTTAACGCAGATTTCAAGATTTTGGCCCGCGTTCTTGCGAACCGACTGCAGGTTGTTATCGGTGACTTGGTCGAACCGGATCAGAACTACGCTGTGAAGGGTCGATCAATTCAGAACAATCTGCACTTGATTCGCACGATCATAGAGGGGTTATAAGACGACGCTGAAGCCGCGCTGATCAATTTAGATCAGTCCAAGGCATTCGACAGGGTGGACCATGGGTTCCTGAGGGCTGTTGTGGAAACCGCCGGCTTTGGTCCGGACTTCCGCAAGTGGATCTCCGCCCTGTATCGTGATCCCGCGGTAGTGGTGCAGGTAAATGGTAGGTTGTCGGAGCCCTTTGGGGTCTCCCGGTCGGTGCGGCAGGGTTGCCCGCTGTCGCCTCTGCTGTATGTCCTGGCGTTGGAGCCCTTCCTTCGCAAATTAAGGGACGAGGCGGCGAGACCAGTCCTGCGCGGCATAGCTCTGCCTGGCGGCAAATTTGCCAGGGTGTCCGCGTACGCCGATGACGTCACCGTGTTCGCTGCGCGCCGTAGCGATATTAGAGCGGTGATAGAGGCGATCGCTGAGTATGAAGTTGTTACAGGGGCCGTGATCAATCGCAGCAAGTCCGTTGGCCTGCGGTTGAGCGCCTGGACCGGGGTAAACTCGCTTCCAGGTGCGTTCGGCTGGACTGATGGCCCAGTAAAAATCCTCGGTGTGTGGTTCGGGCCGGACCTCCAGTTGGACAAGAATTGGTCGGAAGTACAGACTAAGGTCGAGTCGTCGGTTGGGACTTGGATTCGGAGGAAATTGTCCTTAAAGGGTCGCGCGGAGGCATGTGCTACGTACGTGTTTCCTTTGATCCTTTACCGTTTATCTGTTCTTCCCCTGCCTGCGGACCGCTGTAAGGCTTTAGAGCGCCTCCTTTTCAAACTGCTATGGAAGGGAGGAAAGCCGTTTGTCCGTAGACAGGTCTGTACGCAGAAGCTTAGCGAGGGAGGCTTGGGGATGCCTGATCTGCAAAGCCATAAACATGCAGAAAGATTGGCGTTCCTGAGTCGGACACTGATGGAGGAAACGCCATGGGTACCAGTCGTGGAACAGGCTTTTCCACGGCTCATATCCGCCCCTGCCGCTGAAGGTCGCAAAAGACCAGCAGGGGAACGGTGTTTCCTGACCGAATGCCGAGCCGCCCTTAGGGCATTGCCGAGGTCCAGGGACCTTGCACGGCCTAGGTGGAGGCTATATGAGGAATTAGTGGTGGGGACTGCAAAAGACCCGCTGGTGGAGCGGCTACATCTGTCGAGGGGGGAAGTTCTCTCGCTTTGGAATTGGGCGCCTGCCAGTAGCTACATCAATAATTCTGAATTTTCAATAACGTGGAGGCTAGTCCGGGACGCGCTGCCACTCTTTGGCAGACTAGCCAGGGATTGTAGGGATAGCGAATATTATTATCCCCCGTGCCCACGCTGCAATGATGAAGAGGAGGAGGAAACGAGAGAACACGCGTTCTTTCTTTGCAGCGGGGTGCGGAGTCTCTGGAAGTATGTCGAAGGGGTAACGGCTCGCATCGACCCCGAGCGGTCGGTGCCACTTGATTTAGCGTACGTAGTCGACAATGTGGACCCGCCGTTTGACAGGGAGAAACGGTTGGTGTTTCTAGCGATCCTAGCGGTAGCTCGATTAGTGACGTGGTATACACGTCTGGGCATTGTCTATGAGGGGCGATCTTTTTCCGATCAGGATCTGGTTGTTTATTTTAAGCATCAACTTAAAATAAAAATCAGATGTGATTGGAAGAGATTGTCCCGCATAGACTTTGATAGGAGATGGGTGCACAACACTAGTTTGTGCATCCGACGAGGAGCTAGGTTCGAGTTCGTGTTTCCACCCTAGTGGTATTGTTCCTAAGGTGCTGAGGTTTGGTTTTCTCGGAACCCAGCCCTTATGTAAAGTAATATAAGGTTAACCTTATACGATGGGTAGGAGTAGGCTAGGTAGGTGTTTAACCACCAAGAGTGGATAGCTTATGCTTTATTAGGGCCTAGACTAGGGTAGTATGCATGTTATCCTGTTCCCGTAGTCTTTTATTTTTTCGTTAGATTGGCACTAAGAGAGCTTCCAAAGATGCCCAGTCCACTTGTTTATTTTGTCCCCGGCCTATTTTTGCCCATTACGCACTTTTTTCTTGGAAGACGCCATCCACCCCGGTTTTCCCCAACCCCAAGTTATTTTTTACACATAACCTTAGGTCCTCCACTCCCCTCTAGGGAACGACCTGCTTGCTTTCACCTCTTCCCCCCGGGGGAGAGGAGCGGAAGACAGTGGGCGTTTCACACGACAGACCAGCTATTAGGTAGGGAGGGTCCCTTACTAACCTGCCCCCATAGGCATTTTGTTTATTTGCTTTCTTTTTCTTTCTTTTTGGGTGTTTTCTAGTTTGCCCCCCCTCCCCATCATTTCACCCCCATTTTTATTATAAAAAAAAAAAAAAAAAAAAAAATTACTTTATTTTGTATATAAATAAGTTTTGTTTTGTTCCTGTATATATTTGTTTTAAAAAATTTTCAGCGTGAATGTCGCCCGCCATCCGTGTAAGCTGGGGAGCTGTTATTTTAAGTAGGTCCTGGTAAGAATGTAAGGCGGTTATGCAAATAGTGCGTGATAGAAAACTCTAGTATAGGTTTTACTTAATAAAGTACTTGCTATCAAACGCAAGTCTAGCCTAGGACTAGCAAAGACCCCTATTTTTCCCCACTTCCCCCTACTGGCCCTGGTGCCTAAGTTGTTACGGACCCCAAATAAGGCCTTGGCAGTAGATAATGCCAAGGTCGGGGCCGTAACGACTAAATACAAGTTCGCCGTTTACTACGATACGGACCGCATTTAATTCTTTGCCGCCATCTTGGTTACTGATCTGAACTACGCCGCCATCTTGGTTACTGATCTGAACTACGCCGCCATCTTTGTTCAACACAATGTCTCAAAGCTTAACAATGGCACAAACTTTAACAAAGACTTGTCATATCTATTTGCTTAAGTATACTTTGATAATTATGTTTCAGTTTGAAGAAATATGGTATAATACAATTATTGGGTGTTCGTTCGTGGAAATATGTTACAAAGTTATACAAGGTGTTTTAAAAGGTGTAAGGGCCCACAATAACACATTAACTTTAATCTAAATTCGCTGTAGTTTTTATTTATTTTTTTAGTTGAATCGTATTGTGTCGAATAAATTTACCTCATAAATTCACGTTCTTATTAAAGTGAAAGCAAAAAAAAAAGTCGAAACTTTAGACAATTCTCGACACAAATTTTGCATAACTCTGTTTTTCCTTCTCCACTTGCACGTGGCACTCTTTTGAAAATAGATAAAGTGATAAATAATAAAAAATAAGAACGTTACTTGTTATCGTGTCAAAAGAAGGAAAAAATCCTGCTCACGTGATTACGTGTATTTTTAAAAACATTTACACAACCTTATTATTTTTATTTATATATCTGTTTAAGCTTTTTTGTCAGTGTTCTTTACATTACAATAGTACAAACCTGAATCCGACGACGCAATACTACACCGTTCAATACTGTAAACCTGAAACGAAGCTGTTCTGCTTGAAAAGGGCACCATTTTCTTCTTATTCATATTTATATCGATTCTTTGCTTTAAAAAACTAAAGTAATTACGTGTTTACTTTTTTCAATGTCCCATTTTGCTGTTTCGGATTATTTTACTTAAGTAAGTAAAGCTTCATTATATTTCAAAACTATTTTTGATTCTTTGTTTTTCGATATTTCGTCGATATTATTTAGTGAGAGTGTTTAGCACAAACGCCAACAAACGACTACCCGAAAAAATAAATATACAAGAAATAAATGTTACCATAGTCAATAAAAGTTCAGTTCATATTTTTTTGTTTTTAAATAGTTTTTAATGCTCTTTACTTTAAATAATTTCAGCGAACCGAAATTAAAACGAAATTGGAGGCGATAACTACTTAAATGAATTTTTATATAAACTACTCATGCCATAATCGAATATTCCTCAAGCACAAAATAACGGAAAACATTAAAATATGTTTATAAATATTCCTTACGTTGACGGAAATCTCTTAAATTGTTAACACAAAATGCTCAGGTGCCCCTCCTCCAAATTGGAAACGGGGCTCCCTATTTAAAAGTCGCTGCCATTTTGATTTTTTTAAAGCCGGTTTGTGAATTAAAAAAAATTTTTTTTACAAACTACTTAAAAATACAAACCAATGAACTTTTCTACCATGAAAGTAACTTTTGTTGACTATGATAATATTTATTTCTTGTATATATATATATATATATATATATATATATATATATATATATATATATATATATATATATATATATATAACATTTTCTCTTTGTAAGGAAACGTCATTTTGTTGGTCACTCTTGGCTACGAATGGAAACAAAGTTGAAATAAAAAATATATTGTCGCGAAAATTATCTTTACTTTCATCATAATTTGCTTCGGGTAAAATTTTTGAGTATCAAAACCTATCTCTTTACAACCCCCTCCTTTTCATAACCTATCATACTTTCATCAATCACAGTCCATTTTCTGTAGTCTGTTTTTTGAACCCAGTCAAGGACGGGTACTTCTACTAGTATATATATATATATATATATATATATATATATATATATATATATATATATCCTTTATCATGTTTATCATGCAACCAAGAATAGGTTTAAGACCCCAAAAATTATTACTAGAATGGCCCGTGGAAAAATACTAATTAGTGCTAAAATATTTAATCAGTTCTAAGTTACTTTCTTCTGGAGATTTAAGTTCAGTCTTTAGTAAAGACAATAAAGGTAAAACAGTTACTACTTATTTCGATCAGGTTGTGGCTGACGAAACGAGAGCAAGCTACTTCCTACTAAATATTTTCAGAGTTCAACGCGATAAATTTCATTTCTAAAGAAATTTCAGAGGTCAACCAGACACACTTGGAATAAGTCGAGTGTTCTGGCGGCTGAAATATTATGAAATTAACCTCTAGTAATCGAATTATCATAGGACTTGATTTTATATGCATGTTATTCTGTTTTTCGACATTCTGTTAAGTTTTAATGTGTATTAAACGTGTATATTATATTAAGAGGCCGCTATATATTGCACGGTTATAAAATAAATTAAATATGATATATTAATTTCTGAAATATTATATTATATTTATAATATCCGCTGATTTCGTGTTTATTATTATAGAGTCAATACTCTATTGATTATTATATTGTACAGAGTATATTATAGTGATTCGAAAATAAAATAAAAATATGATTTGGGATTCATCAGATAGAACCGAGACTAAAACATACCGCTCTAAAGCTTTATTGTTTTCCGTCTGACTTCAATCCATACACATACAAAAACTTAAAAAATAAAGTTGTCAAAAATATGCATGTATATTTGCGCATGCATAGAAGTGACCAGTTCAGTTCACTTACGTTTGCCAAGTTCGAATGTTTTTTTTTACCCCTTAGTAGCTAATTTTACTGGTAAAAACAAAACTGAATTTGTTCCACAGGTCCAAATTCCCTATATATAACGTTCTAAGTGGATCAAGAACTAACACAGGAGTTTAGTAGAGACCGTTCCTCACATAGAAAAGTTATTTCAGTATATATATATATATATATATATATATATATATATATATATATATATTTATTTATTTATATATATATATATTTATATTAATATATATATAGTGATTAGATTAATATTTTAATTTCAACTGTATATATATATATATATATATATATATATATATATATGATACACATATATATATATACTGATTAGATCAATATTTTAATTTCAACTGTATCTCTCGCGGTTGACGGTAGCCGAATGGCTTGCGCCCTTGCCAATGAAGCCATACATGACTTCTGTTGCTGGGGTTCGAATCTGTCGACTGTCGTTAATCGTGATACCCTACACTGATGATTCCCAAAAGGATAAACAACTAGCTTTTATAGGTATTTCAAATTATGATAATAATAATGTCAGCCCCTTTAAGAAACTTGTTTCTTATCGTTGAGCACTTTCAGTTGTAATAAAGTCGGTCAACTTAGCTCATATGCGCAGATCGTCATATAATTATTAAATCACCCTGACTGACGTTAAAAGCAGTTAATAAGAATAAATGTTTAAATTCCAACTGTATCTCTCACGGGTAACGGTGGCAGAATGGTTCGGATCCTTGATAACCAAGCCAGGCATAACTTCTGTCGCAGGGGTTCGATTCTCTCGACCGCTATACATCGTGGCAACCTGTACTGATGATTCCCAAAAGAGTGAAACACTAGTGTCGGTGAGTATTTAATAATAATAATAATAATAATAATAATAATAATAATAATAATATATTTATATATAAAAATGATTTTGTGTTTCTATTGAGAAAACGGTATCTACCAAACTCCAATCTCAGTTATATATATATATATATATATACATACATGGGTAATCTTTAATAGAAATCTCACCTGCCTGTGTAAATGTATATATGTGTGTATGTGTGTTTGTATGTCTGCCTTTAACTTTCGACAGAGGCGTCGGCTTTTTACGAGATTGGTATCGTTATGAAGCCAGATCATTTGGACGGCAGATATCGAAAAAATTGCTAAAAACATTCATTTCTTTACCTTCCGCTAGGCACTTTTCTACAGGGGGGAGGGTCGTTTCTTTTGCCGATATTATCGGAAGTCATCCCCTCTTTTGGATTTACTAGTATTCATTTAAACCTCCGTCACTTCCGGTTTGGCGAGCGACGCAACGGCTTAGACGTTTTTTTTTTTTTCAAGTTCTTATCCTCCTTCGCGGTACGGGTCTGCCTGCATACTGACCCTCTTTTTTTACTCCTAAAACTTCTTGTATTTCATGCAGATGAAGTTCGTCTGGTGCATTTATATGTGCACCGAGTCAACTCTGAAAGTGTTTTCTTTTGATTTTATGAATTCTGAAAGAAATCTAAAAATGAAATCACTAAAATTAATTGCGGCATTCACTGTTTAACTATGGATGCGATCCTGTCATTATTTTTTTATCTTCAAGGCAACTGTATTTAGATTATTTTTACATCTAACATAGAAAAAATAAGCAGGATTATTAAAATAAATTTTATAAAGTCTTTAAGCGACGAAAATAGCTATTTATACCTAAGCGAA
The DNA here is from genome assembly GCF_053919585.1 of Euprymna scolopes. Classification (NCBI taxonomy): domain Eukaryota; kingdom Metazoa; phylum Mollusca; class Cephalopoda; order Sepiida; family Sepiolidae; genus Euprymna; species Euprymna scolopes. The sequence continues at coordinate 67,992,736 of NC_136494.1, read as the reverse complement.
CTTCTTGATAATTTTTCCAAGTCTTCGCTATTAAAAATGTGTATATGTATACATATAGACATAGAAACACACACACACACACACACACACACACACACACACACATATATATATATATATATATAATATATATATATATATAATATATATATAATATATATATATATAATATATATATACCTGGGTTCAAACACAGCCTACAGAAAATGGACTCTGATTTATGAAAGTATGATAGGTTATGAAAAGGAAGGGCTGTAAAGAGATAGCTTCGAATTTGGGGGTATCAAAACCAAAGAAAAATATGATGAAAGTAAAAATAAAATAGATAAACCCCATGATTTATTATACCATACCTGTTCATATTGAAACACTTATCGCAATATTCTGTGGATCTATATAAAAAAACTTGTTAAACTTTGTGACATATTTCCATTCTATGGAGGTCAGGTGCGAACGAATACCCCATAATTTTATTATACCATATTTCTTCAAACTGAAACATAATTATTAAAGCATACTTACGCAGATAGATATGAAAAGTCTTTATTAAAGTTTGTGCCTATTTCCATTCTATGGAGGCCAGGCGCGAACGCAGACCCCACAATTTTATTATACCATCCATATTTAAGATAAAACATACTTATAGAAGTATTCTTATGTACATTTATATCAAAAACACTTGCAAACGTGTTTTTTTCTTTAAAATTTTTTTATTTCTATACTTTTTGGACCAGGCGCGAACGCAGACCCCACAATTTTAATGATCCACCGTTCTGCCAGATCAAACATACCCATTCCTGTGTCTCGATACATCTTCTATCAGTATATGTAATCAGCTTTTTAAAATAGTCAACTATATAGGAGCCTATTCGTGACCAGACACACACACACACACACACAGATATTCAGCATTATATTATATATATATATATATATATATATATATATATATATATATATATATATATATTACCGTTTTATCTGTTTGGTTATATATGTTTTGGATGTTGGACCATGTATACGATCCAACAGCTTCGTCAGACCTTACAGAAATCAGGTTTCAGAAGGGTTTCTGTAAGGTCTGACGAGGCTGTTGGAGCGTAAACATGGTTCAACATCCGAAATATATGTAACCAAACAGATAAAACGGTAATAAAAAATAAAACACATATTTGCTCTTCAATAGTATTGAGAACTCTCTTCAGGTTTTTATTAATTACCAGTTTTACTATATATATATATATATATATATATATATATATATATATATATATATATATATATGTATATATATATATATATTCTTTATTAAATTTCTCATGAAACAAAGAATAAATTTAAGACTCTAAACATTCTTAGCAAAATTTGCTCGTGAATCAATATTTTTAATAAAAGTGCTAAGTATTAATAAGTGACTTTCTTCTGGAGGTTGAAGGTTCTGTTCTTAATACCATTTCTTAATGCAGACAATACAAATAATACAGTTACTACCTTCGTTATTTCGCTTAAGTTGTGTTTGACGGAACGAGAGCAAGCTACTTCCTTCTAAAATTGTCAGAGTCCAACGAGCAAAATTTCATTTCTAAAGAAATCTCAGAGCTCAACGAGACAAACTTGAAGAAAGACGATAGTTACATCGGCTGAAACATTATTAAATTAACCTCTATGTAATCGAAATAATATAAGAATTGATTTTATTCTGTTATTCGACATTCCGTAAAGTTATATTCACACACACACACACACACACACACACACACACATATATATATATATATATATATATATATATATATATATATATATATATACAAATTACCATTAGCGCATTGAGCGATGCTTTTTGTGTAAACAAATTGAGCTTAGGTATTTGGGAAATGTCAAAACATTCTTAATTAATCGCCTGTATAACAGCAGACGAATAGTGCAATGGTTAGAAGCTACGACTGTCATTTGGGCGGTAGGGTTCGGATCCTGGCTTGAGGTAGTTGCTTGTGTAGCTACACTGATGAGTTGTGAAACGGCGAAATGTACTGTAGGTGGATGACACTATATATATATATATATATATATATATATATATATATATATATATATATATACTTCAGCATAAAATTGGTATGAAAACCTGTGGTTATACGGTTTACAAATATTACTGGCCGTAATATTATATAAGTTATCCCATCTAAACAAGAATTGCTTGATATGCAAATAAATTAAATTATGATTCAATGAATTTCAAAAAAACATTATTGAAATGAAGTGGTCGAGTTTCATGTCAAAGATTTCAAAGATTTCAAAGAATAATAAAAATCTTTGATATGAAACTACACAACTTTTTGTTTTAAATTCATTAAATCACAATATATATATATATATATATATATATATATATATATATATATAAATTATTTGGAAGTAAAGAGTTTAAATGCCATTGCGATGCTGGTTATGTTGGGCGAACATCCTTGCATCTTTTGACTCGTATAAACCAGCATATTCCATCGAAGATCAGACAAGGGAGGATTGGGTCTGGTAGTCTCCCTCCTTCTGCAGCCTTGGACTCTGCTATTGCGGTGCCGATAGATAATAGAATGGTTTGAGGTGCTACATAGAGCGGGCTCCAGAAACCATTTAAAGATTTTGGAGTCTGTCTCTATTGCGGTGCCTCAACCTTCTTTGTGCCGGCAAAAGGAAACATCCAACGCATTGTTTCTCTTTGGGGAACTTTGAATTTTTTCTCCCGTTGTTTTTTTTTGTTTTTTTTTCCCTCGTTGTACCAATATTTTAATCGTTTTTAAACGTTAATAAATTTATTTTAGTGTCCCCGTACTTTTGGCATATTCAATAAGTTCCCCATTAGAACTCTTTATTTTCGACATAATATTATTTTGTACGCTATCGATTTTCTCCTGATGAGATGATAGCCGAAAGAGCTCTTGAGAAACTTCAGCTTATTTTTTTTAAAAACTATATATATATATATATATATATAATGAAATAAAAAATATGCAATTTTACCTCTGATATAAGGAATGCTAAACTTCTATCTAATATCTAATATTAATACCAGTAATGTTATCCCAACCAAATAAAAAAGCTCACCACACAATAGAGCGTAGAGCGTATCATAAGAGAAAAAATATTAAACTGTAAGTTGAAATTAACAACCAAATTCAGTCAAACAATAAATGTGATTGTAAATTTCAACTTGTTTTTAATTTACTTTCTTATATATATATATATATATATATATATATATATATATAGAGAGAGAGAGAGAGAGAGAGAGAAAGAGAGAGAGAGAGAGATATTGCCCTGTTGTGAAATCGCTTAATATCATATTTTAATTTCTGAAAATTGTGTATTTATTACTATTATAGAACCAATTAATTATTGATTTTTTATTGTACGCAATATATAGTGGTGCTCTCGCTGATTCGGTTTTTATTATTATAGAGCCAATACCTTATTGATTATTCTATTGTACCGAGTATATAGTAGTGATTCCAAAAGTGTGTAAAAATATGAGTTGGGTTCTATCATATACAATCAAGACTAAAACGTACCGCTCTCAAGCCTTATTGGTTACCCTCGTACTTAAATGCACACTTCTACTGGGGCTCTAGCCTCCTTTCCCATCCAAGTTATGTCGGTCCATATTTTCCTGGTTGTTTTTCTGTTTTAAACCATCTTGGCGTCTACGTGAATTCGATTATTTAATCTGTCATGTTGTGATGTGTGGGAGGAGCTTGTTTACCTTCTCTTATCTCTTCTTATGCGGTTGTGTAAACAAGTTCAAGCGATCTTGGGGGTCAGATTTAGATGTTAAGTTAGAGTATCCTTTAATTATGCACTCACCTAAGGAAATGGTTGGCCCAATGCCAGTTTCGGTTAGGAACAATATGCCCGGTTTCGTCTCCTGCAATTGCGTTTCAACCTCTGGAAGACCCCTGATGTTGGAGAAGGAGACATGGTAGTAGGAATGTACGTTGAAGGAAGGTTTATTCGTGTATTTTCTCTGGAGATATTTCATGGTGATGTTTTTGGATTGGTGGAACAGGTCGATTGACTTGGTTAGATTAGGATAGAGAGGGAAAGTAAGAGACATAAAGACAGGATATTTTTTAATTTAATTTTTTGTAGTACATGATAAGGTAAAGCCGTAACAATCACCCACTATTATGGCATCGAGAGGCTCCACCAGACATTAGTGCAGTGTTCAGAATCAACGCTCTGATCCCCAGCTGGACTCAATTGTGATGGATGGCTCTCGTTTGGGTGAGGCCCCGTGTTTTGACAAGCTTCTGGGTTTGACCTTTACTCCTGATCTGTAATGGAACACGTACATCAAGTCTGTTGCCAAGGTCGCAGGAAAGATGGTGGGATCCTTCTACCGCTCCAGAAGATATCTCACTACTGATTCAATTCTCTATCTATATAAAAGCCAAGTACGGCCAAGGATGGAATACTGTTGCTATATCTGGGCAGGAGCTGCCAAAAACAGCCTATCATGCCTTGACAGAGTACAAAATAGACTTCGTGGTTTAGTGGGGGATGCCCTTTTCTCTACCCTGCAACCCCTCTCCCACAGAAGAGACGTTGCGAGCCTATCCTTGTTTTATCGTTATTTTCATGGCAGGTGCTCGTCTGAACTCCAATCCCTGGTCCCCCCTCGCCAAACTTTCACGAAAATCACCCGTCTAGCTGAATCCACTGTGAAAAATTTCCCCCACTCTATATCTGTGCCTAAATCAAAACGCGGATTTCATGAGCAAAGCTTCTTTCTTAGAACTGCACGCCTGTGGAACTCTGTTCCGTCTGCCTGCTTCCCTCCGGACTACAACTTGGATTTCTTCAAGTCTAATGTTAACAAATTCCTAATGAACCACCCCCCTAATTAAACACTTCATCAAATCTCCTCACTAACGTGATGTACTTGCAATAACCCTTATCCCTGAGTGGCTTCCGGGCCTTGATAAGTGGTGATCACTGTGTAAAAAAAAAAAAAAAAAAAAAAAATCCATTCACCAAATGCAATACAGTAGTCCCAGTACTTTGCACCTGCTGATAGGACAGCCTGCTTAGTGGTTAATCCAGGTTTCGGGTCCCTGGCTATCAGTCAGATAACGTCATTTCAGACTAGTGACATGGCCACAAGGATAGACATAGAAACAGTAAAATTTCCGACATCTCAGGCTATTGTTACGCAAGTACTGCCGACGTAGAAAGTAGCTTTTTCTTCAACCTTTGTCAGAAAAATCATTCATTGAAAATGAGGACTGGGGACAAATAAGGAGGTGTATTAAGGGATTGCGTACCAGATATGAACAACAACAACAACAACAACAATAATAATAATAATAATAATAATAAAAACACTTTAACCTCACTATAAGTCGACATTTCGTCCTTGTATGTTGCTGGAACAAGAAGAACTAACCTTAAAATGGCTTCATTCACATCAGTATTCACAGGAATGTATGAATTCCAAATATTTTTATACCAATCAAAATCATTCAAACTATGTGAAAGCAGCAAGCCAGTGCTAAACGTAGAGAAACTCTATACAAGACCTGGTCAAAAAATCCATTTTTCTTTTTTCCAGACTTTACCAGCTGCAATGAAGATTCAATATTTTTATGGAGCAATTCTGGTTTCTGAATGGTTGCTAGCAGAACATGACTCCATTTGATTGGTCAGTTCCTATCGCCAGTGTATACAAGTAAAACCCACCAATTCCGGTGATCATACCCTTTCATTGCATCAAAAATATTGCCACATACACTATGCAGTTTGGGGTAGCAAGGCAAACAAATCTTAATGACTCACATACCTGCTCCCTTCATCCGATGCGCACATTCTTTCATATTAACAATAATCAGGCAAACTGAAACAAAGTGTTACTTACATCTATAAACGCACTAACAAGAACAAGGTAAACCAACGCACACACATACATAATACCACGGTGCCAAATATTTACATAGGTATATCAATTATAAACACACTATGAACATTTTGACTTGTGAATGAATCATCTTTTTCAATGACTGAAAATAATCTTTATACCTTTCGCTTGTATAAAAATGTTTTGCTATAAGATTTCGATTTTCCCCATTTTTTTCATTTACTTCACTGTTCATATTTGAGGTAGCACTTGCTACCTGGTGACCTATTATCTTTAAGTTTTATTTATTTCTATTTTCTATTCATACATGTTCTCTATCTCTCTATATATATAAATAAAATATATGTGCTCTTTCTCTCTCTCTCTCTTTCTCTCTCTATCTTTCTCTCAGAATTCACATGAAAAATCCTGATAGATATTATTGAAGTAATACTTTCAAAGAGATCCTGGTCAAAAAGGAAAAGCTCAATGTTTAAGAATAGAACAATATATAAGTTTCTTGGTTCAATTTTAAATTCTGAAAAAACAACATATAGAGACATATATTCTATTTAAGAATTTATTGCTTGACAAAAGGAATATATAGAGGGGGTTATTTTAATTTCCTTAATCAATGGAGTTTCAACAATGGCTCATATCATATATATAATATATACTTATCCACAGCCACTCAAAAAATTAATTTCAATAATTGTGCTGAAAAGCAAAATAGCGTCCATTCGCAGCTGAACATTTTGCTAACTGCATTTCATTTTCTCTGATGATATGATCCATTGTTGAAAATCCATGGATTAAGGAAATTAAAATAACCCCTTCTAAATATTCCTTTTGTCAATAAGATTTCCTTCAATCCCGGCTCCAAATCAGGAGCTTCAAAGATCAAAGGATTTTCTAAGGATGTTGGTGGTATCTACAATAGCAGAGATCTGAGGGCCGCCTAAAACATTGAGGATATGTAGTTTTTTTTTCAATTGTCCTTCCAGACGACTTGATACTACTCCTAGTGTACCAACTACAACCAGGATTATTTGTGTTTTAACCCCGTGTATATGCCTTATCTCCAAGGCCAATGGAGCATAATTGCTTCACTTCTCATTCTCCTTCTCTCTCACATACCTGTGCCAGGGTACTGAAAAATCTACAATCTGCCAGTATTTTTGGACTTTGTCAATGACGACCAAATCCAGACGATTATGCTTGGTCGTCATGACACTTTTGTTCCACCATAGCTCTACCTTTCAATCCTCACTTGTTCTCACTTCATCAGGCACCTCCTCAAACCATTTTCCAGCACACTTCACCTCAACCTTCTCACACACCTCCCAATATATCTGGAGTCCCATGCGATCGTGACTTTTGCGGTACTCTCTCTGGACCAGTCCACTACATGCTGCTGCAAGGTTGACTCTCAGGTCTTACCACAAATCTGGCATTCTGCAGGAACTTCCTCTCCTAGAACCACTTTTTTGAACAATCGTGTTCCTAATGCCTGCTCTTGTGCTGCACAAACAAAAGCTTCAGTACTTTTAGACAAATACTCAACTCTAAGCCATTGCCATGATCTTTCATTAGCCACTTCCTCTATATCCTGGAAGACCCTTCCATGCATTTCCTTCCTAGCCAGTTCCTCTGCCCTTTCTCTATCCATATATTTCACATAATCAGCCTTGGTCTCACATACCTCCACTTTATTGGCCACAACCTTAAGCTTCGACTCCTCACTTCTAACCACATGCTCCTTCAACGACATCTCCTCGGTTTTAACACAATCTTTTACACTTTTCAATCCTCTCCCACCATCTTTCATCTTTTGATACAGCCTATCTACGCTACTTCGAATGTGAAATATACCAAATATTGCTAAAACTTTTCTTCTTTTGATATCCATGGCATACAACTCCTTGTCAGACCATTCTAAAATTCCCGCAATGTATCTCAAAACACTGACTGCCCATGCATTCACTGCTTTCATTAGGTTTCCTCCATACAGTTTCGACTTTGCAATTAGTTTCACTCTTCTAAGATACTCCTTCCTAACGTTTTCCTTCATTTCTCTGTCCATGATTCCTACACCCTCCAACGCTCCCAAATACTTATACCCTGTATCTTCTATTTCATTCATGATTTTTCCATTTGGCAGCACTATTCCATTTGAATGAACCTTTACTCCTCTTTTCATCACCAGAATCGCATATTTACTAATCCCAAACTTCATCACAAGGTCTTCTGAGTATGTCCCTACAAGTTCTACCAGTCTCTCCATTTCCTTTTCATTTCTACCGAATATTTTGAAGTCATCCATAAACAGTAGATGGTTAGGGCGTCTGTCATCAGATTCAAAGTTATACCTCAGTATTTCTCTCTTCAAGAGGAACTCAGTGGCATCATTGTCATTACAAAAAGTAGTGGAGATAACTAATATCCTTGGAATACTACAGTTTTAATGCCAACCTGCCTCATCACCTCTCTGTTTTCTGTCAGAACCGTTTTCCATTGAACCATGCTTGTCTCCAAAAGCTCTACCATATTCTCAGCAACCTTCATCATCAATAGTGTTTCACGTATCCATGAATGAGGAACCATGTCATAAGCCTTTCTGTAATCAATCCATGCTACACTCAGATTCCTCTTCTTCTTCTTTGCATCCTGCATTAATGCTTTATGAATCAGTAGTTGCTCCTTGGTACCTCTCGAGCCTTACATACACCCTTTCTGTTCGTCAGGGAAAACACCATTTCTGTTCGTCAGGGAAGACACCATCACTCATTGTGTATATTTTTTTCTGCAAAGATTCCAGTTAACAGTTTCCACATTAGTGGTAGACATGTAATTGGTCTATAATTATTGGCATCTGTTCCCTTTTGCAGGATCTTTCCTAATTAGTTTTATTCTCCCCTTAACAAGCCAATCAGGGCATCTCTCGATTTTACGACTCTTAGCAGGGTAGCAGCTATAGGTGGATAAAGGCATTGAAACTGTTCAAACCAGAAGCCCATCACTTCATCTGGCACTGTGCGTTGCTTGGGGTGAAATAGCAATAAAAATAGTATGTGGTTGTTGGAAATCAAGGAGGGTTTTTTTGTGTAAATCCTGTATAATATTCATATAGCATTATTAGAATTGCATTAAAATTCAAGTCTCAATTTTATCATTTTATTTATTAGTTTCTAATTTTTCTCAACATTTTATTGAGATTACTTCTTCAATATATATTTTTTCAATGTTTTTACTATCATTTTGCCATTTTGCCATTGTGGATTTTGCTGTTTTCCGATTTAAACAGAAAAAGCGATTTCTCACTAATCTTTGGTGAGTTCGTTGGTTATTAAAATTATGACATCGATGCCATTTTTATAAAGTCTAAAGCATTTAGATATTCTTTCCTAAACGTAATTGGTCTATCTGTGAATTAATAAAAACAAAAACTAAAAAATTCGAACCAATTCCAAAATATTTTGCTGAATTACTGCTGCCCCTGATAGCTTTCATAAGATTGATAGCATTTTGGGTAAACATAGATTTGCTTACTGTGAATTTACTTATTTATGACTGATCAGTTCAAAAATAAATTGAATTCATGATTAATCATTTGTGCGGGGATTTGAGACAGACACAAGGAGAAATTCTGGTGATAATTTTTGTCGTTTGGCAGGTGCTGATTAAACTAATAACTAGATTTGTTGAATACTACATCTCCATTAAAGATGACAGAATAAAGCAAATATAATAGAAAATAAACTATTACCGATTTATTTTCTTTAAAATTTATATTCATTAATTTTTAGCGGAACTAAAGTCACACTAGGAAAGCACGAATTTTGACATCTGGTTCGTTTTGAAGAAAAAACAGATTGATTCTAATTTTAACCATACCTTTTTTCATTTATATGCCCTTTAAATTTATTTATTATTAGCAGGGAGCGCCCGGCGTTTCCCCGTCATAAAATACGTTGACATATATTTTAATTTATGCAGATTTGTATATATTATTAAAGAGTCAATTCTCTATGATATTATATTGTACCCAATATATAGTAGTAATTTCATAAGTAATAAAAATATGACTTAGGTGCCATCAGCTATAATCAAAACTGGAACCAAAATTACAGCACTCAAGCCTGGGTCGTAACCATCGTCAGTTGGATAAGAGCTGGTTAAAAATGAACCAACTTTAACGTACGTATATCAGACCTCGAGCTTTTAATAAAGTACATACATATATCGGCGCTGCTTCAACATTGATTAAGAAAAGAATATCAAACCACATTTCGTCTTTTAACAACTATAATTCTAATAATAACCAAGGAACTTCTCTAATCACTTTAATTAAAAAACTTAACTTTAATAATACCCCCTTCTCAATCAAATGAACCATCATAAAAAAGTTAAGTCTTATACTCCAGACTCTAAATCATGTCGCCTCTGCACAACCGAAGCTATTACTATAATTACTTTCCCTCAAAGTAACAATATAATAAATTCTAAAAATGAACTGATCTCTTTCTGTAAACATGAGTCCAAATTTAATTATGGCAATTTTGACATCACATAGTTATTAATTTTACTTTTTAGATAGATATATAATCTTTTCTTTACCTTTATCGTTTTCTCTACATACTTTCTTAATATTTTAATTCTTTATTTCTTCTTTGCTTGGCCGGTTTTTTATCTGCAATTTCTGTTTTAGTCTTTAAATATTCCTATCTATCTAATATATCAATCTACCCACACTTTCATATCTTGTTTGTATATTTACTTTTATTTTACTATATGCATTTACTTACTTACTTTCTTGCTTTTTCCTGAATTTGCAGATACCGGCCATCCTCTCTCCTTAAATAATTTTTATTTTTTATTTTATATTTTATTTTTTATTTTTTTATTTATTTATTGTTTATTTATCATTTATTTTCTATTTATTTATTAATTAATTTATTTATTTATTTGTTTATTTTCCATTTAGTGTCTTTTAACAACTCTTGCTGACATTTTCTTAAGAAATAACCTGTACATTTCAGTTGACCTATATTATTTTGCCCTATATATTTTTTCACTCCTTTTAGCATTTCCTGTCTGGGTCATTTTGACATTTGTTTTTCTAGTTTATATTTACTTCTATCACCATTTAATCCCCCTCTTTTTCTTCCCTGATCTTTCTTATTTATATCTATGTCTCGACAGTAGTGTGAAAAGCATATCTTATTTTTCTTTTAATAATATTATTGGAATTTTCCCCTTTTCCCTTGTACATATTTGTGAATTATTCCATGGATTTCGGCGTTTGGATTATTTTGGTCCACCTTCCAATTACGGGATTTCCTTGGATTTTACTTGTGCAAATGTAAATTCAATTAACTTTCTTGAAGTTATATTTTTGGATTTACCGTCATTGGATTATTTATCTTTCATCACCAGACTATCCATTCACGTGTCATCATCTTTTTCTTTACCATATTCCCTCTGCTTCACTTTTTTGCTATCAAGTAAAATATTTGACTTATTTGTTGTTTCATCAAATACTTTTGTATGCAAAATCCGATCTCGCATTTTGCTAATTCCTACCCTCTGATGAGAAGGAAAGTATTTCTTCGAAACTCCGCGGATAAAGGACTATCCACTATGCAAGTGTTTCTTTTTCAGATTAAATATATTTTAACTCTTTTTCCAAGTGCTTTTTAACCTGTTTTAACTGTTTGCTTGTATATATATATATATATATATATATATATATATATATATATATATATATATATATTCCTTTAGTTAACTATTACGTGTAATTATATTCATGCAGATATTCTACATGATTTATACTTGCGTAATATTTGCGTAAAAAGGTTTTTCTATATATATTTATGTATCTATCTATCTATATATATATATATATATATATATATATATATATATATATATATATATAGATAGATACATACATACATACATACATACATACATAAATATATATATATATTTGTTGTTTTTTTAAATATTTTCCTACTAAACTCCACTATCACTTTTTGGTCTACGAACATGAAACTTAATATATAGATGATTCGAACCTATGCAAAACTTTATATTTGGGTTTAAGTAGGGGAAAATTAGTCCAAAAGTGTGGAAATTTAAAAAAAATTGAATTTACCAGATGAAGGTCGAACAACGGCATTACAAATATGCATGCGTAACGTAATAACTACTGATTCATGTCTAAATTTTTAGCCTTTCAGCAAACATGTCTGCCTAGGTCAGGCATTAACATCAAAGGAAAAAGTAAGTCGTAAGCTAAACGTTTTGGTTTTGATTCTCGATGGTGGGCCAATATAATCTGTATATATAAAAGCAATATGTGTGTATGTATGTGTGTGTTTGTACGTCTGCCAAAAACACTGACAAAATCGGTATTGTAAGAAAAATCGGACTCTTGAATGGCAAATATTAAAAAATTGGTAAAAAACATTATTTCTTTGACTGTCAACTCGGCCGTTCTTTGCAAGGAGGGGTCAGTTTTTTCGTCAACATTTTTGTAAATTAATCATACGCCTTGCAATGATTAAGCCTGTTTTGAACAGTAGCGGCGAGCATGTCGCAGTGGACGTGGTGACTAAGCTTCTTTTTCACTTCTTTTTCCTCTTAGCGTTACAGTTCCAGCTTAGCTACTGCATCTATTTTGTGTGTGTGTGTGTGTGTGTGTGTGTGTGTGTGTGTGTGTGTGTGTGTGTGTGTGTGTGTGTGTGTGTGTGTGTGTGTGTGTGTGGTAATAAGTGTTTCTCATGTACCAAATACCTTTAACACATTTCCGGAGAAAGTTTGGTTAATACTCTTCCTCTTTTGTTTTTCCATACTATGCGCCACTTCTCGACCATTGTCTGTAGCAGTGTGCCACTATATACATGTGTATATGTGCGTTTTAGCAGTGCAATTTTATAGGATTCAACTCAGTTTTAGTTTAGTTGAGCTCGTGTTGTGTTTTTTTTTAATCTTTGTTTTATTTATATATCCATTTACTTGTGGCTGGGTGTATCGTTTGGTTTCCTCATTTAAAGATTTTTCTAAAGATTATAAACTATTTTCATTATTGCCTTTTATTGCATGATGCCAAACTAATTTGATTCTAATTTCCACAAGTCGTTTTTTTTTTCAGGTATACCACGATTTTTTCTACTATTGTTAGTATTACGGTGAGTTACTTCACGTTTCACATTACGTGAATGCAATGCATTTTTCTTTCGTGATTTTTTTACTTGGGATTCACCACTTATCAAGACCAAACGGTCACTCGAGGATAATGTAACGTGTTAGTGTTATTATCGTTAATGATGAAAACAAGGTAGAAGTAGAATATCTATGGAGACGATTTAGAAAGAACTTTTTGGATTTGAAAGCAACTAGGTTGTAATCAACCGGAAAGCAGTAAAACGAGACTGTGTTTTATGGGCGGGCAGTTCTGGAAAAGAAGTTTTATTCATGGAATCTGTGTTTAGATTTAGGCACAGATAGAGAGTGGGGAAATCGTATATCGGTTGTAGTTAGTCGAGCGTCTTTTTTGAAGGTTTTGTTAGAGGAGATCAAGAGGTCATAGATTGGAGCTCAGTTGAGCCCTTGCCATGGAAATAAAGATAGAGCAGAGATAGACTCGCAACGTCTCTTTTGTAGAATAGAGGTTGCAGGGAAAAGAAAATGGTTTTAAAATCAGTTTAGAACTCTATCAAGGCTATACAAGGGGCGCCAAGCAGCTCCTGCTCAGATGTAGCATAAGTGCTACATTTACGAGCATACCTGGCTCTTATACAGAAAGATGACTGCATTCGCAGTAAGGCATCAAATGGAGCGGAAAAGAGATCCAATCATTTTCTTTCCAGCGATCTTTACTCTATGTAATGTTTATTTTACTTATAAACAACCAATTGTGACAATTTATTGGTGATGTATTCTACCTTCAAAGAAGAAAGAAATACCATAAAAAGTTTATCCCATGATCTAAGAACAGGTATTATACTACACTGATAAAAAAAGGGGGAGGTAATTTGTGTGAGGATGATGTCATGACAACAGAATACATACATTTACTCAAAACACGAAGGTAACGCCAGGGAAGATAATCTTATAAAAACAGAACAGATGCTACGTTATCCACTTAAAATAATTGACACAACGCTTGGGAGAATAGCATCATGACTATAGAAAAGATACTGCAATGCCTCCCCCACCACCATCAACCAAAATAAAAAGAGATAATTTCTTAGATGCCGGTCACCGACTAAAAAAAAGATGGTATTGTCATACTGATAACAAAACAAATACTAAGCACTACCTATAACTTGAGCATAAAAATATAATACATTTAATTGAAGAAATAATAGCTTCGTCTTCAGACAACTACCAAATTCTCATGCGTATTCTATATATATTCTCCCATAAATATGTTGTTGTTTTTTGTAATATTCATATTAAAACCCATCTATTTAAAAAGAAAATACAACTTTGTTATATATGGGTGGTGGAATTGCATTCACTAGCAAAAGATCTAACTAATTTGCATATCTTTTTTAAAATTCATTTTAATTAATTCGCTATGGTTTTTGTTTCAGTTTTCTCATGAGACGACCATCTTTAGTTAACTATTACAGGTAATTAAATTCGTGCAGATATGCATCATGATTTATATTTGCGTAATATTTGCATAAAAAAGTTATAGTAACACAAACCTCTTTCTATATATATTTATGTATACGTATATGCATATTTGTTTAAAATCTTTGCCTGCCAAACTCCTCTGTCAGTTTTTGATTTGCAGACATGAAACAATATATAGGGTATTCGCTTTATCAAAAATTCGCTAATCATCGATTTTTTGCTGGCAACAATTCGAGTGGCAAAAAGCCTTTCCAAGGTACTAGGACTCTCCACACTTTTCGCATAGACAACTAATTAGTCATTTCTCCGCATTAGTCTATTAGAAACTTCTTGGGTGATATATGTGCAACCTTACCCACATTTACACACGGCACCCACACGTTGTGTGCAATATACGTCGCAAAAGAGGACCAAAACAAAGAATAACTCGAACTGACTTCTTCGTGTTGTAACAACTTTTTTCAGGGTACTTTCCCAAATAAAACGTCTCCTCTCACGTAATCTCGAACGTTATCCAAATCTTTTACGTGATCGTCTTTTCTAACGTGCTTATTCTTCGTTTTAGAATCTTCTTTCTTTACTTTTGACGTCATTTCGCATACGTTTGCTTACGCTCGTCCGCTCTCTGTTACATATGATGAGACTAATATCACTTTTTTCTTAAAAGAAATTCAGTTCATAAGATTTATTCTAGTTTCAAATATCTAAGATTCACGTGTTAGTTCTTATGACATAGCTCTTTCTCTTCTTACTTACATTTTCTTACCCTTTTTGTTTCTGTTTCGCTACTTTCTGAATTGTTCATTTTGACGTTGTTTCTTCCTTGGATAATCAGTTTTTATGTGTGAAAATCCAGCTTTATGGAAAGGGGCAATTAGGATAAAAAACAAAGATAAGCATTGCCTCAGTGTAGAAGTATCTCTCCAACACTGACCGAAAACAGAAAAGATACATCACAGCATTAGAACAGATATTACGCGTTTGTCTTAGCTGATACTTATGCAAATAACAAAGCCGCGTTTTATATAACATATCATGGGAAATAAAATCCGATGTTTAATTATTAAGCAATATAACCATATCATCTCTAAAATGCTTTAGAGGATCGCTATTTCTGTTCTTTAGAAGACGACGATGAGGCTGACGTCAATTGTTTCTATGAAACTTTAGATAACACGCTGCCATGTCTGCCTATTCTTCTATGACACTTGAACAACATTCTTCCAGTGTCAACAACATCAAACGAAAAATGAATTGGTACGTATCATTAATATAATATTTCAGCGTCTGCAAAAGTTATGTATTCCTTAGCTAAAGTAATATATGAATCTGTTTAAGTTTAATAACATAAATTGTTCTATAAAATAAGCTAAGTCTGTGATGTTGAATATATATAATAAGCTACATAGGTATAGATATTTTAATATTGAGTAAAACGATTCATAATTTTGAATTATAAATCAGTTTCAAAAGTTTTGAAACTGATTTTTAATTGGAAATTATGAATTGTTTTACTCAATACTGTATATATATATATATATATATATATATATATATATATATATATATATATATATATATAAAGATGAGGAATAAACGTTATATGTAACTTTATTATATCATCAGATCAATAAGGAAAAATACGATGGAAAAACCTCTTTGAGCATGGAAAGAAGAGGAGAAAAGCCGGCATTAGACAAAATATAAAATATAAATGAAAGCTGGAGATTTAAGGTCTTCTCTGGGGGTTTCCTTACCACATGAAATGTCATCTCTATTTTAGGCATATATTTCATGAGCATGTCGATCTTGGGGATCAGATTTGGATGTTAAATTAGAATATCCTTTAATTACGAACTCATCTAGAGAAATAGTCGGTCCCATGCCAGTTTCAATTATCAATAATAGGTCTGGTTTGGTCTCCTGTAATTGGATTTCAACCTCTGGAAGGTTGGAACGTAGACCCCTGATGTTGGAGAAGGAGACATGGTAATGGGGTTCTACGTTGGAGTTTTGGGTTTAATTGTAAATTTTTTCTGGGGACATTTTATGGTGGAGTTTTAGGATTTGTGCAATAGGTCGAGAGACTTGGTTAGAGTAGGGAAGAGAGGGGAGTAAACGAAAATGTTATAATTTTTTTCATATAATGCTATCAGTAAATAAACCTAAGTATGACAATAACGCAGTTTTCTACTTTAAAATATTTCGTGATAATAACCGAAATTTTTTAAAAAATGTTATATTCAAAATAGAAATATAACATAATCAAATAAAATTAACCCTAATTGATGATGGACTGGGTATTTGATAAAAATATGGAAAATATAAACGTAAAAAAACGAGGTAAACAATATAAACAAATATCCGATGTACATTAATATGAACACAACATAAGATCACACCAACAAAGCATAAACAGAAGATATACATTAACTTTAATTGGGAATTTAAAATACAAAATTCTTTAATTTAATTAATAGAAATAATAGACGGATCATATGTGTTTACATAAAATAGAGTAACTGCTTTCTGCTCTATTGCTATTTATTAACTACATAATAGCAACACTTAATCGGAAGTTTGTAATATTAATGACACTGCGTGAACGTATAATAAGGAATTAAGGCAAATAAGGGTTTAAAATGAAAATACACTGTAAATATGAATAACTAAGGTTTAAAACATATATTATTGTGCCGATAATTCAAGATTATGTAGCCGGCATGTCACATAAGATGCGCGGACGTAGAAGACACAAAGAACTTTTAAATTATAAAATTTATAGACTTTCAAGAAGAGGAATATTTCTAGATTTATGTTTTGTTTTGGGGTTTTTTTTCGGGGGTTTCTTTTTGGATTTTATATTTGTAACATTAATAAACTGTACTGTAATGCACTGTACTGGAATAAAAAACAGAAACATATATACAAAAAATTATATAGAAAAATACGAGTACCCGTCGAAACAATTGTGCGCTAACATCTCAACTTATATATAAAAAGGACTTTGTTTGTGTGTGTATGTATGTGTTTGTGTATGTATGTGTGTGTGTGCGCGCATGTGTGTGTATGAGCTCCCTATTTATCCCAACACGGCTAGGCAAATGATTTTTAAACTTCATACAACTGTATTTCATGCGTATGAGATAGCTCCTAAACTGGAATTGCATCTGAATGCCCATTATAAATACTAAAAATTGATAATCGAAAACATCAGATTAATAAAGGCACAGTCCGATTTTGACCAAAGTTAACACACTGATACACCCTAACATGAAAATTGCGTTTTAGAAGTTTTATCATCCCACAAGCAAAAAGGCCCGCATATAATCATCAGCAGTAGGTTCTTTGGTAAGACCGGGGTGCGTTTAAAATGAATGTGTCTGTTTAGAGCACAGTTGAACCACGATATTTAAATTTTGCATTCTAAACGTTAATTCCAGCGATTATATAAAAATAATTTTATAATATCAACCGTACTTTCTCTACAGAGCAATGTAGGCTACAATATATTGTGGATTCGGTCAATGCAGAGAGGCATGTGAAACTTCCTCCTCCCGGTGCGGCGTGGTAGGTCCCTGACTTTGGTAGGCAATCAATCAATTTGACTGAAAAAAAATGGACAATTTAACCGATTTTGATTAAAATAAAAATATGAACATTCGTTGATTTTCATTCAATCACAGGCAACGTCGGATCTCCCTGCTATTTATTTGAAATTCTAATAACACATATAAGTCATAAGTTAATAAGTTCTCAATATTCAGTTTCTATTGTGTATTTTAAAAAGATTTAGGAGGCATGATATCAGCATACACTTCCATTTGGAGCGAATAGTTTGAAAATGATCAACCTTCAAAAAAAAAAAAAAAAGAGTTCCGAAACGGAAATCGAAAAAAAAAAAACTGAAAAGAAAGCCATTTTAGCATGAAAGACTTAATTTGAAAAGGAAAATATAGAAGCGGTTAATAAAAATAAAATATCGATTCATCAGATTATTTACTAACGTTATGATAGGTTTAGGGCAGATTTTCTATTTAAAAAAAAAAACAGAAATAAAAGTTGTAAGTAAAAAAGAACTATAAAACTAATATATATTATTACAGGCACGACGAGTAACTCATCTAACTAGCTAGATAAGTTTTTTCGTGATTAAACGTATTTAAAGCGTTTATTCATTTCGAAAAAGAAATAGTGTCGGGTGTTACACAGCGACAAAAAACAGTGGTCGGCACGAGATGGTCACATCTTTGGAGTATTAATAACCACTTAAAAATAAATAAACGTAACCGTAACATTTATTGGGTGGGTTTCAAGAGTGAAAGAAAGTTCCTTTTTATGAAGGCTAAAAAAGGTACGGAATGTTATTCTACACTGCTAAATATTCGCTTAGGAATAGATAGTGACTGCCAGTAGATCGAAAACTGCATTTTTTAAAGCTTATTAAAATCTATTAATTTCGGTTATTTCTGGAAAACTTTAGATTTTATCAGAAAGGTAAACCCTGAAGTTAATCATGTTTAATGCAGAATAATATAATAGTTTTCTCTAATTTTTAATAGAATTTAAGTTTTACATAAAAAAAACGCGTTTAACCCATTTTTCGCCATATGTCAACAAAGTTTACTATAATTGGTTATAAGAATATGCAAAAATATTAGATTATAATTAACTTATATTTAAATAAATTCAAATAATTCTATTATTTACATGATCTCGTCCATCTTAGGAACCGTGTGCTTACCACCGCCATCTTAAATGCAGTCGCGTGGGAATGTAGTCGCGTCTAAATACTTATTAAAACATTTCCAAAAAGTTTAATGTGACTAGGCAGGTAAATACATTTTTTTAAATAATTGAATCAAATTATAATTACTAACGCCATTTATTGTGAAATATGTTATTTCTAGCTTTATAATCTTTCATTTCATAACAATTGATCAATCACGTTTTTAATTTTTCCTAATACTTGTTAAAAGTAAGGAAAAACTGGGGGGGTTCTAATTTTGCATAAAACAAATTTTTAGCATTATATTTCTTAGTTTTAATATCACTTTTAGCCAGTTTTTAATTTTATGATTAAAATCAGTTTTCCTTTTTTATTATCTAATTTATAATAATCAACGAGCCACACTCTTTTTGCATAAACTAGATCATACTGTATTTTTCCCAATTCTTTCTTGCACAAATCAAGTTAACAAAGACTTTCATTAGAATTTGGTAGCCCTTAAAAGAGCCGTTTTTGGTAACCCTCTGGAGGATGAAACTTGTTGGAATGTCACAACCATCATCTACGGAAATCCATTTCTTCATAGTTATAGTTAATTTTCACAAAGAGAGATAACAACTACCGTATCTGAAAAAAAAAACTGTAATATGCCAATAAAATTAATACTTATAATTTTCACACCCTGTCTTTTTATTTTTTATTTTTTGTATCAATTCTTTAAAGCCTTTTTCATGTACTGGTACATGGAAAGTTTACACATTCTAAAATAAATATTTTATTTTTAAAGATTTAAAATATGCATATTTTAGCGTTTTCGTAAAAAGTATTTTTTTATCCTCATCTTAAAGATAATAATCATTGATAACGTATTCAATGAATCTCACACTTCAAAACGCAAAAGATAAAAAAATTAAGCACATTCAAATTTCGGATTTCAATCTTCGATATCGAAGGCACCCTGTAGATTTTTTTTTTGTTTTTGTTTTTCTACACTATATCGCCCTCCTACTACAAAATGAGTGTGTGCTTGGTATATGGCTTCGACTTTTTTAGGGGTCGAACAAGAGACAACTGAGGAAGCGGGCATGAAGTCCCTACAAATATATTTACACAATGAATATTTAAAAAAAGTTACACACATATAAAGAGCATTCTTTACTCATTAATAGGTGAAAGATTTATATTAATTACCTGATTTTTGGTAGATTTTTAAAGACAGGCTCTGTTACAAAAATCAAAAGCACTCCACAAATTTGACAGTCACTAGGAACAGAAGTACGATAGACACTAAACTTGGATATAAAGAAGGAACAGTTTCTTTGTCTGTATTTTTGAGATGAGGTGTTTTCATTTATTGAGATTATCGGACTGACTTCCTCATCTTGGTTGTTATAGTCACAACGTTTCGGCCGTTTTGCCTTCCGGCCTTCATCAGGTGTTTTGTATCGAACTGGGGAACTGTTTGTTAAGAGTCTCGAACCCAACCCTTTATTATTATAGGGATACCGTGTTCGAACTCCAGCTAGGCCCTGAGACATAGTTGCTGATTCTCTGTTTTGAATGTTACTTTTCACTGCCTTCGTTCAGGATTGAACTCAGCACCTTTGGTAACTATAAACTTCCTAACACGGTACCCCCGTAATAATGATAACGGTTTGGGTTCGAGACTCCTAACAAACGGTTCCCCAGTTCGATACAAAACACCTGATGAAGGCCGGAGGGCAAAATGGCCGAAACGTTGTGACAACCAAGATGAGGAAGTCAGTCCGACAATCTCAATAAACAGTTTCTTTTTCAGCGAATATTTGGATAGGAAACATTGTTATTATAAACTGACACTGCATGTAATTCTGATATTACTTTAATATTTCTTTTTTCCAAAGAAGTTGAAAAGCAGGTGGACTCATATTTCTTTTAAACAATTCTTTCTGTATATTTCAAGTAGAAGATTATATATTTCAAACGGAGTAGATGTCACAAGGCGGGTAAATTTAATAATCTGACCCAGTTTAGCATCACTTTCATATTCATTTATAAAGATTAAAATTGGCATATAATTCTACTAAACCTTATGTTTTGAATTCTTATTTCAATTTTGACCAATGATACATGATATTTATTTAAAAAAACGACTAAAATTTCAAGCTTAAGCACAAAAGCTCTTAAAATAAATTTACATTCGAAAAATGTTGCTTTTTGCTGAATAATCAGGGGAAAATTTAGTGCAAACCTTAAATATAATTGTTTGTTAAATGGAAGATTGTGCCCATATTAATATCCTTGAAAAGCATATGAAATATCCTAACTAAACTGAAATTTATGGAATAAATATTAATTGATGTATAACACCCATCAGCAAAATTGAATGTGCCTCGACTTTCTCGAATGACTTTTACGCTCTTTTTGCTTATATTAGATCAAAACGTAATTAAACTAAATTTAATCCACTTAGACGAATGTGTTCAAAAAGTCCCTCCGATTGGTTAATTTGTGTAGAAATAAATCCTAAACAAATATACAGGGTGGGCCAGAGTAAATATTATAATTCCAAATAAGCAAGTTGCTCTGCTCTACCTGCAGAAATATACCCGCGTACATGGATTGAAATATATAAAAATAAGACCAATTTATTCTTTAGAAAAAATGATCAGTTGAAAAGGAAAACAAACAAAAAAATGTATATAAATTAGTGGAAGTCAGAATACAATAGCGAATTATTTAGAACTTCAAACCAGCCATGGTTAAGGGCACGAGAGCATCATCCCCCTGAATGTAATAACGGGTTTCGTTCGAAATTTCATGCAGATTCCAGAGCCGGACGGAAAAATTCGTGAGTTCGACAAGATATAACTAAATACATTTTTTTTTCAACGTATTACACCCCTCTTTTATGACTTTATTTTCATTTAATCTAAGGGCAATGATGTTAAGACCTTTATTACCAAATATATTTTGTATTGTTTTCACTGGTCGCCATCTATGTTTTCGCGCGCGTGCATTCAATTTTTGCGCGTTTATACATTCATTCTATATACTCAATTGCACTTTATACATTAATTATTCGTACTAACTATTCTATTGCTAGCTATAACATATACTGATCCAACGGGAACGTGTAGTCTAGTTACAATGACGGAAACTCAAGTGAAAATAACAATCTAAATGAGAACAGTTGTTCGAAGAATCCAAGTAATATGAATAGTAAATTTCACATCGATATAAATCAATAATGGAGTCTATTTTTACAAGTTTAATATGAGTTTGAACACTTTACTCAGGTAACAGAATCGGAATTTTCTTCTGAAGTCACAAACAAAAAAACAATTTTAAACTTTGAATTTACTGAAATTGATTCGAATGTAAAAGCATATACTTTTTTCTAACATTTCGTCAAATAGTTTCTTTAAATCGTCTATTACTAAACAGTTAGAACAAATAGTTGATATTATACGAGGGTCGTTCCAAAAGTAAAGCCTCATATTTTTTAACAAAAAAAAGAGATGAAGACTTACGAAGACGGGAGTAGCATCATTAAAACAGACGACCTTTTGTGCTCCAATTTGTTTTTTTAAATAGTCACCACCATTCTCAATTCACTTTTGCCAGCGATGGGTTAGTGTCTGTGTATGCGCTTTGACATTCACACCTCTGTCACCACTCTAAAACCGACGAACTCTGCTGACAAGTACATCGGCTTCGAAAACATTCAACACTGTCGGTATTTGCAACGTTGAGATGAAACTTTCAGATATGAATGCATAAGTTCACTCATAGTAACACTGAAATTTACAATAACCTTCGATCCATTCGGAGGGGATAAAAATAAGACATTAATTTTGGAAGGCCCTTCGTATGTGTTCCGTGTTATTTGGACGCTAGCATGGGGATTCGAGCACAATCTTGTAAATGTTGGCCCTTCTTATTTCGGATTCAGATAAAATACTAGTGAATATATATGAGCAAGAAAAACCATAGACAACGAAGAGGTAGACAATGTAATGGACTCCTATACACAAATAGAGCATAATTGGAAAGTTTAGTAATAGATTGTCCAAACACTTTACATATTTCGGCATCA
The DNA here is from genome assembly GCF_053919585.1 of Euprymna scolopes. Classification (NCBI taxonomy): domain Eukaryota; kingdom Metazoa; phylum Mollusca; class Cephalopoda; order Sepiida; family Sepiolidae; genus Euprymna; species Euprymna scolopes. Next base: position 67,969,387 of record NC_136494.1, on the reverse strand, counting down.
TCCATAGTAACAAAAGATACTGAATTATCTGCACATGTTTGTCAATAACAGTACACGATTAGTTTAAAAACATTTTAATACAATTCAAATGCCATTGAACTATTGGACCATTAAATATTTTTTATTTTTATGTTTTTCAACTGACGCCAATAAAATTGTCATTCAATTCAAATTGATACTCATATTACAAATTTTGTATATAAATGTATCTATTAAATACAGGAAGAATATTTCAAATTATAACATATATTTATTTTCTTGGTAATACACACACAGACACACAGGCACAAACACACACGCATATATATATATATATATATATATATATATATATATATATATATATATATATATATATATATATATATATATATACACCAATATCCTTGGCCTGATGATGTAATTTCTTTGTAATGGAAAATTACAGAAACATGTCTGGACATATGTAGCTATTTATTTGTATAAACAAATTTAATATATATATATATATATATATATATATATATGTGTGTGTCTATATATATTAATTGATTAATAAAGTTCATGTATATTGTAAACAAAACTAAAAACACATTTTCAAAAGTGATCAGTACCTGTGTAGAGCTTATATATATATATATATATATATATATATATATATATATGTGTGTGTGTGTGTGTGTGTGTGTGTGTGTGTGTGTAAATTTTGTTTGAACCTAGATGTGTCCTTCGAAGTGAAAAACCCAAGAATATTCTTGTCAACCTAATATATATGTATATATACATATATATATACATATATATATATATATATATATATATGTGTGTGTGTGTGTGTGTGTGTGTGTGTGTGTGTGTGTGTGTTTATAAAGCCGAACAAATGTGGGCTTTTTAATTAAACATATTGTTTATTGACTTACAAATTTTCGGTTTTCAAAAAAAAAATTTTTAAGTCGTAGTTATTTTCTTTGTTTTTTTTTTTTTTCACGGAAAAGATTATCTGATAGAATGCGATTTCTGTTATATGTATGTCCGAGTGGGTTATGTTGGCTCGCTTTTATAGGTTAAGTGATATTTCCTCGTTGAAAGAGTTTGAAAAAAAATTTGAAAAATTGAATATGAAAGTATTAATAAATGCAGTTAAAGTAAATAAGCATATTGTCTATTAAATTACAAAAGTTCAGCTTTCAAAGAAAACTTTTTCAAGTAGGGTTTTTTTTTACATAGACATCACCACATTATCAAGAGGCCACTCAGGATAAGGATTAAAGAGTGTACAGTAGAAATTGGGCAATATAGTAATCATTGGTAATGGAAATTCGGTAAATTTGTTAACTTATATGGAACGGGTCATCAAGAACTTGTTTACGTTAGACTTGAAGACAACCATATTGTAGTCAGCCGGAAAGCAGGAAAACGGAAGACAATTCCACAGGCGTGCAGTTCTAAGAACGAAGCTTTGTTCATGGAATCTACGTTTAGGTTTAGGCACAGATAAAGAGTGGGGGGAATTATTGATAGCGTTTTAAGCTAGACAAGTGTTTCTTGTGAAAGTTTGGCGAGGGGGGACCATAGACTTAAGCTCAGTCGAACACTTTCCATTAAAATAACGATACATTAGTGACAAACTCGCAACATCTCTTCTGTGTATATATATATTATTCCTTAATTGGAATTTTTTATTTTGAGATGAGCATTTTTATGTTAATTTTATTTTTATTTCGGACTATTAGTCTCATCTTTTATTAGTTGTTGTTTGTTTGTTTTTATTGGTTCACAACGTTTCGGCCAACTTCCTCTGGCCTTCGTCAGGTGGTAACCGCGACGGATAGGAACTTCGAATCTCCTAACTGCATTCTCAGCCATCACTGCCATCCGTAGTTGTCGTCGTCTCACCACATTTTTGACCAATTACCTCTGGCACGCTTTGGGTGGGATTGAAACCGCTATCTTCAGACAATGTTCATCTGGAACCGTAGAGATTCAACGTCTCTATCAACTGCGCCACGGGCCCCGAAGGGCGATCAAGGTTGGATTCTTTGATCTTATAAATCCACATTTATTCATTATCTGATCTTCCATAGTCGGGTCCGTACCGATTGGTATATATATATATTATTCCTTAATTGGAATTTTTTATTTTGAGATGAGCATTTTTATGTTAATTTTATTTTTATTTCGGACTATTAGTCTCATCTTTTATTAGTTGTTGTTTGAACAAACAACAACTAATAAAAGATGAGACTAATAGTCCGAAATAAAAATAAAATTAACATAAAAATGCTCATCTCAAAATAAAAAATTCCAATTAAGGAATAATATATATATATACCAATCGGTACGGACCCGACTATGGAAGATCAGATAATGAATAAATGTGGATTTATAAGATCAAAGAATCCAACCTTGATCGCCCTTCGGGGCCCGTGGCGCAGTTGATAGAGACGTTGAATCTCTACGGTTCCAGATGAACATTGTCTGAAGATAGCGGTTTCAATCCCACCCAAAGCGTGCCAGAGGTAATTGGTCAAAAAAAAAAATGTGGTGAGACGACGACAACTACGGATGGCAGTGATGGCTGAGAATGCAGTTAGGAGATTCGAAGTTCCTATCCGTCGCGGTTACCACCTGACGAAGGCCAGAGGAAGTTGGCCGAAACGTTGTGAACCAATAAAAACAAACAAACAACAACTAATAAAAGATGAGACTAATAGTCCGAAATAAAAATAAAATTAACATCTCTTCTGTGAGATAGAGGTTGCAAGGAAGAGAAAAGGACATTTATTTAAAGGGTTTTTCGCTTTTATTTTTTCTTCAGCGTTGTTCCGTTTGGCGTTTTTCACAGCCACGAATCTCTGATGGAATGGGATTTCTGTTGTATGTAAGTTCGAGGGGGTGACACTTGTTCGATTTTATTGACACTTACATATTTAACTCATTCAAATGGTATTACAAGTTAGGGCGGCATGATGCTGCACCAGATAGAAAATCAAACCAGCTATGGATTGCAAATTTCAGAGCTACAGGTTCAGCACTTCAGAGAAAGCCACCTGAAAGGCTTGGAAGCGCTTGAACGCCTGACTGTATTCGAGCTGTGAGGCTTTCAGTCTTGCATTGACATTGAGATTGTCTGATCGAAGAGTCAGAAGAATTCTACACACTGATATGCAGTTTCTCTCCATAGAAATTAATAATTGCTCAGAAACAGCACGAGCATAGCAAAATACGATAGATATTTCGCATGTTAAAATGTGGTAGATATTTCGACCATCATCAGTGTTAAGGAAAATATTAATTGGTTCCCATTCTTTCTGGTAGAATTACTGTGGCTCAAAGTTTCAGGTATCAAATTCTTCGTTATAAATGCTTAAAATCCGGTGAAGCACAGATCTCAATCTAATTTAAAAAAAAAAAACAAATAAGAAAAGTATTAATCATGTACATACTCCATCGCGTCGGAAAATGTAAATTGATCTAGTAGTTTTTTGTTTTTTTTTAAGAAAATCAAATGTTATGGTAAGTTATAACATTGTGTGTTTATCCGCTATATTTCATAAATAGAGTGATACGACTCAATTAATAACTATTGAGATAAAAACTAACATTTTAATGGCTACGAATTACTATTAAAAACGCTTAAAATCGTAAAATATCATTTTATAGAAAAACACTTGACCATATTACATGAATTTTGGAATATAACAATTTCCCTCCGTGAAGGGTGAGTACATCATAAGGATATTTCTGAATATTTTTTTTTCTTTTGATAAGGTTGAACAACAACAACAACAACAATAACAACAACAAAAACAATAACAAAAGTCAAGCGTAAACAAATTTTGATCACAGAAGAGGAAATTGATCCATTTACAAGCTTCCCAATGGGTATTCTTAATTAATTATCGGTGAGAAAAAAGGGTGTTATTTTTCTTTATATCTCACTAATAATTTATACAAAATACACGTGTTTTAAAAGTTTTTATCTACTCTTCTCATGAAAAACCCGCACAAAGGAAAGGGTGAACCTAAGGTCAATTGGGCCTTTGTCCTGAAAGTCCCGACCATTGGCTGATTAGGATGGGTGCGGGTGAAATTAGGAAGCTGATTGGCTAACTAAAAATTCCCTAGACTGTGCGTATATAAAAACTCAAGATAATCACAACTCTTTGAATTAGCCTGACGATTTCTCACGAGAATGAACGCGGAATATTCTATGTAGCTTAATTGTCATATATATTTTTATAACTTACTATATATATATATATATATATATATATATATATATATATATATATATATATATATATAAATATATATATATATAACTATTCAAATATAAATATTTACAACATACAATTTCTTTAAAATAGTGCATTTATTTGTTTTTATTTTGCGATACGTTTTGAATAAATTCAATTATTTTTATCTAAATGCGAGTTCGGAATAATTTTCCCTTTTTGTACCCCAGATGGGGAGATGCATACGTATTGTTTTTAAAATATAATTGTCCACTGACATGTGCTCATCAACCTCTCTGATGAATCGTAGACGATGAAACACGTGTCAGTGAATAATTATATTTTAAAAACAATATATATATATATATATATATATATATATATATATATATATTAAGGCAATCAAGAAGGGAAGACGTATTTTTATATTAAATAAAAGACCGAGGGGAAAGGAAAATGGATAGCGACTAAAAATAAAAGTAGGGAAATAGAAAAAGAAATCAGAACGAGTCAATTGACATGTTTCGCCTTCACTCATCAAAACTGGAATCGAGGGATTTATTTTTTAGTAATTTGTTTTCCTTAATGATAAAATCTAAAAAAAAAAAAAAAAACAAAGAGAAGGGCGGAAGAGCAATCGTATGGGGATGAGTTTTAGAGGCTGTTTGTGTAAGTTACATTGTCTGTCTGTCTGTCTGTCTGTGTACATTCCCCGAACAAACTACTCTATCAAATTTCATTCTACTTACTCGAGATTTGATATAAGGTGTATTGAGATTTGGAAAAATCTTTTTAATTGGTTTTCGACCAGAAATTTGGATATCTATGTGTCAAAGCTTAACGATTTGACCTTTGAAAGTTCTAACAAACTCATCCACCTAATTTTGGTCTAGACACTTGAAATTTTAGATTTAAGTTGAATTGAGCCCAAAACAGTAAATGTTAAAGAGTTAAAATGTGGATGAAAGTTTAAAAAAATACCTCTGCGGTCTCTACCTAATTACCCAGCCAATTTTTCAGATATAGGGCAAGCTTTCTAATTGTTTTTTAGCCGCAAATTTGACTGCCAGGGTCTCACAGCTCAAAAGACTTTACTTTTGCTGTACCTATTTTGCCAATGTTTCGTCTTAACATTTGAAATTTTATATATAGGGTATTCAAACATGCAGAAAGCCTTTTAATCAGTTTCGTGGCGATAATTTTGCTGCCAAGAGGTCAAAGTTGAAATAATTGACCTTTGCAGACTCTAAAAAATTCCTCCGCCAATTTAGAGTCTAAACACTTGAAATTTTATATGTAGGTTACCTGGGAGCAGTCAAAGTGTTTAACACACATATATATATATATATATATATATATATATATATATATATATATATATATATATAGACATAAATTTATGAACAGCAGATAGGGTCCGAGCAAAGCCGGGCTGAAGCTCTAGTATATATATATATATATATATATATATATATATATATATATATATATATATATATATATATATAATTTTAAGGGGATTAGAACAACAGTCTAAAGAGCAGAGTATATTTTAATGTATTAATTAATTCCTTAATACAATTAAAATAAAGTAAAAGAAAACAGTGCTCGTTGTAATTTAGATATATAATCAATAGGCTTATATATCCTAGAGCTATTTGAATATTAATTAAGATGATTGATAATTTATAATTAAAATAAAAAAAAATTAAAAATCAGTTTCACAATGAAGAACAAATAAAATCAATAAATTGTGAGATCGTTTCGGAAACGATGTTTTTATTGAGATAGACAATAAGTCTATGACAATAATTTTATCATATAGTTTTTTGAAACAAAGTCTCCACACCAGCAAAAATGTTGGGTGGGTTTTTTAAAGACACCAAAAATAAACCTAGCATTTTTTTTAAGTAAGGCAGATGTTTCTGGAAAATATTCAAAATATAAAGGAAAGTGGTTACTTTTTGGATGTTGATAAAAAAAAAGTAATATAAAGTGAAAATAAAATAAAAAATAAAAAAAATACAATAAAATCGGGTGGAAAGGTAATGTTAAGAGAGGATATTCCAAATATTTCTAATAATATATATATACCTTTTACTGTTTCGCCTTCTAAAAGTCGCAAGTATCATCGTCAATGCATTCATTGGGGTGTTAAATGTAGTTTATGAATGCTTGAAAATGTAGATATATACACACTTTTAAAAGAAATACCAATAGAATAATATTATCAGTTTAAAATCGTTAGTAACGCTGAATTTGAAATCACCTTAAATATTTAGTCAATTACAAGAGAGATAATTATAGTCAAATAGAAAAGAAAAAATGTTTACTGTTCAAAGGGAGATAACCACTAATTAGTTATAAGTTGAATTTTTTATATAATAAATGAATCTTATTGGTAGTAATTAAAGAAAAATAATATTTTAATAGTAATTATAATATTTATAGAACGTACATTAATAAAAAAAATAATAACATATAATTTCAAAGTGAAATAGATAATAAAATAAAATAGCAAATAATGGTAAAAATAGCAGACAAGAAAATAATAATAATAATAATAATAATAATAATAATAATAATAATAATAATAATAATAATAATAGTGATAAAACCTATAATATAATAATAATAGTTATTAATTTATAAATTATAACTTTTAAGATAGATTAGTAATAAGAAAATTTTATGATTTATGGTGGCTTAAATTTGTCGAACGTAAACTAACGTTTATGAATGCATCCTGAAAAAAATTTCGTCTTTTAAGTTCAAGAAAATAGTTTTATTTTTATTATATTTTAAAATCTTAAGGGCTTCATATCTACAAAGTGCACAGAATCTATCCCCGCGGCATATATGCTTTATAAGAACCTATTATTTTCCATTTTAAATTGAAGGGGATATTTCTATCATTGAGTCGCCAAATATGTTTAGATAAAGCAGTGTGGTTTCTCAAGACGGATTTTAAAAAGAATGCTTATGCGTTTAAATCCTATGTTTAATAAGTCCAGATGTGGAACCGAAGTAAATTACATTTTGTTTAATATATTTGTTGTCAGCTAGATTAGGAGTGGTATTGGTATGCAATAGGTTTGGTTGTATTTGATTGGTAGATTGGTTAATGGGTGTACTGTTATTGATTAACTGTATGATAGGATTAGAATGTGAAAACGGATTTGTATGGTTGCTATTAACATAATTTATATTTGGAGTTTGTGACACTGTGCAGCTATAAATCACATTTTTGATCTTGCAGGTACCTTGAAGAGGACATTTATTTTATTTTTATGTTTTTATTTTATTTAATTTATTTTATTTATTTATATTTTATTTTTATATTGATTGATTGATTGATTGATTGATTGATTGATTGTTGTATATATGTGTGCTCTTTTTTCTGCTTGGACACGTAAAATTTCAGTATTTCACTAAATATACGTCACAACAAAATAAAAATTATATAATCAAACGACACTTACGGTTAGTTATTTCCAAGAATTGTATTAAAATTCATGTGCTATACACGAAGTTATGACATCTTATTGTTTATCAAAGAATTTCCACTGTCTATCACTTTATTGAAAGTCTTTAAAATGTTGTTTTAGGGCTAAAATACAATGTCTTATCTTGCGAACTTTACTTTTTATTATATTTTTCTGCCAAAGATTAATGAACAAAACCATATGCTAGGAATGTTCCTCATATAAATTATTTTTTATCGACATATCTACCATTTTTTTAAAGAACTTAAATCTTTTGTCCCCCGAGGAAGTCAATTCCTTTATATTAAAAGGAGTTATGCCTCTAGCAACATAAACTATGTTCCTCCACAAGGCATCCTATGAAGTAAATTGCTCTCCCCTACACTAATAAACTCCTCTTTTTAATATTGAGCAGAGATATTCAATGGGGTTAAGGTCTGGAGAACACGGTGGTCAGGTCATGAAAGTTTCCACACCGAATTCCATAGATTCAAGAAAGGGTGCAGTCGCTCCTAACAAAATGGGATGGTACATTGTCATTTATAAAAATCATCTGAAAGCGACGTGACAATTGTAGGTCATCTAGCCATGTCGACAAATGATTATCCAAAAAGGCCGTGTACGCATTGCTGGTAAGCTTTAAAACATCTGGCGCTCGGAATGGTCCAACCAACTTATCCTCAATGATTCCAGGTCAAAACAAGATGCCCCACCTCTTTTTTGGCGATGAACTCTGTAATGGGTCGGAGTTCTCTTCGGGTTTCCGGACTAATAAGTGTAACTGTGGTCTTATCCCAAAATAGGACTTGTTGGAAATCCATTTTCATGTAATTCTGTGTCCAAGCCATTTGTTTTTCCCTAAGTTGTTTCCTCAATTGAGGCATTGGAAGAGGTTTGATGTTCTTTGCAATCTCATTCAACACATTGTATCGGGCGAGCGATTCCAGCGTTTGCAAAAACGAAAGCACTGGTGCTGCTTTTGTTTTGGTTAACTTCCCTGCGAATTTTACGTATATCTCGATCTAAAAGGTTCATCCTGATGCCCTTATTTTTCTGGATTTGGTGTTCCGATTGTTCAAGAATGCAGCCAAGGCTTTTGGATTCCATTCCAGATCCGTGGCTTAATTTTTAATGAACAATTCTTCTGCGAGTCCAGCATCTATGCTATGCTTTTCAATAACGTTTATTCACCTGATTTTTTGGCATTGCAACAGATCTGCAATAAAGTGAGTGACAGTAAAATTTCTTTGGTAATAAATACAATTCCATAACTTCCTGAATGTAGCATGGATGTGAATAACATTTTGGGAAATAACTAAACTAAAAGGAATCCATTAACTTTACATGTTTATGTAACATATATTAAGGGGAATATTGATATTTTACTAATCTGCAATAAAACGATTGATACAGTTTATATATATATATATATATATATATATATATATATATATATATATATAGGGTGTCAGAATCTGATTAAAAGAAATAAAAAAAGGTTCGTTCGCAAATATGGGAGTTAAATACAAATTTTTATTTAAAAACTATACATACATATTCCAAAGACGAATCAGTGATTGACTAAAATCCGACACAAATCATCAGCGTCACGCTGAAAGAAGAAAAACAAACAGAAAAACAAATGGGAAAAAACGTTTGTTTTTCCTATTTCCACGTGACGCTGATGATGTGTATCAGATTTTTGTCAGCCACAAAAGCTTGTTCTTATACAAAGAAACCGCTTGTTCGACTTTGGAATATATATGTATAATTTTTAAATATATAAGTCGCAATGACAACGTAACACGTGCCTATTGATGTCTGTTGTATATGTACCTGCGCTATACTTTGGTGGCGTCACAAAAGTTTCAATAAATAAATGACACTGAGAATAATCTGATACGTTATTTCCACTGCTACAAAATTGGTTCATGGTGTAGTGTTAGAGCCAATATAAGATACCAATAAGTCTAGCCATACTGATGTGTTGAAGAGACAATGAAACACGTGTCTGTGAGTTCAAAGTACTTGATAATTCAAACAATAATAACAGTAACATTAACGATAATAATAACAATAATAATATTTGTCAGTTATGTTTACGTAAAGAGTACATTTTGGTAAAGTGTTCGTTAAATAATTCTTTTTTTTTTAATTAAATAAATACAAAATTCAATTTACTCTCATACGCATGAATGAACTATCTTTAATTTTTATTGGAAGAAATACGAATGAAAAGATAGCTATGTCAATTCGTCGGTGAACTTTTGAAACGCCACTGACGAATTACTGAGGCCTTTGACCTTGAATAGATTCTTTATTTGTGATCGTTACTTAATGGAATTTTAACATAAAACTAGCAGGGTAAACCGATGTTGCCCGGGATTAAATGATGCGCAACAAATATTTCACACTCCTATATTTCTATGGCCATCAATATTGATGAAATCACTCATTTTTCAATTAAATCGATTGGTTGCTTGCTCTAGTCGGGAATCCATCGCGGCTCAACGGGCGAAAGTTTCACATGCCCCTCGCAGTTACTTACTTCACAATACATTGTAGTTTACCCTGCACTGTAGATAATCTACTGTTGATTTTATAAAATTATTTTCATATATAATAGCTTGAATAAAAAATTTAAAAGGAAAATAACATTGTCCAATTGTGGTTTAAACAGAACATTCATTTTGAACGCGCCCCTGTCATATCAAAGTACTTACTAGTTATTTTAGATGTCGAGCCTTTCGGCTTGTGTGGTAATTGAACTTCTCAAATGCCCTTGAGGTGTTAGGTTGTGTAAGGTGTTTACTTTGATCAACATCCTCTGTTCTTTCTTACATCGGATTATTTCCATTATCAATTATCGATAATTATCAAAACCTTTCCAAGAATACTGCCAGGCATATAAAGTGCATACGTGTGAATTTTCATAAAGGTCAACCCAGCCATTCTCGGGTCCAAAGGGAACAAACTAACACACACACACACACAGACAAAGTAGTAGAGATAACAAAGACATTGAAGTTTTGTTTGCAAAATGGAACAGCTAACCTTGGCTTTTTTCTCGCAGGATATCTCAACGAAAAGTATACATCAACAAATTTTCAACTCTACTGGAATTGAAGGAGAACATGAAGTCAGGGAACTGAATCGTCATCAAGTGAACTGTTATGAATATTTTCGACAGGACACGAATTTGTTAAGCTGAAAATGAAGACCGTTTAAAAGATGCTATTTTTCATAAATAATTCCTTTTACACCTCTGTTTCTGATTCTCATCAAGCGGATAAAAACATTTAAAATGTTTATATGAAAAGGAAACGAATATAATCTATTAGACAATTCCCGCCGTCTGGAATGTTTTTCTTCTATTTTAAGAACTTCTTTTCGTCTTCATTCATTTTGAAACGTGATTGCCAGGTTATTTTATATAATTACAAGAATATTTACCCGGCGTTGCTCGGTGTTAAACATAACGTTAAATTCCTTAAAAAGATGAAGTAAAAAAACGATAGAAACTGAGACATATGCATGCGAGTACAATGTTTTTTTTTAAACAGGTCGCTTCTTGTAAGTAAAAAAATACTCGAGCTGATATCGAAATCAAAACAGACAGTGAGTCGAGTACAAAAGCCATTAGATCAGACTGTCACGATATTCAAAAAGTGTTCAAAAATCTCGTGAAACAATTGATAAACATAAAAATCCGATTACTCCCGCCAAGAACCAATTTTTCAATTTTTACCCCTTAGCAGCACTTCTGGACGAAAACGGATATAAACGTTTTCCACATATCTCGATACCCTATACACCAAACTTCAAGTCTATAAGTCAAAAGTTCGTTGAGTATATAGGTTGAGAAATGTCCTCAAACACACACTTCTCGCTTTTATCGATATATAGATGATTACGAACATTGACAGGAACTATATTCTTGCAGTACAATAAACCAATATTGGCTTCGAGCAATTAAATATGTTCTATCCTATCCGCATTTTTCTTAATTAATTTTTCATAATAATGATAATGATAACAATAATAATGAAAACATATTAATAACGGCGTAAAAATCAATAATAATAATTATTAATTTAATTATAATTATTGTGAGAGCATATTAATTAGAAACGTAATAAAGGGAAAGGCAAATTAAATTGAGTAATTTTTATTAATTACGTTTCTTTTCAGTCGGATCAAAAATGCATCTCAAATGAAGAGTTCAACTTGGCGTATTTCACACTGACATAGTTTACTTTTTCCATACTATAGACTCTGGGTTTCTATCACAGGAAAGCAATTATTGATTTTTTTCACATTAAAAGTTAACAAGCAACGATTACTCATGTGGAACTCTATTCCGTTTGCCTGCTTTCCAGCTGACTACAATCTGATTGTCTTCAAGTTCAACGTGAACAAGTTCTTATTGAACCGTCCCCCTAAGTAATCCAAGTTACAAAATTCCCACTAATGTCTACTACGCTAAAATCACAATGACTAATGTATACCCATTAACCCTTATCCTTGAGTGGCCTCTGGACCTTGATAAGTGGTGACCCCCATGTAAAAAAAAAATGCTTGTTGCGTTTTTTGTTTCACCTTTGTAAAGTGGTCACCTTAAATAAAGCATATTGCTACTGATGCGTAATGAGCTACTGTGGTATTAGTCAATTGAGCAAGAAGATATCTGTTCACATTACTGCATGTTAGTAGGGTCAGGAAAAAGAGAGGCAGAAAGAGCAGTCCAAAAACAAGCGGTTCAAGTGTAACAGAGACGCTGACGCTGAGTAGCAGCAGCAGTCTATGCAAATGGTCGAGCCAGTTCGCGGTGTAACGTGAAAACAGATACATATTAAAAAAACACGTATTCGAAGAAGCAGTATTCAGAGGAGTGGTGTTCGAGGTGTTGCTTGTGTTCAGAGAAATACGTGCTCGAAACGTGCCCAAGGCGTAGATTTCGAGATTTACTGAAGACATGAAAGAGCGGAAAAAGACGAGTGACTGGAGAAGTGGAATTCAAAACGAGATGCATAGGTGACGTCAGAGCAGAGACGAAAAGTCACACGCGGCCGAAGGAGATATGAACTGTTTAAATATTTAGAAAAATGCATTGTTGGAAATGTTAAATATAAAGGCTTTTGTTAAAAAAAAAAATGGAAAGTGAGTCGATTTTTTTCCCATCTCCGGTTTCTAGCGACGGAGTCTCCAACGTCATGTGTCCGTTAAAAAATAAGAAAACAGCTGAAAAAGGGTGTGCAACGTTACACTAGGCAAAAAAAGTTATCAGATAAGAATGTTTTCCGTGATCTAGGGACCTTTACAGAGAAATGTTGTAATTTTGCGGCGAATCCAATGAGTCGGGAGTATTTTGTTGCGCACACACAGTAAGTTGATCAGAGTAAATTCCATGGAGGTATTTGTAAAACAAACACAGGAATGAACCGGCGTAGAGATGAGACAGGGACTAGAGCACAGCAGCCTTTTTGGAACGTATTAGACGGTTAGAAACTTTTTGAACACAGTTTAGGGAAAGTCTAGTTTTTGGTGCATCAACATAGATGTGGCAACAACATTTTGTACACGAGCTTATAGTGGCTTTATAGAGACACATGATTCTAGCGGTTGCGAGAAATGTTACAGCCTAGTATAGAAACCGTGCCTGTTTTATGTAAGTCTTGACTGCATCTCTATGTAATTATCGCTTTTCATGTTGCCTAAGAGAAGTGTTTCTATCTTTGTACATATGTGCATTAGGGCACTTGGATTAAATATCACAGCGATTGATTTGTTAAAACTAATCGCCGACCCATTAAGCTTACTATTAAGAGGTAATATTCTTACCGCTCCAGAAATACCTGGTTCCTATACTTGTATAATAGAGCACAGACGCGTGTATAGCAGCAGAAGTAGCAGCAGTAGCAGCAGCTGTATACAAATGGCCGAGCCCTTTGCGGGGTACGTCACAGCGAGAAAGACAAAAATAGACGTGTTACATCCGTGGCTTGAGCGCGACAGGAAAAGATGCGTCTTAAACAAAGACGGATAAAGCCAGATTACCAGGTTTTCGACATGGTAGTGTCTTGTTAAGCATATTGGAGCACGCGAAAACTTTTGAACAAGAAACAAAGCGTTATTCTGGAAGTACTTGTAAATAAATGTCAGTCGTTTCAATTGAAAAGACGAATCGAATTATATTCTTTGTCTATGTTTTCTTTGCGTCTGTCTGCATAGAACGTGTGGGTCTCGAGTGTGGACATATAACGACTACATCTCACCTGTATAAAAGCATACTTTTCAAATGGAGTACTGCTGAAAACACAAGAAAGATGCCATTAATATTGTTCTTTATTTCTTTGAGAGAGTGCAAAATTAAGTCTGTGTTCTAGTGTGATGCTCTTTTCTGTTCTTCACAGTCACTGCCAGGCCTTATATCCATGAAAGATGTTTGTTGAACTCCAAACTCTAAAACCTCTCTGGAAAGGAACTTTATTTTCTTTATGTACCTATGTTCACTTAAAATTAACAGTTTATCCTTAGGTACTTCAAACTGGTGTAACATCACTGTGGAATTTCTCTGAAAATTACAATACGGTCGTCTTCAAATCCAATTTACACAGAGATGGGGATAACTTTTTTTTAATCTAGACTAATGTCCAAACATCTGAACATCTAACATACTGTTAGCACGTCTATTTGTTGTCTTACATGGTTGATAGCTGGTTTGTATTCATACTCACTTGATTACGTCACAAAATAATCACGTTAAAGTAAAAGAATGGATACTCGCTTAATTGCTTGTTTGCATTTGATAAAATGAAAAATGTTACTACCACCAAAATCCCAACTATAAGATATTATTCTGCATCATAGTAACTACGTTAGCTTTCCACCACTTTTAATTTCCTTTTAAAATATACTGTCTAAGAAAAATGAAAAGTATCACTACGCTTTATGTCGTGTATATTAGGACTAGTTCCCGCGCAATATAAACGATCACACCTCTGCAGCACACCTCTATTACACGCATGTTTGCATTGTTTGCATTGTCTTCTGTTTGTCATCCAGGTGGCTCCCATATATTGGCGTTCAATCTTTTCGCAATTCTTAATTATGTCTTCAAGTAGCTGTATTTGCGTTCCGATTAGCATACTTCAGTTTAATGACTCAGTGTGACACACTAAACTAGATGAGGAACATTAAATAAAGATAACAAAGATAAATTAAGCTACAAATGTATTATTAATAAAGATTCAATATCTGTCGGTCTCAACCCTAATCTATACTAGTATTTTTTTATTTTAATTTATTCTAAAGAAAGTAATTGCTCTTTACAGGGATGTAATTGTATTGCCTGTTGAGGCATATTCATAGGAGCATTTTGAGAAATGAAATTTGCAGCAAGATGTTTATTCATATTACATTTAAATCTCTGTATGTTAGTACATCCAGGCAAACAGAGGTCACAGAGAGAATTCCGATGGTTAGCATTTTGAGGAAAGAAGTTATTAGATTAGAAAGACTTCCATCATCTAGAGATCGCAATAGAGCAAGACTATGACTTACCTGATTATTGATTTGGTCCGTTGTATTTACGTCAAAGGGGACACCAGAACGGCAAATTCATCGGCTCATTCTGTTAAAGTATTTGTGAAACAAACACAGGGATGCAATATTAGGGCGATGGGACTAAGGCTTGAGTTTGGTAGATAGTGAAGAATCTACTAAATAACATAGTCTTTTTTTGCAATGTCTAAGAGGGGTCGACTACTTCACTAGCTTAGATGTGAAAGCCCTACTACGTGCATGGACGATTGGTTGCTTTGTAGTGTTATAAAATATTGACAGATATGCGAAGTTTTCTAGTGCTACGGAGGAACTCGTTACTTTTATGCATGAAGCCGAAACTACAATATTACTATCTTTTAATACCATTTCCAAATCACCGTACTATTATAGACAAACGAACTATATTTCAATGCTCAGCTAAATAGGTAGGGGTTTCGTGTAAAATATTTTTTGTGATCATGATACCATGTCCTTGGGAATTACGTTCTCTTTTTTGGAATTATAATTAATGATGGGACGATTCCGATATTTTCCCGATTCTGATACAATTACCGATTCCGTACTAAATTCCCGATACTGATACAATTACCGATTCCAATTTCGATTCTTTATAAACCTCTAAATATTTTACTATAAAAGTGTTATTTCGTCCCAATTACCGTAAAAACACGTGTTAAATGTGCTATTATTTTCTCAAACGTAACATCACACTTGTTAGGGGGTGATCTAAATATTTTAGTCTTATTGGAAGTTTAAACCAATAAATATTTATTATTTTATTATTACTACAAGCCGTGAAAGATGTTTCTTAAACAAAAATCAAATTAGAAAGGTAATAATAGGAATCGGTTTTGGCATCGGTAAATAGGCTCAATTTTTTCGATTCCGATACCCTAAAAAAACTCCTATTTTTCCGATTCCTGAATTCGATTTCGATTAATCGTCCCAACACTAGTTATAATATAGTATCTCTTCTGTCATTCAATGGATTACCATCCCTTTTTTTCCTTTTTTTTTTTTTTTTGAAGTCCAGTGTAGTATTTCTTTTGCGGACACGACACAATCTCTCCAAATATTACCGTCGCAATTTTTAAAGTGAGTCAAATATACGTTGATACAATTTTCTCTGTCATTAAACCCAACTTTGGGGTGTAATGTACGAATTACTTTTTTGTGATGAGATTATTTTCGCATGAATTATGCTTCTCTTATGTTTGCGGAAAGCGGTAATATAGCATCTTCTGTTATCACATGATCACTATCCTAGGCATTATCTGCTTCTTTGGAGGTCATATAACATCTATTCTGTTATTCTGAGATTATTTCTCTATACTTTCCTACACTATGCGAAAGTAGTGTAGTATATGTTTCGTTTTCATGATAATATAATCACAGAATTTACCTTCTTCTTTTACATACAAAAAGATGCTTTCCCACTAGTCGCATATTTTTGTTAGTGTATTAAATTTTACATACGTACAGGAATATTCATTTCAAAATAACTTTGACGACGAAATCTACTGAGCAACTGTTTATGGCATTACGAATCATTTTCATAACACGTGACAAAATGACTAATAAGTATCCTTTGTCGGATATACGATTACAGCTGACCTAAAAGGCCATAACATGTCAATCATAGCGAATTGCCTGCATATAATTCTAAAAACGTACTACTCAAATTAATAGTAAATCTCACTACACAGTGTCACTACGCATGTTTCATTGTCGCTATTAGTTTATAGACTGATTTCGAAAGCTTCTAGTGAATATTATTTCAAAGTTAAGGCTATAATGTGCAAAGAATATATCCGACAGAAAAACTTTCATAGTTTTATCGAATGAAATGCAAAAATTCGGGAGTCCCAATCACACACTTTATTTTTTGAAGTTTCTTCAGTGAGTACGTAGGTTATGCATGTTAGTATTGAAAACTTTATATTATGTGTATCCTTTCTTTTTTTTTTTTTTCGAACTGTTATTTTCATCTTCATAGATGTTGTTTCACCACATTTCGACCAACTCATCCTCTGGCCTTCTTCAGGTGATTAACTGAGACGGGATGGGAATGCTGAGTGTTGTAGATTACTCCTAGTGATTACTTCCTTCTTAGTTATCGTCTCATCAGGTTTTGGCCAACAAATCCTCTGCATGCATGGGATTGAAATACAATACTCTCCTGTCCCTATCTACTGCGCCACGGGCATTGAAAGGCGATCAAGGTTGAATGCTATGGTCTTATAAATAATTTCTTTTTGTCTGGTCCGTACCGAATTGTATTATTTTTTTGTTTTTAATTCTTTTTGGCGCTCTTTAAGATGAGGTTTCATAATTTGTGCATGTATTTTCCAAGGTCTTATCCTCATTTTCATAGTTGTTGTTGTTGTTGTTTCACTACGTTTCAACAAACTAATTCTCTGATCTTCTTCAGATGATTAACCCCGACCAAAATAAAATAACAAAAACAAAAACAAACATAAGCTTCATATTATTTTGCTAATTCCAAGTAACAGTGTATGAATGTAAGATTTTCAGTAGCCAGCATATAGTTAACTTCAGTGATGCGTTAAGGGTTTGACCTCTTACCATCCTTATCATAATTATTCATAAAGAAATCATACTTCCCTACTTATCTTTAAACCTATAATTCTGTATTTGAGAAAACACTTTGTGGGCGTATTCTCGATGTAATTCCATACTTTTGCTTGTTTTAAAGCTGTCACCCAGATAGACGATCATAAAATACAATTCGTCTAGCATAGTCCCCTAACGTGTTGGAAAATTGCTAGAGCGATTTGAGACTAAAGGTAAGCGTTTCAAACTGGTATAAACAACGATGTGTATTTATACATCTAATAATTTCGGGCTCTCGTTTTCAACTAGTATTTGGAGGTAGGAATCACAAAGGTTGATCTTTGAAAAATATTTGGCTCTATATAATGTTATAAATATATATATTGGCAAGTAGTCAGACAATATTGAATCTACATGTGGCGCCTGTGTGTGTGGACAGGAATAATCGTTTCTATTTTATTACTAGCAGGATAACTCGGCGTTAGTGGAAATTAAATAAGGATAAAAAATGTTTTACACTCCAATATTTTATTGTCATCGAAATCGATGAAATAGCCCATGTTTCAATCAAATCGATCGCTTTCCTGCATTAATTGACAGCACATCGCGATGCACCTGGAGGAAGCTTCATGACTTTCGCAGTAACTAAGTTTACAGTACATTGTTATCTACACTGCACTGTAGAGAACTTACTCTTAGTTTTATAAAAAATATATTTTAGATATAATGGCTTGCACTAAAGTTTTAAAATGTAAATTCAAGTATTATGGTCCAATTGTGTTCTAAACAGAAACATTCATTTCGAACGCACCTTTGTCATCTCATAGATCCAACTGTTGATTTTATATGCCTGGCATTACTGGTTGTGCGGTGGTAATAGATTAAATTAGAGTTAAAAATGAAAAAGTAAATTATCATTGTGAAATTGTGCGTTAAACAAAAACACTTATTTCGAACGCTCTTTTCTCATATCAAGAAACCTGCTGTTGATTTTATATGTCGGGCCTTTCGGCTTGTGTTGTAATAAAAATTCTTAAATGCGCTTATGATGTTATGCTGTGTAAGATGTTAACTTTGGTCAAAATCACCTGTTCTTTCTTTCATCGGATTATTTTGATTATCGATTGTCAATATTTATCGAATACATTCCGATACAAAACCTATCTATACAACTGCAAAGCACATAAATACTTTCGTGTGAAATTTCGTAAAAATTAATCCAGCCGTTTTGGAATCCATATGGAACGAACTAAACTTGTATAAACAGCGATGTGTATTTATACATCTAATAATTTCGAACCCTCGCTTTTAACTGGTATTTGGAAGTAAGTATCATAAAGGTTGATCTTTGAAAAATATTTGGCTCCATATAATTTTATAAAAGCTTCTTATCAAGTTAGTAGTGGATAATGATAAGCCTTAAGTGCTGCATTTAAACCGGTAGAGAAATCAGCATAAACGCGAATGCCTTGGGTTTATTCTTTTTATACAGAGTACTGCACAGTAGCTATGCTTCACTCTTTATAAAATACTGGTTCGCAATAATCGGTCAAATTCCTCGGTTATTATTCTAATGAGGCGAAGGGTACATTCTTTTTTTCCATAAATATTGACTGGGCGTTATCTCTTAGTTCAAATCTGCCACTTTTTACATCAAGCAAGGCACAAACACACACTAACAAAGTTCCTTATATTTAATAGTAGGCAGAGATATATAAGGATATTATTATTAATGGAGCATGATTAATTTTGGTGTGATTATTTTTTAGTCTATCACGATTACTTTTAAAATAGAATTTGTATTCTACCACAATTTAATTTGAGACTTAAAAGCCTACGATCTTTATTTGTGAAATATAATTTTCAGATTATGACAATAATTATTTTATAGAGCATTTTTAGTCGGTTACGATATATTTTTTAATAGTATTTTTAGTGTAGCACATATCAAGTTGAAATAGTTTTTAGTCTAACAGGTTTCCCTTTTATCATAGAATTTGTAGTCGATCCCGTTTATGTTTTAAATGGCATTGTTAGACTATTGCGATTTTATTTGAATAGCATTTTGATTTATATATTATTATATATTATTTAATTTGAATTCATTATTGAGATGAGTATTATTTATTAATCTATTTATTGCCATTGTCAGGTGATAACCGCGACGGATAGGAACTCTGAATCTCCTAACTGCATCCTCAACAATTACTGCCTTCTACAGTTGTAGTGGGACGAAAACAACTATGAAAGGCAGTATGCTCTAAGTATGAAGTTAGGAGATTCAGAGTTCCTATACCATCGCGGTTTCAACCTGATGAAGGCCAGAGGAATAGTTGGCCGAAACGTTGTGAAAAAACAACTAAACAGATGAGGATAATAGTCCGCAATAAAATAATTATTTTTATTTATCACGATTAAGTCAATCACGATTGTTTTTCAAATAGCATTTTGGTCTAGACGATGTAATTTTAAATGGCATTTTAATCTATTAAGCTAAAGTTTGAAATTACATCTTTAGTCAATGACTATCTACTTTGAAATTGCATTTTAGTTTATCAATCTTAAATTTGAAACTGTAGTTCTAGTATATTACGATTTCATTGTAAATCGCAATCTTGTTTATTACACTTAAGTTTGAAATTACATTTTTGTCTATTACAACATATTGTGAAATATAATTTTGAAAGATTGAAAATAGGATTTCCGTTCGTATTTTACGCCTCGATAAAATAACAGTTTAATCTATCTGCTTAAAATTAAAATAGCGTTTTAGTCTATACTGCTTAATTTTAAACTAACATTTTCAATAGTTTTGAATCCTTAAGTTTGGAAATAGCATTTTAAGTCTTTCAAACTTTAAATATTTTCGTTCGTCTTTTAAATTTCAAAATACCATTTGTATGTGTCGGTCTTGCTTACCTTTCTTATTTTTATTATCATCACTTAAGGTTTTGATAAAATGACTACATATAACTAATATCCGCTAGTGTTTCTTTTTTTACATGGGGGTCCCTTTTTGTGCATATTACCTTTGGATAACATTACTGTGCTCTTTTCATAAAAATCGTTATTATATTAGAAACTCGAATTGCACAGATTTTTAAACAAATATTATTTGTAAATCCAGTTATGTTTTTTTTATTGCATCTTTTGTTTCTATTTTACTTCCATAAATTTATTTCCATGTTTCTAGCTTGTTAGCGCTATCTCTTTTTCTAGCTCTAGCTAATAAATCTATCTACACGATTTGCTTTGTTAGTCTCCTAGTCTGTCAAAAGTCGGTTTTATCCATCTTTGTATATTCCTATTGAATAGAACTCTTATTACCTCAATGGCGAAGGTCATTTTTTAGGGTCGAATTTGTCAGATTGTCAATATGTTTCTTTCTTTGTATTCAATTTAGTATCCATATTTCTTGACCAATTGTTATCACACATAATTAAGATGGAGGTCCTTGTTTAACTTAGAGCTTACTTATATTTTGGATATCGAAGTAAAAGTTCAAGATAAATTTCACGGAAAATTTAAAGTAACACTTTTGGGGATTACTCTGATTTTCTGTATTGCAGAAATTTACTACCAAACATGTATTTAGCCAAAGAAGGATTGCATGTTATATGGCTTTGACTTTTGACTTTGATATCAGGAATTTCGGTCGAGGTAGAACCTTTGCTTGAATTTTAACTGTAATTTTCTCAAATCATACTTTCTGATACAAGAATACAACATTTAAATTAGGTAAATCGTATTTGAATGATCAACATTCAATGACAAAACCTCGGGAGTGATTCATACAATATGGAAAAGTAAAACCCAGAAAAGCCTTTAGCCCATCCTTACGTTGTCAGGCTGAGGAATGCAGTCTGACGATTAACTGATATTCTTGTTTAATATACGTACTAGCATGGAAACTTGAAACTTCTACACTTCCAATACTTTCATTGTCCTCGAAATTAATGAGATCAACCATTGTTCAACTAGTCAGCCCAATTTTTAAAAATATTGACGATCGGTCTCTGCATCTCAGTACAGACTAATTAGCCTATTGTGTCTTACATCTATATTAAATAGAGAAATTATCAATCACCTCTGCAAAAAAAACTTATTCAGTGATAAACAATATGGTTTCTGTTTCCTTCGTCTCAGTACAGATCAAATAGCCTACTGTGTGCATTGAATCCATATTAAATAGAGAAATTATCAACCACTTCTGCAAAAAGAAAATCGTACTCAGTGATAAGCACTATGGTTCCTGTCCTACGAGATCTACAGCTGATGTATTGTTTCTAATTTTTCTTAGAATCAGTGAATCTATCGAATAGGGGTTTCTTTCTAGAGCAATAGCTCTTTATATATCAAAGATTTGATAGGCTTAAGCATAAACATATCGGCTATAGAGATCTAAATCACAAAATATCCAGATATAGAATATCTTGAAATGTCTTCTCAGCTATCGAATTTTTTCTCTGATAGTTTTATACAAGTAGTCAGTTATTTACACAAGTCCGAAGCTCGAAGTATCAACACATGCGTATCTCAAAGATTCATTCTGACCTTAAATCTCTTTCAATTATCTCCCAAACCATATTCTATGTCCATTCATTGACATATGCGCAGATGACATTACCACTTATGCAAATACTTTGAAAGTCAGCAACGACCAAGATCCTGAGTGTCTCTCCTACCTTGAACACGTGGTACAATGGGGCAAGAGACAGCTCGTTAATTTTAATGCATCAACAACCAAGTTTCTATCGTTTCACCACGAATGCTATGATTCCTATTTAGCCTCTGTTGGAATGAATGGCTTTCGTCTCAAAGAAGCGACAAGCTTCTTGTACTGACTTTAACTCCTGACGTGAAATGGAAGACTTGTATCAAATCAATTGCTAAGGATGCTAGAGAAAAGTTACGTCATTCTACGCTCTTGAATGTATATCATTCTCGGTGCAAATATCTACCTGCATAAAAGTCAAATACGTGCTAACATGTAATATTGTTGCCATATCTGGTGAAGAATTTCTCGGAGCACTCAATCCTGCCTTGACAGTCTAAAATCGGCCTCAAATGTGATTCCCATTTACTCATCTCTGACACTTTTTTTCCACAAAAAAGACGCTGTGAGCCTAGTTCTGCTCTATCGTTATATTCATAACAAGTGCTCATCTAACCTTCAATATATAGTGTCCCTGCCAAACATTCATAAAAGTTCTCGTCTACCTACAACCACTATCAACAATTTCCACCAAATCCTATATGTGCCTGAATTCCACAAACAAACTTATTTTCCAGAACAGCTAGCCTGTGGTCGTCTTCAAGTCCAATGTAAACAAGTTCTTGCGCCGTCCATTTAAATAGTAAATTACAAGCTCATTTTCGTCATTAATGATCACGACGTCGTTGCCTCAATGGCCATCGTACACTCATTAAGCTTTCAGATCTTGATAACTTACTCCCTTGGTGTACCTGCGAGTGTTTTTCCGTAGGTTTTGTATGCGCCTGATTAGTATCAGAAATCGATAATCGAAAAAATATCTGATAAAAGAAAATTCGATTTCGACTAAAGTTAACGCTTTCATACAACCTAACATCACAAATTCATCTGATAGATTTTATTACCGCAGAAGCAGAAAGTCTCAGCTTATGAAATCAACTATACTTTTTATTTTGTAAGACAGGGACGCGTTAGAAATATATGTCTTTTTAGAGCACAATTGATCCATTACTCTTATTTTTTCTACGAGTAACCATAACTAAAGTTATTAGGTGAAAATAATTTCATAAAATCAATAGTTATTATTTTATAAAGCGCGTTGGAAATGAATGTTTCTATTTAAGGCACAATTGAACCATGGTACTTGACTTTTTCATTTTAACCTTTTAGTGAAGCCATTATTTAGAAATAATTTTATAAAATTAACAGTATTTTCTCTACAGTGCAATGTAGACTACAATGTATTGTCGACTAATTCACTTTGGGGGGTGCATGTGAAGCTTCATCCCGGTACGGTAATTTCACTGACAATAAAAATATTGGAGCGTGGAACATTTGTTGGTCCTCATCCAATCCCGAATCTCTCCGCTATTATATATATAAGTACCGGTTTGTCGTTTGACATTTCAAGTTCTTTCCCCTTTCACGATTTTGTTTCAAATAGTATCTTATTTCCTTTCTTATTGCCTTAAGTTTTCAGTAGGCCTTTTTGATGTTTGCTCAGCTTCAATAAGAACGTGTTTCATTTCGTTATGCATATAGTTGAGATATCATTTTAAACTATCTCAAAGGATTACGGTTGATATTAAATTTTCAACTTGCTCTCAGGCTTAAATTCTAAATAGAATCTAAGATTTGCTACCATGCTAAAATTTGAAAGAGAATATTCGACTTGTTGCTACGCTTAAATTTAAAAGAACTATTCAAACAGGTTAACTTTCAAATAGAATATTAGGCTTACATTCAGGAATAAATCTATATATATATATAAAAGTGAAAGTGTCTGTCTGTGTGTCTGTGTATCTGTGTGTGTGTCTGTGTACATTTCCCTACGCAATAACTCTGTCAATTTTTAGTCTACAGACTCGAAATTTGATATACAGGTTACTGAGATTTGGAAAAATCGATGTGATCTGTTTTTGGCCAGAAATTTGGCGATTAAGGGGTCAAAGTTCAACGATTTGACCTTTGAAAACTGTACCCCACTCCTCCGACAATTTTGGGTCTACGCACTTGAGATTTTATATATAAGTTCCTTGAACATGGATCTAACTTAATAACTTGATTTGAGCCCAAAACAATAAATTTTAAGGGGTCATAATAGGGGTCAAAGTTAAAAAAATTGACCTCAGCGGTCTCTTCCAAATTACTCAGATAATTTCTGGTCTAAATATGTGAAATTTTACATAAAGGGTATTCAGAGATAGGGCAAGCGTTTTCATCAGTTTGAGTGAAAAAATTTTAGTTACTAATATATAAATGTATGTATGCATGTATCTCTGTTTGCATGCCTGCCTTAAACTTTCAATAGAGGCGACGGATTTTACCAAGATCAGTATCGTTTTTAAGTCCCATCTTTCATCGAAAAATTGGCTGAAAACATTAATATTTCCCATTCAACTAGGCACTTTTCTATAGGGGGGTCACTTTTTCCCCCGATATTTTTGAAAGTTATTCTCTCCTTTAGATTGTCTAGCTTTAATTTTAAATATGTCGCTTTCGGTTTGGCGGTGGTCGTAACAGCATAAACGTTAGGTTTTACCCCGTTCTTTTCCTCCTTTGCTGTACGGGTTCGAGCCTGCCTTCCTACTACCATTTTTTTTCTTTTGCTCAACATACACATCCAAACACCCGGGCAACGCCGGGCGCCCATGCTAGTTTGAAATAAAATTGTTTATCTTAGTGGTGCTTAAATTTGAAAAAAAAAAAAAAACTGCCAGGTTACATTCGAAATTGAATTTTTGAATTGATATCTAACTTAAATTTAAAATGCTATTTTCAATTTGCAATCAGACTTAAATTTTAAATAAAGTTTTCGAATCGCTGCCAAGGTTAAATTTAAAGGTGATCTTTTTTTTATTTCCTATCAGGTCTAAATTTTAATATGAATTTTAAACTTGGTATCAGACTTAAATTGATATTATTATTATTATTATTATTATTATTATTATTATTATTATTATTATTATTACTATTATTATAAGTAGTTGCTGTAGCAGCATCATAAGTACTTATGTGACAGTGTTAATAGCAGAAGTAGAAGCGGTATGAGTAATATTATTATTAGTAGTAATATAGTGGTAATATATGTTATTATTGTTTATTCACTAGGAATTCTCTTGAAACTCACAATCAATGATTACTCACTGAAAATAAGAGGTCATGTTTCCTGGAACCAAAATGACAGCAAGTTTCCTCAGATTTCCAGTACTCTCCACCTCTTTCGATAACAATTGCAAAGGAATGTATAGCACTGATAAAAGCCACTAACCATTGATTTCTTGTTGGCAACGACCATTATTCTCCTTTATGATTTAGCTAGCTATAATCTTATCCCAAATCCTTGTAAAGTCCATATTCTTCCAGTAAAAGTCTAGTTAGTGTTCTCCTTTATCGGTTTTTCTTTTCTGCTTTAAATTTCACAATTATTTATTGTGGTATAAGCAGAGGCTTATGCCATTCGAGTAATGTGGGGAGGACAGTTTATGAAATTCCTTGCAGTTTCAATTCTCATATAGTCGTGTCCTTTCTATGTGTTTTTGTTGTTGTTGTTGTTGTTGTTATTATTATTATTATTATTATTATTATTATTATTTTTCAACTGCCATGTGACTGATTAACGTTTAAAGTTTTATTGGGTTACTTTCCAAATTCGAGTATTTACCATAAGCTTTCAGCTGTTTTCATTATTACCATCCGTTGTATAGTCTCGGTTATCGTTTTGATTCCAACTTCTGTCTTCTTATTTCTAGATTTTCCGATGCTGTTCCTAGTGTTCTACGATTGTTGGTATTATATTAATATCTCCATGCTCCATGTTTCTTTCAGTTTTCTGGCAAGTTTCGTCTACTTCTTTCGTTTATATGTATCCATAGTGTTTAGTTCTTGGTCTGGTAAGATTTACTACTTGTCAATTATTTTTTTTTATTCCTGTTAACGCTTAGTCTAATGTTTTTGATAAGCTCATTTTTCTAAGCTTCCATGTCCTCGAGGATTTTGTAATTTTCCTTTTTCAGTACCCTCTCCTGCCATGTTTGTGCCATCCTAGCATGTCAAAAATATTGAACCCGTCTGCATATAAAATATAAAAGTCATTTGCACAGTTCCCAGTGTATTGCCTTTCTCACAGAGTCGTGTCTTTTCTCGTATTCTTTTGAGCATAGTTTTCGGGAGTCAATTATTATGTAACTACCGCTTAATTCTCTTAGTCAACAAATCTGTATTTATAGTTTTCTTGCGTGTTGTCAATGTCAACGTCAATGTAGCAAGCTCTAATCGCATTTTTTCAATGCGGAGTTTTGTAACGGTTCTATTTTTATGTTACAATGCCCCTTTTATTGCCACGTCCAGGTATTTCCATGTATCTTCTCTTGTAATTTTTATAAATCGTGTATGTAGTCCTTTCCTGTCCTACTTTTCTATTTGTCCTGTTTTTGTTTTTTGTTTTTGTTTCGTTTGTCTTAGTCCTGTTTCGGTTGACTCTATGTGCTTCTGACTGCATTTCTTGTATCAAACATAGAGTCATCTTAACTTACTAGTCCACGTCCCCATTATATTCTTTTTCATATAGAGTCGATCAGTACACTCCCTCGTGTATATTACGTTGTTCATAGTCACTAGTGTCCTAGTTATTCTGGCCAATATGCCTAAGTTCTTGTTTTGTCCAGTCCAATGGACAAGAATATCTGACCAGTTGTACAAGGCAGTAGTTGGTATTTTTTAGATTTCGACTATACACTATATTTTCTAAACGGTTTCTTGTTCTTGGTAGCTCTTTTCCAGTCTTCTTTTTCATTTCTGCTTATGTAACTGTGTCTCTTGCTAGAACTCTGGTATAGGGCTAAAGGGTAATAAACAAAGGGAACACAGGATTTTTAGGAAAACACATGTATTCACATATATTACAGGCAAAGCGAATTAAGCAATACCATTCCTCAATGGTAGGGCTTTTGCACACGACCTTCTTGGCTGAGTGCCAATCTCTAACTGCCGGGCACCGGTACTCGATACCGGAAGTGATGTTACCAGAAGAAGTCACGTCATGAGATAGTTCATTAATCCCATGGAGGGGCGTTTCAAAAATAATCATAGATATCATATTAGTCAAGCGATCTCATCTGGTAATGTTGCAGATGCATGTTCTCTGATGTCTCCAGATTATTCACCTTTATTTCTAGAACACATTTCCATTTTGAATTTCCAGCTGAAAGTCTTGGTTAGGTCCGTGAGGTTTTTCCACTCCTTTTTTGAAAAAATAAAAACAATTTTCAGCCATTCATATACATGAAATAGTTAAACCTTTGTTCTGCGTCCGTAAACTAGTATCTTATTTCTCAAGTATATTAGTTAATAATAGTATGGTCATGATAACAAGTAGTGCTGACTCCTTTGAATAGGTTTCCCCGTATTTCATCTCACCTAAGGGGTTTCTCCATCATTTCATTACCAGCATCCATGTTCCCTTGTCTTTAATAATTAAATTAGGAATTATGTACACCCTTAATCATGCTTAGGGGAATCTATCATAGGTATTATTACAGTCGATCCATGCCATAACTATGTTACTTTTCTACTTTTTACACAGTTCTGTATCTTATGATTTATGTATAACGGACAACGTGTCTGTTTTTTTTCTTTTTCTTGCACCCTTTCTTCTACTACATGGTATATTTGTTTTTTTCAGTGGTGTCGTTAGGATTTTTCAAGTGGTTGCTCAAGAGAATTTCAGTCTTTACTTACTCAATGTAATAACAATGTACGATCGTTCCCTTTTCAGTGTCTTTTTTATTAGTGTAGTTTTGTTTTGTCATCCAGTTTTGTATGCCATTTCTAGATATATTTACACGGCGGAACGATAAGATTGTCACACTAAAAACACGACATAATTTCATTTCTGTTTGATGAAATCTATTTTCTTTTTTGTTGCAAACTATCTACTAGTTGATGCAAACCATCCACAAGTTGTTGAAGACCAACAACTAGATCATCTACTACATGATTACCAGTTGTACTAGTAAAAACCTCAACAGCAATTGGAACCTTCTATCATGTCTGAAAGTAACACAATGTTCAAAGAGAAAAATTGGAGATACGCCACTGTACAACTCATGCTCTCTACCAATCCGAGTTATTACAAGAGGACCATTGCCAGCACCTTTAAAATGCAAATCCCGACGGTTCAACGCTTAAAGGCACACCTCAACGAAGTTTCCGGTCATGGTTATGGTTTTTTGCGTGGTTTCAAATGAGGGTTACATCATGTCATCTCACATCTTCGAAGTCGGCTTGAAAGCCAACAGCAAAGTGTATGTGGATGTGATTAACAGTTTTGTGATCCCTTGGTGCAATCAAGTGCCCGCTGTTATGGCCTGGGTGTGGCAGCAGGATTTGCGCCGGCCCACAACTCCATAGAGACCTAGACTTAGCTTCGGAAGGAGTGCTACAACTTTGTATTTTTCTCTCACTGTCCCCTCCTCCCCGACCTGAACCCGCTGGACTGTCATTAGTCGAAAACATAATCAACATGACCTGCCACAACACCAAAGCAAGTCTGATCGCCACAATCCGCTGAGTATTCAGCAAGCACCCGTTGATGCTTGCGGAGAAGGCATACTTCAAGTTTCGGACCCGTATGAAGGCGGTGATTTATACTGAAGGCGGCTACATCGAATAAGTGTAAGCTCTACTACATAATCACTTACTTGAATGAATTTTTCAATAAAAAAATGTATTTATCGTTCCACCCTATACTCGGGTTTTGCACGTGAAATTTTATTAAACGGCATGCATGCATTCTAACTTGGCCTGGTGCGTTATAGTTTGTATTATTTTTTCTAAAGAGGTCATTTATTATTATTATTATTATTATTATTGTTATTATTATTATTATTATTTACTCACTGGAAGTAGTCACACAGGTCATCATCAAAGATTTCTCTTTGATAACAACTTTTGGTATTCTCTGGAGTCTGAATGATAAGAAGTCTCCGCAGATTTCCAGTACTCCCTACCTCATTCGATAAGCTTTGCAGTTGAATTTGCGTTACCGCATCAACTGCTCATCATTGATTTCTTATTAGAAGTGAACATTTGTCTTCACTGGCATTTGGAGAACAATAAGCCTTCCCAAAGTATCAGTCCTCTTTGTACTTATCCAGTGGAAGGTTGGCTAGATGTTTTACTCCTCGGTCATTCCATACTTCTTGATCCCCCTCACTTATTTCGTATGACAGTTTGTCACACAAAAATGACTGGGCGTATGGAGGTGTTAACTTGCAATAATGCAGTTTCAGTTTTTATGTGTCTAGCATTAATACCGTCGGCTTTGGATTTCTGCCCATTAACCGCTACTCTTACAACACTGCTAGAGAGAAATGACATAATATTGGAAAAAAAAACATTTCCAGCTATACTATTGCTAGAAATCTTGTGAAGCGGCCCTTCATTCCATACTCTATTAAAGGTTTTTCATATGTCATGAGCAATTGCTCTAGAAAGGAAGCCTCTGCCGAGAGATTCACTAATCATATGAGATAGAACCGTTAGAATATCTGTTATAGATCTAGTAGAATGGAAACCATATTGCATGTAATTTATAAGGTTATTTTGCTGAGGCGGTTGATTACATCTTTATTTAGCACTGATTCAAGCAACCTGCTCATGGTGCAGAGGATATTTATTGGTCTGTACTGAGAGGGAGATGACCAATCACCTGAATTCTTAAATATAGGGCATACTGATAAGGTTTTCCAGGGATTTCAGAAGTAATTCTTCTTAAGACAATGCTTAAACAGCTTTGTAATTATGGGAGCTAGTTCTGGTTGAAGCTTTTTCAACACTATAATTGGAGTGCAGTCAGGGCCAGTTGCTTTACTAGAATCCAGGTTTTTGATTAGCTTGCCAACATCACGCACAGATATTTTTATGTCGCAAAACGTGTTTTCTGATACATGAGGAAATAGGGGCGTGACTATCCTAATCGGATAGGGTAAAATTAGCTGCAAAGTTCTTGGCAAAGAGTTTGGCTCAGGTCCATTGGTGATTGTTGGGATAGAGCACACACTTCTGTTCAAGATTCTGCTTGCTATTTGCGAAAACTGGTGGAAACCAAGCCGCTGCTCAGTTACTTTGAACTTGACGGACTGAGCATACAAATCTCGCGTTCTTTATTACTGTTTTACAGTGGTTGCTGACAGTCCTTAAGGTGGCTGTATTTTAGTACATCTATTACGTTGAAAACAATGAAAAAAGTGATTTCTGTGCGTAATGGCAACAGCACATTCTGGAGAGAACCACGGCTCTCTGTTAGGTTTTGCTGGGAATTTCTTGATGGTATGAAGCGATCTATATATACAATTAACCATTCCGTCAGGTCTAGTTTGGAGAAAACTGTCTAGAAGACTTGCATACTGACCGTCAGTGTTGGGCAATCGGGTGGGCTCGTGAACAATCTGAGTGAGGTCATAAGCAATGGAGAAAACATGATAGAATCTCCTCTCATTATCTGTCTTGTTTGAGTTAACCATTTTACATTGTTAACTTTGAAGTCTTCGCAGACGTGAATACTAGCCGAAGGATGAGCAGACAATATGTGGTCAATTTTCTAAGATATGCTCTTAAAGATAGTAACTCTGCTGTTCTGGGGGCGATAGAGGGCAAATGTAAACGCAAATGCAATCTGGTAGACATAGGATAAATTAGGATCTTCTCTGGTAATGTCTCTACTACATGGAAAGTCATCTTTAATGTAGGCACATATTGCATGCCCATGACGATCTTATGGGTCACATTTGGATATTAAAGTAAAGTATCCTTTAATTACAAACTCATCTAGGGAAATAGTAGGTTCGATGCCAGTTTTGCTTAAGAAGAATAGGTCTGGTTTAGTCTCCTGTAATTGGGTTTCAACCTCTGAAATGTAGACCCCTGATGTTGGAGAATGATACACAGTAGTGAAGGTCTACGTTGGAAGTTGGAGACCTGGTTTTATTCATGTATTTTTTTCTGGAAACTTTTTATGATTGAGTTTTGGTATTTGTGGAACAAGTCGACAGATTGGTTAGTGCCGGGCAGAGAGAGAAAGTAAGGGATAAAAAGAAGTGAAGAAATATTTTTTGTATACCAAGATACTGTAAAGCCTTAACAATTACACACTAATTTTGGCATTGATTAGCTTGGCAACATCACGCACAGATATTTTATGTCGAAAAGCGTGTTTTCTGATACATGAGTAAATAGGCGAGGTACTACCTTAGCCGCATAGCGTAAAATTAGCTGCAAAGTTTTTGGCAAAGAGTTTGGCTTTGTCCAGTGCTGAAGAGATTACCTCAAATCCATTGGTGATGGTTGGGATAGAGCACCCACTTCTGTTCAAGCTTCTGTTTGCTATTTGCGAAAACTGGTGGGAACCAAGCCGCTGGTCAGTTACTTTGGATTTAACGGACTGAGCATACAACTCTCGCGTTCTTTATTGCTGGTTTACTGTGGTTGCTGACAGTCTTTAGGTCGACTTTAGTTTTAGTACATCTATTACATTGGAAACAATGAAAAAAGTGATTTCTGTACGTAATGGCAACAGATCATGCTGGACACTGACGGTCAGAAGCAGCTGCATGGTCTAGAATCCATTCACCAAATGTCAATACAGCAGCCCTACTACTTTGCACCTGCTGATAGGACAGCCTACTAAAGTTATTAATCTAATGTTCGGGTTTCTGACTATCAGGCGGATAACGTCAGCCTAGATAAAAAGTTTACCTCCAGCCCCCCTTTTTTAGTTACATGACCATAAGGATAGACATAGAAAATTTTTTTCCAGCATCTCAGGCTACTGTTAATGCAAAATTACTGCCGACCTAGAATACAGCTTTTTTTGTCAGAAAAAGCACTCATTGGAAATAAGGACTGAGAGACAAATTAGGAGAAACGAGAGTTACGGGAGTTGCCTATAACGCACCCACAATGAATTAAAAATATGATAATATTAAGTGTGAACTTTTATACAAGTTCAATTGACATGTGTAGGGGAAAGTATGGCGATAGATTCCCCTCTCACTTACTGAAAATAAAAAAATATTGCCAGACCGATTTATAATATATTAAAACCGATTATACATTTAATAAAACAATTTTAAAAAAGTATGAATTTAAAACTGAAATAAATATAATTAATATTAGCATTCGCACCTAATAAACAGAAATAATCACACATCCACACCTTATCTGCTAAATATTAAGGATTGTCTTTGCTTGAAATAAACCTCAGCAATTAAAACTTTTTTTTAAACATGCCGTGATTACGTGCTATAGTTCCGTAGTTGGATTAGTATTCGTTTTATATTGATGCAAGGTACAGGAGAGGAGGGCAAGAGAACAGAATTATCGGATCTATTTATAGATTTTTAAAATCAAAAATATAAAGTTTTAACTGAAATTAATATAATTAATATTAGAATTGACATATAATAAATAGAAAATATCACAAATTCACAACTTATTTGCTAAAAGCGTAAGTTTTCAGGGCAAACTATTATTATTATAAGTAGTAATGTTATTATTATTATTATTATTATTATTATTATTACTATTATTATTATTGTTATTCTTCTTCTTCTTCTTATTATTATTATTATTATTATTATTATTATTATTATTATTATTATTAACAACAGCAAAAACAACAACGTTCGCCCTTAGTTCACGGACATTTTTAATCACCAACCATTAATGCGCCTTATAAAAGCATTATTAAATCCGAACGTTCGAATACGGATCATTTCTAAATCCTATTCCGTTTTATTTATTTTTACAATCTTTTACATAATTTTACTTCTATTAGTGTATTTCCCTTTCTCTAGCGTGTTAGATGTTCTCATACGATATTATTTTGTTAATGTTGTTTTTTTTTCTGCTGGGCCCGTCGTCTCCAATATATTTGGATGAAAACTTTTGAGTCAGCAACGCGTCAGTCTCCAATAAAACGTTTACCACTTTAAAATCAGGAGAATTAAATGAGCGTATGTTATTTTAGATGCATCAGACTATCGACAAAATATACTTTAGCCGTAAGTCTATCTGTTATGCTTATGTTTATTGGTTAGTAGCATTTATGTTTCAAATAGCATTTTCCTGGGTTTGCTACGCTAAATGTTGAAATGGTGTTTGCTGGAGTTCGTAACGTTACATATGATTTAGTATTTTCCGATGGTTGTCATGCTTAAATTTGAACAAAGTATTCTCATCTTCTCATCAACTTTTGACTTCGAAATAGTATTTTCGGACGTTGGTCACGCGCAAGCTTCAAATAGCACATTCTGTGTTTGTGCGGAAACTCTCCAGATTTAGCTAAGATCTTTATAAGAGAACGAATCCGGTTGTTTTAAATAGCATATTTATCGCGGAACGCACAAAATTGTCGGGGCTTAAGAGTTTTTCTCTGTTCCCTTTCAGTGTTTTTTCGCTCTTCCCCATTTACCATTAATGTGCGGAAGCATTTATGTGGGACTTTGTGGCGTTTTTATAGCATCAATTTAGACATTTTTGCCTTTCATAAGGATTTACTTGTTCGTTTTTCTTCCAGTAAAAAGCCTTAAAATCTCTTTTAAATTGCACAAGAAAATACCAACGTGTGCGTACATATGCTAAAAACATGTTACGTGTCTTTCCATTATTTCCGAGTGCATCATAAGCAAACGCACACATACACACTCACACGTGCACACACACACCTACACACATATATATATATTTATATATGCATATATATATATAAATATATATATATATAAACATGTTACGTGTCTTTCCATTATTTCCGAGTGCATCATAAGCAAACGCACACATACACACACACACACGTGCACACACACCTACACATATATATATATATTTATATATGCATATATATATATATATATATATATATATATATATATATATATATATATATACTATCACCCGACATTGCCTGGTCGTAAGATACACCTAAATACGACATTTTAATTCATGAAGATTTCGTATTTATAGAGACAATTTCTAATCGATGATTATACTAAACCTAATATATAGTAGTGAGATCTAATAAACATATCTATTTATATATATATATATATATATATATATATATATATATATGTGTGTGTGTGTGTGTGTGTGTGTGTGTGTGTCTGTGTCTGTGTGTCTGTGTGATTTGGGTGCCATCAACTGTAATCGAAACTAAAGCATCATCCTCATTCCTTTGCCTCTACATACATATATATATATATATATATATATATATATATATATATATATATATATATATATATATATATATATATATATATATGGTTGCACCCTTTGAGCAAAATAATGTACGAAAAATGTTTAAAATCCATCTTTCATATATCCTGCTTCTTATAGACTAAGTAAACATTTTTATCATAGTCAACCAGCGGTAGTGACTTTTCACTACATGCTACAAATGTTTACTCGGCGTTGTTTTCTGTGCGCAAAACAATCGTCAAACCACACTCGTTTGTTTTGAATTTTGTATAAGAAAGATTTAATGAAGACATAGTCATTTAGATTTCTGGCAAGGCAACAGGAGACACTTAAGCTAAAAATAACACTTAAAATAAAAAAATAAACTTAAGATAAATTCATCCCAAAGCAGCTAAACTGAAGCTGATTTGCAAAGACATTACATACATAAATATCCGTAAATTTGGACTTATTTTATTGGTCTGAAATATATTCTTTTATTTCAAAATTGTCATAAAATTTTAACTAGAGAATAGTATGATAATTATCAAAATGCTTGCACATTTTCATAGTGTTTCGTCTCATAGAATCAAAGATATGAGCATGTCAATATTCAATTTGGTTACGAGTGAATAAAATTATCTAACAATCAACAGGTATGGAAACATGCGATTATAAGTTTTACAAGATATTACTGGCAGTAATATTATATAAGTATAATCCCACCTAAATAAGAATTGATCGATATATTTAATTGTGATTTTCCATGTCTGGCTGACTTTAGCAAATAAGGTGTATACCATTATAACTATTTGCTAATATTTTCTCATCTGAAGAGATGGTAGACATCGAAATCGTATAGGATAAGGAGTTATAATATTTCAAATGTATTCTTTGTCTTACATAGAATAAAAACATCTATCTTTTGATTTGAAATTCAAACATTTCACGTGATATTGTTTTAAATTCATTGAGTGACTAAAATTTGATATATATATATGTATATATATATATATATATATATATATATAAGTGTGTGTGTATTTCCCCCAAACCTCTTGCCTTGATGAACATTTTATGGCTATAAAAAAGTGCCAAAGTAGTCTGTAGATGATGGACGCTTCCTTTAATGCGCGACATGAAGGGCAAATGTCACATAGCCTACTACACGATTAAGCCGATTACTTTTCCAACGAGCCTTCATTTGTTAAATTGCGATCAATAGTCACTGAGATTGGTAACTTATAATATTAAAAAAATTGAAACCATTGCCAAAAGGGAAAATATGATGGAAAAAAAATGAAATCTGCTTCATTAGAAACCTTAACCCTGATCTAATAATTATTAAAAAAAAAAAACATTTTCACCTGGTCAAAATGATAAGACCACTATAATAAAATCGGATAGTTTTGAAAAAATTAATACAAAAAGCTTTCTATGTTACTAAAAGCAATTTATTAGTGGATAAAAAACATCTTACTAAATTATAAATGGCAAAAGGGAAACCATTATTAGAGTTTGAGAGAGGAAGGATCTTTGAGCTTAATAGGGGTGGACTCTTCCATAGATCCATTGCAAACGAAGTGAATCGTAGCAAAACGGTCATCACAATTTTTTTTAATAAATCCAGATTAATATGGGCACAAAAAGAGTCCAGGTCGACCAAAAAACTAACCGACTTAAATGTGCCGCCAAATATCAGACTTGGAATAAAGATAAGTGGGAAAATGTAATTTTTTTCGATGAGAAAAGGTTTAATCTAGATGGTCCAGATGGGTTTCAACACAATTGGCATGATAAAAATTTGCCCAAAGAGACTTTTTTTCAGTTCGGCATAGTGGAGGAGAGTCTTTAATGATATGGGGTGCTTTCTCGTCAGCTGGGACCCTAAAGTTGCAAGTAGTGAAAGGCCGGCAAACATCATTGAAGTACATTTCAATGCTTGAAAATGCTTCTATCAGGACTGAAGGTCCACGTCTGTGTGGAAGAAATTGGATTTTCCAGCAAGACAACGCTGCGATACACACTTCTCGCAAAGCACGAGAATACTTTTCTTCAAATAATATAGAATTGTTAGATCATCCAGCATGTTTTCCGGACTTCAATCCCATTGAAAATCTTTGGGGACGGATAGCAAAAGAAATGTTCAAGGATGTAACCCAGTATGATTCGATAAAGGAACTTTCTGATTCAGTTTTCAGTACATGGGATAAAATTCCTTCGCAACTGATTAAAAACTTAGTCGCAAGCATGCCGAGGAGAATTTATGAAGTAATTTGTAATAATTGAGGCTATACTATAGACACCGCCAAAACTGGGGGAGGGGGCAGGTAAGTACTTTTTGACGGGCCGTCTTTTTTAAAATCTACCAAAAATCAGATAATTATCCGATCAATACGAAATTTTCAGCGATTATTAAGAGAAGAATGAACTTTTTAACAGTGTACTTATAAAACGATATTTATATATATGTTTTTTTTTGCTTACAACCCCCCATTGTTTTGAGGGGGTACAAATATGCTTAAAATAATCATCTGAAACTGAACACAACATATTGTGTTGTTGTAAGGGACAGAATTATAGATTAAAAAAAATTGTTTGCATACCTTATTTTGATTTCTGAATATCAGAACTTCGAGTGTGTTTAATTATCCCGCTTTTGAGTTTTGAAGTGTGAAATTCGGTGAATATGTTAAGTAAAATAATTAATTTAAGTTAAGCAAAAAAAATGTTTAATATTTATACGAAAAAAGCCATTTAAAAATTTAATTAAAAATAGTAGAAAAAGTTTTACGTTATTCTGTTTTGTATATGATAAAATTCAGCGTTTTATCTTTTTGGAAAAAAAAGTTACTGAGAAATAATGGATTTTAATACATGTAATTTCGTTTTAAAAATCAACAACAACTTGATTTTTCGGCCATTTTTGGCGGTGCCTACTATACTAAATACTGAGACCCTTTTTAGTAATTCATAATTGCCTTTTGTTAGATAAATTATCAGTGGTCTTATCATTTTGACCAGGTGAAAATGTTTGTTTTTTAAAATATAATTATTAGATCAGGGTTAAGGTTTCGAATGAAGCAGATTTCATCTTTTTTCATTTCATATATATATATATATATATATATATATATATATATATATATATATAGAGAGAGAGAGAGAGAGAGAGAGAGAGAGAGAGGGTAGCTTGCTAGTTAGATAGATAGATAGATAGATAAATAGAAAGATAGATATAGATAAAGATATATAGATATATAGATATAGGAATAGATATTTCCCCCAAATCTCTTCCCCTGATAAAGGGGGAGGGGACTAAAACGTGCTTCTATAGTTTGAAATGACCTCAAATATCAGTAACGAGTGATTGCATTCCAAATATTTCTCATTTGTCGGAAAAAATGTAAACGAAAATATTCTGGAGGTAACCTTATCGATTTAGTTGATTTCGTTCAGTAAAGCTTATTTCCTTGTGCCGGCATAATAATAAAAAAGAACGCAGCTATTTACTCAGAGGGAAAAGAATATATCGATTAGCGACGCCATATTGTAATGGTAGATTAGCGTTCGTTTATGATGCGAATACCGTTAATTCCGAGAATATGGGAATGTTCAAGGATCAGCCAATCAGAATAGCTGCTATGCCATTATTAAACGTATTTTTACATTTTATTTTATATTCCTGAAGATTAGCAATCACTACGGTGTTGTCATACTGCTCAACTGACACTTATTAACCTTAATACTCGAGTTGACTTTAGACCTTGATAAACGGGGACTCCTTAATAAAAAAAACATATAAGCTATTTTCTTACTAAATTAATGCTAAAATTGGGTGTGAAATTAACTTCCCCTAAATTAGAGCTGATAACATTGTTAGACCGAGTTTTATACATTTTAGATGTCCGTCTTGTGTTGATGCGTCATTCGTCAAGTTCAGTCACCTGGAATGTTCACAAGTTTGTTTCTGTGGGGAGGTGGGTCAGCCTTCTATCAACAACCAAACTAAGTGACATTGTTTGTATTCATCTAGGGTGTTTTTTTTTCTGATTAAGTGGTTTGCTCTTTCACCGCCTACGATAACAACATTGTGGTTTTCGCAGTGTAATTTCCCTTCCTTATAACAACTTAATATCAAAAAGCTTTCATATCGGCGCCTCAACATGATGTAACGACGCACAACATACCGAAGATAATTGCTTTTGTGTAGCGCGTTCGATCTTCGTCACAAGACACAATACTAAGGATTCGTTGAAAACATTGTGAAATACTTACGTGTTTCATAAAAATAGGATATATTTGAAGTTTCCATTAGAGAAATGAAAACGCAGTTGTCTTACGTGTGCACTTAGGGATTTAAAAACACAAACCAAGTAAAATTCATATATTTCTAACCTTTCTGTTTATTGGGAACATATTACACGCATACAAATGGATATTATGTAATATGTTTTTTTTTTTTGTTAAATTTTACTCTGATCGAATTCTCAGAAATCAAGGTCTCCCATTTCTGTGGCCAACACGATGTTTATAAGTGATATATATTCAAGTATTCTATTAAAGCTCTCTTTACTTCTCAAAAACTGAGTTAGTAAAGAATTTAAGAACATAATTTTCCTATCCTCAGTCTACCTTTTAAATAGCTTATAGTATCAGATCATCCCATAAGTTCTGTCCGAATTAATGAATAAAGAAAAGAAGTGACCAAATGTTAAATTTAGTAAAGATGTAAACATCAATATACTGCCCTTAATTATCTATGACTTCCTTCTTTCTATTAACAAGCTTATTGATTCCATCACTGTATTAGACTTTCGGCTTTGATTCGAAGAACTCACAAATATCAGTTTCAATATCTTTCTGCGTTACAAAAGCTGTTCCTTCCAAATGATTTTGTAAGCTACGAAACAAATCGTAGTCTGAAAGAGCAAATTCAGGAGAATAGGGTGGTGAGGAATTTTCTCCCAACCAAGTTCTTCGATATTTTGTGAGGTGATTCTTGCTGTGTTAGGTCCGGATGAAACATCACTTCAGTAGAGCAGGTCTTGTTCTTCCAATACTTGGTTCAAGCGCTCTAATTGCTGACAGTATTAATTGTTGCATTAGGTGGATTATTACTTGGCAATTCCACCATATTAAAAAAAGAACCTTATTCCTATGAAGTTCTCTTTTCGGCTGTGTCTAAGGTATTTCTCCTATACCAAGTGATTGCTACGATGCTTAACATTTCGATAAAAGATCCATTATTCGTCACCAGGCACAAGTCTATCAAAAAAAGATAGAGAAAGTTGGCGAGAATGGAGAGAAGAGCAGATATTGTTGAAGATGACGATGAACAATTGTTTTATTGCCAATTTCTCAACGTATAAAGCAGGAATTCTTTCAAGGGCTGTTTCAAGAAACTTATCATCAAACTTAACTGGACGTTCTCTTCGATCTACATCTTCAAGAGTGAAATCTCTACTTCTGAATTTCGCAAACCATCTTCTGCAAAGTATTTAATTCACAAAAGCCTTTCCTTAAACTGAGTGAATATTTCTAGCCGCTTCGGTTGCTAAGTTTTCTTTCTTGAACACATAAAGTATTATATGCCTCAAATAATTCTTAGGCATTTCCATGTTAGTATGGTTGTAATCAAGCAAGTTTAAATTTCATTGTTCTGTAAAAAATGTAATCAGTTAAAATGCATTTAAATATAAAAATGTAAAAAATTACACAATATACACAATATTTTTGAAATTTCGTTCTAATTAAAAATGAAAGTAAAAATTCGGAAAGAACTTATGGGAGGACCTGATATATCTTCTTCTCGTCTGGCTGGGTACTAGGAAAATAATTCATGTACTCTGGTGGAGTATCAGTTTCGTGTTGTTACTTTAGGTAAAATAAGTTGGAGAAGGTGACGCATCCCTCGTAAGAGCCAGTGTCGATTAACCATACGGAAGAGATCATATTTGGGTCGCTATTACGATGTGATTTTGAATATTTAGTCAGGGTTTACTGGTTGGGAAAGGTTCCCTCCTACCAAGTTGTCTTTACAACTCCTTCTATAGAGGACCTTAGACATTCGAGTATAGTGTCTAGTAAGCATTCAATATCTATCCAGTACATATATATATATATATATATATATATATATATATATATATATATATATATATATACTGCGTGTCAAGTTATTAACGAGATAACATTTTTCGTATCAAAAGCTTCGGAAACGTTGGCAATGCTGAGCTGCCTGTACTGTGAACTTTAATACTATTTTGCGCAATATAAACAACTTGCCATCGTAATTTCGTAATTGCTGACTCCACTGTATTTGAGGTGTGTCAAATTATTAACAAGGCAGCTTATTTCGTCAATAAAATGGGTCGTAAAGGTTGTTTAAGTTGTTCTGAAAAGAGTACTATTACAGAACAGCTAGCAAAAGGTAAAACTACCCTCGAAATATCGAAAATGATAGGAAGGTACCATCAAACTGTGAAGAACTTTGTCAAGAACCCTATAAAGATACGTAAGAGAGCTGATAAAGGTAAATCTAGAATTGTTTCACACAGTTACCTACTCCCAGTTAAACGTGAAGTTGTTAAGAACCCTGGGCAGACAAGTCGAGAAGCCTTTGACCAAGGCAGATTGAAGAATGTCTAAAAAAAATTCTCGATGTCGCCTTCTGAAAGAAGTGGCAATGTCTTTTAAGCGTGTGACAAAGTCTCCATTATAACAACATCACATACAAAACCGATTGAAATGGGCAGAGGACAACATGAACACGGATTTTTCCAAAGTTTTGTTTACGGATGAAATGAGGGACATTTTTATTTATAAATCGGAAATTGGAAATTATGTTGTGTCTATGTATGTAATAGTCAGTTACGATCGGCGTAAATACATTATATGTGAAAAGTGTTGAATTGGACCCGGTAACAACTGGTAGCAGTGAAAGGAGTAAATATGTAGAGAGAAAAATACGTCCTCTGTAGATGTTACGATTGTGATGGTGTTGCTTACGGATGTAATGTAGCACGAGCGAATGTATCAAAAATTGTGTTCGAAAGCTACATAAGAAGTTGCAAGCTGGTTAGATGTAATGAATTTATATATAGCATCCGTTGTTGCAAACCTACGATGCTGTGTCCCAAGGGAATTTCTGCAGTCTTTTTTCATTATATAAAAAATTCAAAATCGTACCCTATTGACAAAAAGGGAGACATAATATACGAGAAATATTTGGAATAAAGTCTCTCCTTGTTGTTATATCAGATCAACTGAAACCATAGCACGTGTCTATTCACAGCTGAACATTTTGCTTACCGCATCTCATTTCCTCTGATGAGCCATTATTGAAAATCCATGGATTAAGGAAATTAACATAACCCCCTTCTATATATTTCTTTGTCAAACAATAAATTCTTAACTTCAATATATGTGTCTATATTTTGATTTTCAGAATTTAACTTCAACCACTAAACTTATACATTGCTCTATTCTTAAATACTGAGATTCTCCTTTTTGGCTAGGGTCACCCTGAAAGTATTACCTCAAGTAATATCTATCAGTATATTTCACGTGATTTTTAATCTGTGTCTTATCTCGCTTATCCAGAAACTCCCTTCCTTAGTTGAGCTTCTCGATTCTTTTTTAATCTTGGTTCAAAAATGGAAAGGTAATTTTATAACGAATCTGAAAGGATTAGAAGACATGAAAATCCGAAATCCAGTAAAAACAATTTAAAAAATAACACTTGTTTACACATTAAAGACATACTGATACGCAGAAGAAACAACAGGTGCTTAGTTTGTAGATCACGAATGAAATAGGCCTATTCTTAACGCCATACCTGAATTCATACTGAGCTACTAACATTATTAGATTATACGTATGTATACTATTACATATATATATATATATACATATATATATATATAACAAAAGACTATTTTTCAAGGAATGCAAACAGAAATATTGGGCACAAGTTTCACGTTCCTTTTACTTACACGATATTTTACCTCAGCACTATAATCATATTACAATTTTGATCAAAACTCATCTTATATTTGTTTTACTTATTCTAGAAACTTCTTAAAGTTTAAAGCTTACATGCAGAAAGTTAAAATTCATGAAATCTTGCTTCATTGTCAGAGATCAAATTTAAAACAAGTTTGAAATATTAAAATTTGAAAATGAGTAGTTTTTCTCGAAATGACTTTAAAATCCCCAAAGAAACTGAAATCCGGAGATATTTATTGACTAACAGGATCTGTGTAGTTGCATGGCTCACTAGAAATATGAGACAAAGCTAAAACCGCTACAGTGAGCCCTACCCCGAAAGAGAAAAAAACATTTTATTATCCAGTGCATCATCGTATGTGAATCACTTAAATTATTGACTATGGATAATCAGCTAAAAACTACAGATAGATGACGGCGGTTTCGAGTGGTAGTCCTTCTCGGCTCAAAAAAAATACGGTCACTGGTAACAGTGCTCATAATGAACGCATCAAGCTTCGACTGTTTATATAGTTTGGCTATGGCACCTAGCGGAATTTGTAGGTTGTCATTTTTAGTGATTAGTATTGTTTTAGGGC
This sequence comes from Euprymna scolopes, assembly GCF_053919585.1. Classification (NCBI taxonomy): domain Eukaryota; kingdom Metazoa; phylum Mollusca; class Cephalopoda; order Sepiida; family Sepiolidae; genus Euprymna; species Euprymna scolopes. Next base: position 67,926,003 of record NC_136494.1, on the reverse strand, counting down.
GTTTACTTACTTTTACAACTCTCATTGTCGGTGCAGTCATTGTGATGGCAGTCAGTATCAATTATTGTCATGCAGTGGCGGGTACTTTCATTTAGTCGCTGTTATTACGATTATCTGCGATAGCTGGGGGAAGTAATCTTTTTAGGTGGTTACTTTTAGTTGATTTCACTGGCGTGTATTGCTTTGTTAAGGCCGTTAGTTGTGTCATTGGCTGCCTTAACAAATCTTGGTCACACTCGTCAAGTGTTGGTGAATATTTTGTGTAATGATTTCCAGTAAACCTACACGGTAAGTATTTAATTAATTGTTAGATGCATCCCATGTTAAGATTAGATCAATAAGTATTATGATTAGTATTTCAGTACAGCACGCATTCTAACCATTAGTACCATGTGTAAAATCGAAAGAGCCTGAATGCAATACGGGATGTTTATTTATGCACAATTTGTAAAAATATCGTTTAAAAGCTATTAATCATAATTGTTTTTAGAAATATTTCTTGATACGCCCAATTACGTTTCGTTTATAAAGGTGAAGATTTGCGCCAGCTCTAATGGCAATCCGAAAACTCGCCTATAGTACGTTATTGTCATACGTTTCGAAACAATCGAAATGTATTTAGGCGCATTTAAACTGGCAGGTCAGGAGTTACACTTGAGAGATACACTTTATTCAATCAAAAACATTTCCCTTAAATATCCCGTAAAAATTGTGAAATTACTTCTGCTTCGTTACCTTTCAAAGTTTTTTTTTTTTTTTTTTGAGAAAGTTGCTTTTCCTAACACACCTTTTTGTAACGGACCTCGAATACATTTTAAATCTTACTATAATATCTACTCCCACAGCGCCCAGTGAGCCTGGAGACTGTTCCTTGCAATATTCCTATTATTATTTAATTTCATTCTTACTATAATATGCAGCATATTGCTCGAGATTTTGAAATGTGATTAACACCTTTTAAGTATTCTTTCTATTTCCCGCCGTATTTTAGAATGATAGAATACAAGAATAGCGGTTTATCATTACATTAGAAAAAAACAGAAAAATCTTACATTTTTGTATTAAAAGTATTTGAATATTTAACATCATAACAATTGCATTTCTTCTCATCTTGAATTCTCTGTTTTTGTCTATTTACACGCATGATCATTAGAATATAACCTGAAATCATTTACAACAAATAACGAAATAAAAAAGACCCTATGCAAAAATGCTGTCTCACTTCGATTTAATTTACCTGCCAAAACCTATTTTCAGTTTACTTTCTTTTTTTATAAAATTCTACTTCATAAATTCTGGAGAACAAAAAAGTTATAAAACACTATTTTCTTTCATAGTTTACGATTCATGTTTAGCATTAATTCATTCACACATGTTTTCTTTCTTCTTCTCTAAAACATAACAAATATATAAATGCACGTCTTTACACCGTATCAGTGTCTTCTGATTTCAATGGCGTTATGCTTTTATTTTATTAATCGTAACAGTTTTTTTTATAGATTTGTGCCGGATTTTTGCTATTTTTGTCTTCTTCGTTTGTTTTTTTTTTTTCATTTTGTTCTTACGCGCGCTTTTTCTTGTATTTTTGCCTTTAAAATTCTACTTCGTAGATTGTGTTTGTAGATATGTGTCACATCAAAAAATAGAACTGGCAGAATTATCGAATAAACACCATTCTGTCTTATGGTATACAATTCGTCATATCTAGCATTCTTTCACACACACATGTTTTCTTTGTTTTTTGTCTAAAAGATAACAAATATATAAAGGAACGACTTTACATTCTATAAATGCCTACTGCTTTCAATGGGGGTCATTTCTTTTCTTTTTGTGTGTATGTTTTTTTTCTTTTTACGTTTTTTTATCTTAAGTAGCACGAACCCCTAGAGTAAATGTGGTATTGTGGTGACTGAGATGATTCTACTTATGATGATGCCAGGTTAACAAAATTGTTTGCAGCTTGTATGACAAGGTGTTGAGTGTTGCTGCCACACATACGGCCTACCTGTAACTACCAAATAGATCTACAGATCCATTATATACAGATAGAACTGTTGTGTCATTCATAAGGTTGCCTGACCGCTAGTTGTGGGTTGCTTGAATGTCACATCAAAAAATAGAACTGGCAGAATTGTCGAATAAACACCATTCTGTTTCATGGTATACAACTCGTCATGTCTAGCATTTTTAACACACACGTTTTCTTTGTTTCTTCTTTAAAAAATAACAAATATATAAACAAACGACTTTACATCGTATAAATGTCTGCTGCTTTCAATAAGGATATCCTTTTATTTTATTAATCATAACAGATTTTTTTAATAGAATTAGTGTCGGATTGTTACCATTTTTTTCTTTGTGTATGTGTTTGTTTTTGTTTTTTGTTTGTTTGTTTGCCGTTTTACTTTTTACGTTTATTTTACTTCTTTTTTCCTTCTGTGTATGTTTTATTTTGGGGTTTTACGCGTTTATTTGTTTTTACTTTTTATATTTTTATCTTTATGTCATATCCTTTTAATTGACACCTATATTTTTAAGTTAAACTCCCTACAAGAGTGCGATTTTCTCACCTAAAAACGATTTTACATTGTTACTTTCGGTGCATGGCAACCAAAAAAAAAATAATAAATAAAACTAATTTTTCACAATTTATATTCCACTAGCAGAGGTATCCGGCGTTGCCCGTGTGTTTGGAGGTGTGTGTGTGTGTGTGTGCAGGTGGGATAAAGAACTTCTTAAAAAATCGGAAAACCCCTAACAAAAAAAAACAGCCAACGAACGTAAAACTTTTTTTTTGTAAATCGGAAAAACAAACCCCTCCCCCAAAAAAGAACGGCGTTTCCTGGGTGTTTTGAGGTGGGGGACAGAATAAGCGAATTAATAACCCTGTCTAAACTTTTTTGAAAAAATCGGAAAAAATAAAACAAATAAAACAGCGAACGGATGTAAAACTTTTTTAAAACAATCGGATAAACAAAAAAAAACAAAAAGGGGGAAAAAACAAAAACAAAAAAAAAACACAAAAAAACGAAAAGTGAACAAAATGGTATAAATAACCTCGTTTCAATATTAAATGTTTACCCGTATTAAGCTGGTCTGCAGTTTAACTTGTTGCTGGCTATCTTGCTCTTGCTTGTTGCTGGATCTAACTATTTTGAATCGAGAGAGAGACTTAGCTGTCGTACAAAGCTAAGACTGTGTAACATCATCTGTGTATAGATACTCCCTCAGGCATTTGTCTATTACAATGGTCCTGTGGCGATTAAAGTCATTTTTGGGCTCATGTACTTTAAGCGTCTGAGGGAATGGCACTCGTCTGACAAGCCGTTGCAATCATCATATATATATATATATATATATATATATATATATATATTCAGGGGTAAACAGTTACATTTGGTCGCTACAAAAATCGAGCTCTTTCAGTCAATGAAACTTCGTCAGGCGACCTAAACTATTCGACGCCATAAAACAATATAAAAGTTGCGAGCTCTCTAAAAAAGAAGGATAAAAAATGGGGAAATCGCATTTCAACCTTTTTGGAAAATTGTTCAAAAAGTGCTACGGCTGGATTTATAGACAATATAAATTTGAAATGATTAAAGTGGGTCGTAGTTTTACCGGAACAGTGAACTGTATTAGTGGATGGGGGGAATCTGTTTATAAACTTATTTTTACCTTTCAAAAAAAGGGTTTGTAAATGTGTTCGTTGACATAACAAGTCGCGTGTTATGGAATTATTATGAGAATCTAAAATTTAATCGGGATACAGATAAACGTTCACACATCTATACGGATAAGTAAATACGAATGTGTACGCATTTTATTATTATTTACAAATTTTGTAAAGCAATTACAAATATTATCACATTATTGTGTTATATAAGGTGTTCATTTTATCACATTAATATATGCGTTATATAAGGTGTTAATTATACTTGTTAGTTATTGGGTTATTAGTTATTGAAATTAAAATTACATTACTTTAGCGGAGTTAGGTAACGTGCATGCTTTACTATGGGTGTAAATCATCTATCAAAATATGTGACTTCTGAGTGATAATATTCGTTATATTTGTTCGTATTAGATTAAAGCATAGGCAGAATAGATATCTTTGTTTTTTATTTAAATATAGATTGAAGTTGGGTGGTTCTGGGTTTAGCTTATGGATTTGAAAATTCAAGGGTTGAAGACAGCTACTATGTCAGTAAAATAAGTGTGAAGTACATATAGACACGTGCATATACTAAGCAGACAATTGCATAATGTACGCACACATACGCATACGAAACTACACACATATGTATGTATATATATATATATATATATATATATATATATATATATATATATATATATATATATACCGTACTTTGGAGAAATTGCACCAAGTTCGGGGTAATTGCACCCCCTGGCTAAAAGTGCTCTTTTAACAACTACACATATAAAGAGCACTATTTTAGTTGGTGCAATTATGGATTTGGCGCAATTACCCCAAAGTACGGTATATAATAAGTATTCAGTATTTGGAAGTTATTTAATTTAGACTGATCTCGGATCACACATTCTAAGAATAAACAGACTTATACTCCCCTGGGAGAGCTATCTATAGGAATCCGAAAGTTTATTTCTAAAAACCTTACATTAAGCTGATCATCTTACAGAATAATTTGCCCGCCTTGCTATTTCACAACATCGATATGAAAAGTACGTACATTTTATTTTATAAAGCATTTTTATATGCAGGGTCCGCCAATGAATCGGGAAGATTTAAAACATTAATTAGCTATTGAAAAAATAGATTTTAACAACTTTATTGTACATAAATGCAATCTACATTCGTTACCATTTTTATGAAGAATCAATGGGGGTAGCATTGTGGAAGGGAGGTTAAACCTTACTTTTAGACGTCAGTTATCATGGAGCAGCGGACGGGTGAGCATCATGTATTCGACGGAGAAAACCCCTTTTTTGCTTCATGAGAAGACCCTTCATGCTCATAAACTAACGGTATAGTGCGCTATGTCTGCAAGAGGCATTATCGGTCCGTTTTTATGAAAATGAGGCTGATAATGCAGTCACTGCACATGCTCGGCGCCATGTTGAGACGATAAATAACTTTTTCACTTCTCAACTTGCCCGTTTTGCAGTAGATAAAAAAACACTTTTCCAACAAGGTGGAGTTACAAGCCACACGGCAAGAATTCAGGTCAATGTCCTTAATGTTTTATTTTCAGACCGTGTCACTTCTTGTCTTTTCTTAGCCAATAGTTTACCCGATTTTAATGTTTGTGATTATTTTTTATAAAGTTATCTTAAAAAGAAATTATTTGAAAATGAACGACCGAGAACTGTTCCGGCTCTCAAAGAGCGCATTGCAAATGAGATTGAGGCAATACCAGTAAATATGCTAAAAGAAGGCATAAAGAACTTTCACATCCGAATCCAAGAATGTCATGCTCTTTATGGTACTCATTTGAAAGGAACAGTTTGTAAAAAATAGTATTGCTTCTTTATGCAAAAAAAAATGGTAAAGAATGTAAATTCCATTTATCTATCCATATAAATAAAACATTAGACGTACGTGTGTGTGTAAATATCTAACAGGTAAACTTTTAAACTACTAGTCACATAGCACTGAAATTCCCAGAAAATAATATTCATGCACCAAGGGTGGTGTATAGCAAATAATATATTTGCTTACATACATATATATAATATATTTGCTTATATACATATACAGACATCGATAAATTTATATGTAAAATGTTCATTAAACACTAGCAGACATTTTCGTTTGTTATGCACATGTGTACATTTTTTTACTTAAGTCAGTAAACAACAGCAGGCTTCGGTTTTTTAAATTTCAATTCTAACTGATGACACTAACTCATTTTTTATGTTTTTGTATTAAAAAAAACGAAATCATACGTAAATTTTGCTCTCGTTTTGGAATTTGTAGATACGAAAACAAACCTATATGTATATATGTATTTTACGATCTCATATTTACTTTGTTTCATACATATTTTTAAGACAAGGGGGATGACACACGGAATACGGACCGTGATAAAATAATAAGGTTATTATTTAGAAAGCCATTCTTAATATGGGGAGAGGAAGACATTTAAACCATTCTGTACTTTCACCTAACAATTTATTAAATAAGAAATTGACATGTATTATCTCTATTTTTGTTTAGTATTAGTTAACACTGTTTACTTAACATTAATTATGCGTTTATCAATCATTTCTGGATTAGTTTATTGTAAAACAAGTTTTGCCTAATCATTAACTGCACTTGGAAATGATTATTTTTTGAGTAGCATGAATTTTAAACAAGGTGCTTCTACGCATATAAAAAATACAAACAATTTACACCCCGTGTCAAATTATTAACGAGATGACATTTTTTCTACCAGTTTCAGAAACTTACGGGTAGTTTCGTATCAAAAGCTTCGAAAACGTTGGCAATGCTGAGCTGCGCGTACTGTGAAAATTTTGTACTGTTCCGTGCAATGTAAACAAATTGACATCGTAATTGCTGAATCCACGGTAGTTCAGGTGTGTCAAATTATTAACAAGGTAGTTTATTTCGTCAATAAAATGGGTTGTAAAGATGGTTTGAGTAGTTCTGAAAAGCGCACTATTACAGAACAGCTAGCAAAAGGTAAAACTACCCTCGAAATATCGAAAATGATGGGAAGGTACCATCAAACTATGAAGAACTTTGTCAAGGACCCTACAAAGATACGTAAGAGAGCTGATATAGGTAAATTTAGAATTGATTCACGCCGTTCTCTACTCCAAATTAAACATCAAGTTGTTAAGAACCATGGGCAGACAAGCCGAGAAGTCTTTGACCAAGACGGATTGAAGAATGTCTCAAAAAGTACTCGATGTCGCCTTCTGAAAGAAATGGCAAATTATTTTAAGCTGTGACAAAGCCTCCATTAAAACAACATCACATACAAAACCGATTGAAATGGGCAGAGGACAACATGAAAACGGATTTTTCCAAAGTTTTGCTCACGGATGAAGTGCGTGTCACTCTTGATAGCCCAGATGGCTGGAGCAAAGGATGGATCCTAGATGGACGACATCGTTATCAGCGTTAAAGACGCCAACAAGGTGGTGGTGGGATAATGGTTTGGTCTGGGATTATCGGAGGTACTTTAGTTGGCCCACTGAGAGCCCCAGAAGGCGTAAAATTTACGTCAAATTCCTACATAGCTTTTTTAAAGGAGCACTTTGAACCATAGCTGAAGAAGCAAAAGTTGACGTTCAGAAGAACGATTATTTTTATGCAGGATAATGCTCCCTCGCATGCAGCAAAAAAAGCAAAGAGTATTTGCAACAACTGGGGTTCTCTCGGCTACGGAAGATGGAGTGGTCTGCGAAGTCACCAGATTGGAACCCAATTGAGAACTTTTGGAGTTTCATGAAGCGGCGCCTCTATTCAAGCGAACGCCAATTTAAGAGAAAAAGATGAGTTGCGGTATGCTCTCCGATAGGTTGCGCGAGAAATAACTGTTGAGGAAATCCAAATTTGACTAATTCTGTAGACCAACGTCTTTTACAAGTCTTTCATAAAAACGAATCGCATATCCCCTACTAATTATGTTAACGTAGTGATTGCTATGCAGTTATTGTGTTTTAAGGGTTTTCCTAGTTCATTTAAATGTTTGAAAATTATTTCAATAAACAAGTTATGGATATATATTTTTTTTTTGGGGGGGGGGTCTCAACCTTGTTAATAACTTGACACACTGAAATCAACAGATATTTCTATCTCCTGTCATATTTTCGCTAATACTGCTTTAAATACTTTTATTTTCTGACCGGAATAGCCAAATAGTATTGTAAGCACTTTCTCAAAGCTTCGTGGATTTTTATTCACTCGTTCCTTACGTATTTAAAAAAAATGTAAACTCGTCAATAATTTGATACGCTGTGTATAATGAAACCATATATTTAAAAAAACTGGTAGTCATTTTCCGGAAGTCACGTCATTTGTCTAAAAAAACATAGTGTTGATGATATTGATGGAGAGAACAAGCACGGTTTTGTTGCTTTTAAAAGTACTCTAAAGGCCGTCAAGGATTTCCAAACCTTTTTTTTAATGAAGTTGGGGTGGGGTGAGTTAGTGTCTGTCCATTCTTCTAAGCATTAGGGCAGGTCGATTTTGGAACCTCGGTGATGCAAGGGTGATGATAGCTGGGGGTTGGACATGAAAATGACCTACACAAAATCATTATCTTTGCTTGAGGAAATGACTTCAAAAGTTGAACAATTGAAGCTATTAAAAGTTTTTCGATGAATTGTCAAGAATGTCCCGTCATCAAAACAATCCGTACTGTTAAGAAAATGGAATCATTATTTAGAATATGTTTTAAACTACATTTTTAAATAAAAATAACACAGAATAAGTTAGTTCTATTATAACATAATCTTTATCACTGCGTTCAAAAAAAAATTAAAATACATGGTTCTGTAACTTGTATCAAGTTGTTATACTGTGTAATACATCTCCACATATCTTTTTGAATTGTGAAATTTAAAAGACTTAGTTGCTAATTAGCTTGTTTTTACAATTATTTTTAATCAATGCAATAAATGTGGAGATATTTTGCTAGTTGTGGCTCATAATTAAAATTATAATTCATGTATTGTTTTTTCTTTCAATGTATTTCATATAAATATATCAATTTTAATTGAATTTTTTTATAAAAACTAGTGAAATTTCTAAGTCAGTGTTTGTAACATGCTATGAAAATGAAGGATTCCTCAGCATTTTTCTACACGATATTTAAAATTAAATGGTCAATTTTCTGTTCAAGATAGGAATCTAATTTTTGGTATCTGTTCTTATCACATCAATTATAAATGATTATCATCACCAGTGCTATGTTGATTTTCTGAAAAAAGTTGCAAATTAACTTGCCCTACTAAGCATTGACACCACTTTTCTGTTTATGAAGAGTGGGCCAGTAGTGAGGTCACTGAACACTGCATCAGAACAGATACTACAATTTGATCTTAACTAAAAGCTAAGCAAATGTATTATAATTTTTTTACCAGGCATCATCTCCTCCTTAAAAAATTACAAAATAACTGACACAGTATATATTTTAAGAGGCGAATATAGATAAGTCTCGGAACTGGGTGAAACCGTTTATGATCTCAAAAATACTTTGTTTCATACATATTTTTAAAGGAAGAGGGGGATACGGAGTCAGGCCCAGAACGACTGAAGCAATTTATTACCTCAAAATTACTTTCTTTCACAGATATTTTTAACAATGAGGAGGGGGGGTGTCAATCTGGGAAATTGCTGTAACAGTTTACGATCTCAAAATCATTTTATTTCATATATATTTATAAGAGACAGGGGGATATGAAGTCAGTCCCAAAAATCGCTGAGACAGTTCATGATCCCAAACCTTCTTCATTTCATATCTATTTTTAAGAGAGCGTGGTGATATGGAGTCAGTACCGGAATTGGCTGAAGCAGTTTACGATCTAAAAGTTTCTTTATTTTTTATCTATTTTTAAGAGAGATGGGATGATATGAAATCAGTTCCGGAAATGGTTGTAGAACTGTACGATCTCATTTACTTTATTTAATATATATGCTTTTAAGACAGAGGGGAGGGAAAATTGACATACGGAATACGGACCATGCTGAAATAATAATGTTATTATTTAGAAAGCCATTCTTAATATGGAGAGGGTATCTTTAACTATTCTGTACTTTCACTTAGCAGTTTAATAAATAAAAAACTGATATATGGAATACGGACCGTTTTGAAATAATAATGCATTAATTTAGAAAGCCATTCTTAATATAGGGAGAGGAGAGTATTTTTGTAAACTATTCTGTACTTTCACTTAACAATTTAATAAATTAAAAAAACTAACATGTGGAAGTTTTATATATATATATATATATATATATATATATATATATATATATATATATATATACGAGCAAACAGTTAATAAAATATGTTAAAAAAAAACACTTTGAAAAAGAGTTAAAAACATATTTAATCTGAAAAGGAAACACTTGATAAGTGGATAGTCCTTAATCCGCGGAGTTACGAAGAAATACTTTACTTCTCATCAGAGGGTAGGAATTAGCAAAATGCAGGATCGGATTTTACATGCAAAAGTATTTGATGAAACAACAAGTAAGTCAAAGATCTTACTTGATAACAAAAAAGTGAAGCAGAGGGAATATGGTGAAGAAAAAGGTGATTACACGTGAATGAATAGTCTTGTGGAAGATAAATAATCCAGTGACGGTCGAAAGTCCGCGGATTAAGGACTATCCACTTATCAAGTGTTTCATTTTCAGATTAAATATGTTTTTAACTCTTTTTCAAAGTGTTTTTAACATGTTTTATTAACTGTTTGCTCGTATTATAAGCTCTATCACCTATTTGGTTTTATCGATCTTTTACATCTGGCTGAGATAACTTTATACATATTAATTCTTTAATATTTATATAATACTTTAATTTTATCATCTTGTATCATTTTGGTAAATTTAATTGTAATTTTTATTTTATATATATATATATATATATATATATATATATATATATATATATATATATATATATATATATATGTGTGTGTGTGTGTGTGTGTGTGTGTGTGTGTGCGCCACTTTATAATATATAAAAATCGAGAGAACATTAACTGTATTATAAGATATACGATATTAAACTATCCTATTTAACCGTACTTTACGACCGGATTACGCCAGGAATCCCTGCCAGCTTAAATAAATATTAATTCTCTATTTACGCTGAACATCTACAGAATGCCAACATCAACATATTACATACGAATAAGTCTCTGTGGAATTTCCACAGGTCCTGCTATTCTATAAAAATAATTATACTTCTTCCAGATTTTTTGCTTGTAACTGGATAATACTTCTCAATGTTTATTTAAAAAATAGCCTTTGTGTAATGATCCATAAGATTATGTTTCTACAAATCCACAATGCATATTTAAGTGTTTATAAAACCTAAACAATAGCTCTGTTTGGCTTGCATGTTCAATCATAGAGTTGATTGCAAAATCTTATGTAACAGAGTTATAAATTTGACTTAGTCCCCCTGAAATTTAAAATTGGTGTATCCATTTGTAATCTCGACTATCCTATCCTTTTGATTTTAATTCTATCTCTCCATCCCCTTTTCTCTCTCTCTCTCTCTCTCCCTCTCTCTCCAAACACATACACACATATAAAAGTGTAGACTTATTTTAAAGTTCTTAGATAGCATAACATTGAAACTTTTATAATTGCATTGTTCCAAAAAGTGATATAAACTTGAAAATGAAGTAGACAAATCCAGATTTCTTCAATTGGCTTAATCCGACATTTAAAAACAGTCTCACCTAATGGATTGTTTTAATGTCACAACCTTTTTTATTAAGCCTTTTTCCACTTGCTATTCTCCCATTTAGAGATTGACTTATTTGCTTTGTGTTCTGAACAAGGTGACTAACAGTGAATAGTCTTTTCGTGGAGAAATGTTTGTAGGATGTTACTTCTACGCATTTCTTTTCGTTTCTATATTCACTTTCTTTTGTGTTGTTTAGTTCTTAGTATCTCATTGGCAAGGGAGATAACTTTGGTGGTAGGACGTTATTTTTCTTTTAATAATAATATTATTCTAAATTTCCTTCCAATATGTAAAGTTATTATTAAATAGTATGTAGCCAACGGTCAAGTATAATAATAGCTGTCTATTTCTAGTAACGTGTTCACTGTGTAAAGGTGTTCGTTTGTTTTTATGTTCATGTTTGTCCATTCGCCGACGCTGTCTCTCCATCTTGTCTAAATTTTTGCCACTTCCCTTGTCATCAACGCATTGTTTGCATAACCCTAGATTAGGACGTTTAATGTGACCAAGTAATCTCCAGACTTTACATTTGATGACAGAGAATATTGATTGCATACTTATGAGTTTTCGCAACTCATGTGATCAGATAGTTCATTATTAATAATGAAGCACATGATGTGGCTTGGAAAGATTTCTACTTCTAATGTAATTTTATAGTCAATTCAGGAGGCGATTTTGGGCTAGTGGCTAACGACATGGATGGACGACCCAGGTGTCATAAGTTCGAATCCAGTTCATTCCACAAAAATAGCTTTTACTTAGGCTGTTGGCAATCTTTATGCTGCCCCTCTCGTAATCCCCTATTTCTTCCTAAAAAGAATTCTAACAAGAATATAATAAGAGAAACCAATGCTAGCAATACAATTTCCGGAATCATACAATATAATAATGATGCCAGCCCAGTTGATTCATTCAATTCCGTGCTAGGTTTTTTTTACGAAGTAAATAGTTTTTCTACGAGGGAGTAACCTCTTATCAAGGCTCGTAAGACACTCGAGGATAAAGGTTAATGAGTGTACCGTAGCCAATGGGGAAATATCGTAGTAATCGTTAGTAGTGGAAATTTGGTATATTGGATTAATTAAGAGGATGGTTCATCAAGAACTTATTGAAGTTGGACTTAAAGACGATCATATTGTACTTAGTTGGAAAGTAGGAAAACGGGACAGAGTTCAACAGGCGCGCAGTTCTAAAAAAGAAGCATTGTTTATGGAGTCTACGTTTAAGTTTAGGCACAGATAAAAGTGGAGGAAATTATTGATAGTGGTTTCGGCTAAACGAATGTTTTTCGTGAAAGTCAGGTCAAGGGGACCATAAATTGAAGCTCAGACGAGCACTTTACATGAAAATAATGATAAGGCAGAAACAGGCTCGCAACGTCCCCTCTGAGGTTCCAGGAAAGAGAAAAGGACATTCCTCATTAGCCTACGGAGTCTATTTTGAACTCTGTCAATGCAGGATAAGATTTTCTGGCAGACTTTGCTCAGATGTGGCAACAGTGTTCTATCCTTGGACGTACTCGGCTCTTATACAGGAAGAGAATTGCATCAGCAGTAAAGTATCTACTGGAGCGGTAGAACGATCCCACCATTTTTCTAGCAGCTTTGGAAACGGATTTGACGTACGTGTTCCATCTCAGATCAGTAGCAAAGGTCAGGCCCAAAAGCTTGTCAAAACATGGAGCCTCCCCAAGACGAGAGATATGCATTTGAATTGATGCCACACGAGTCTCTGGGTGTTGAATGCTGTCAGGGGCATGTCCTTAACTGAGATCGAGGTGTTTATTCGCTTGGAAAGATCATGCACAGATATTTGTATGTCGCATAGCGTGTTTTTAGACATAGGAGGAATATGGGGGGAGTTGGCGGCCCTGATCGTATAGGGTAGAATTAGCTGCAAAATTCTTGGCAAAGAGTTTGGCTTTGTTCAATGCCGACAAGATTACCTCATGTCCATTGATGATGGTTGGGATAGAGTACACATTTCTGTTCAGGGCCATGTTTGTTATTTGCCAAAACTAGTGGGAACCAAGCCGCTCCTCAACTACTTTGGACTTGACGGACTGAGCATACAACTCTCTCGCGTACTTTATTACTCTTTTATAGTGGTTGCTTGCAGTCCTGTAGGCGGCTTTAGTCTCAGTCCATCTATTACGTTGCAATCAATGGAAATAGTTATTTCTGTGCACAATAGAGAAGCGCATTATAGAGAGAACCACGGCTTGCTGTTGGATTTTTGCTAGAAATGTTTGGAGGGTATGAAGCAACCTATATCTACAATTAACCATTCCGCCAGGTCTGATACTATGGAGGATGCATTTTTTTAAACATGGAATGCTGAGGTAGATCTGATATAAATGTACGGAGCTATTCCAGTTAACCATAGAGTATACGGTACAATGGGGAGACATGTTGGGGGATGTATTACATTTCGTTTTATCTTAACTGAGACAACGGAGTGGTCGGAAGATCCCAGTGTTTAAAAAGCTCAGAGCAATACCACATTTTCTCATTAAAATGCTGTTAAGGAAATGGTTTGTCGATTTCGATGATATAAAAAATATTCCAATTTACGATGGTATATTTCGTTTCTGAATTGGAGATAATTAGCAAGTGCAAGATTGCCGTTGTCGTATTATGATAATTCAAGGACGGAAAGATAAAACTCTGATTTCAGCAATTTCAGATATTCCGTATCGATAAACATTTACTCCTACAAGAAACTAGCAGGAAGGAAACTTTACATGCGTCCCCGCAGTAACTTACGCCATCATACATTGTAATCTACATTGCACTGTAGAGAAACTATTGCTGATTTTATAAAATTATTTTTATATATAATGGCTTAAATCAAAATTAAAATGCAAAAGTCAAGTGCCATGCTTCAATTGTGCTCAAAACAGAAGCATTCATTTCGAACACGTCATTGGCATTTCAGAGAACCTACTGTTCATTTTATGTTTGGCGTTACTGCTTGTGCGGTGATAATGGCTTTAATTAAAGTTTGAAATAAAAATCTCAAGTATCATGATTCAATTGTGACTTTAACAGAAACATTAATCTCAAACGCACCTCTGCCATATCAACCTATTGTTGATTTTATATGTCGGGTTTTTCAGCTTGTGCGGCAATGCAACTTCTCAAATACACCTGTGATGTTAAGCCGTGTAAGGTGATAACATTCGTCAAAATCGCCTGTTACTTCTTTAATTGGATTATTTCGATTATCGAATATCGATACTTAGACATTTTGACACAAAACCTATCTAAGAACACTGCTATGCACATAAAATACCTTTCGTAAAAAATTTCATAAAATAGGCCCAGCAGTTTATGAGTCCATATAAAAACAAATTCACGCACAGACAAGTTCCTATTATATAATAATAGGGACTTTTTAAAATTATTTTCATCTTTTTCTTCCATAAATGATGATTTATTCGATTTTTTTTTTCAATCATAGAAATGTAGTGATATATACAAGGGGTGTTTCAAAGTATGCCTTCTATTTTTTTATTTCATGCGAATGAATCAGACGGTAATTGCAAATTGCATTTTATGATGATCGAACTTATGGATTCATGCCCTGAAACTTTCAACTCACTGTCGGAGATATTGTAGATGTGAAATTAAGAAGCAAAAACACATCGTTTAATCACTTGAAAAAGTGATATGGATAAAAATAAATTCTAGAGAAGAAAATGTCACTGATTTTAATAGTACCACTCTCATCTTCGTATTTTTTTTACATGGGGATCACCACTTATCAAGGCCCGGAAGCCACTCGGGGATAAGGGTTATTTTGTGTACAATAATCAATGGGATAATATCGTAGTAATAGTTGGTATTGGAGAGTTGATAAAGTGTCTTACTTAAGGGGGCGATTAATCAGGAATTTGTTTATGTTGGACTTGAAGATATCCAAGTTGTAGCCAGGTGGGAAACAGGCGAACGGAAGAGAATTCCACAGGCGTGCACTTCTCAGAAAAAAAGCTATGTTCATGGAATCTGCGTTTTGCTTTAGGCACAGATAAAGAGTGGGGGAAATTATTGACATTAGTTTTAGCTAGACGGGTGTGTATCATAAAGGATTGGCGAGGGGAGACCAGAGATTGGATCTCGGACGAGCGCGTGCCACGGAAATAACGATAAAACAAAGTCAGGCTCGCAACGTCTCTTCTGTGGGATATAGGTCGCAGGGAAGAGAAGAGAGCATCCCCCACTAAGCCACGAAGTCTATTTTGTACTCTGTCAAGGCAGGGTAGGCTGATTTTTGAAGCTTCAGCCTAGATGTGGCAGCAGTAATTCATCTTTAGACGTACTTGGCTTTTACAGGGATAGAGAATTGCATCAGTAGTGAGATATCTTCTGGAGCGTTAGAAGGATCTCACCATTTTCCCAGCGGCCCGGGCAACAGACTTGATATACGTGTTCCATTTCAGATCAGGAGTAAAGGTCAAACCCAGGAACTTGTAAAAACATGAAGCCTCCCCAAGGCGAGAGCCATCCATTTCAATTGGTGCTAGTATATATATATATATAAGATATTAACATATATATATATATTTAAGTCAAAACAATGAAAAGAATGTGCTGTTGTCACAGCCTTAGTGATGAGGCAAGAGCAACACGGAAAAAAATGGATGATAATCGGAGCTGGAATTGGAAAAAAAAGACAGGTCCACACAGAAATAATGGAAAATGTGCAGGAGATGAGGAAAGAACAGAGAACAAAGTGGAAGGTGTTACTGAAGGTAAATGGGCAGGAGATAAAACACCGGACAATGTAATTAATACTGGGGAAATTGATGCTGAGGTGCTGGAATGAACTGAGAAAGTGACAGGTATTGTTGACAGATTGAACGAAGGAGAAGTAATGGAATCATGTTTGAGAATTAGACAGAAAAATTCTGAAGGTGCAGGTATACAAAGTAAATAAAGCAATGCAGTCATGAGATGAGGGGCCACCACAAAAGCGAATGACTTGATCGTAGCAGAAAATGTTTGGGTCGCGGAAAAACTCGGATTGTAAAAAAGGTGGACGGTAGAAAAGAAATGAACCGAGGTGGAAAAGAATAACAGATAAAATACAAAGGATTAAGATCGGATATGAACTTTCGTGAAATAAGGTTCAAAGAAAGTTGGGTGCGAAGAAACCAGAGAAATTCAAACAACCGAATGAAAAGTACAGCGTGGAAAGAAAAGGAATTGAAACCGTCTTGGATGAAATGAAACAAAGAATGCTAGCAGAATTGCAAATGTGAAAGGGTACAACGATAGAAAAAACAGTTTAGAAAGAATAACTTGTTTGTTTTTCTTGTAGATTAATATTTTCGATTATTTGACAGCAATAACAACAACAACAATAATAATAATAGTAATAATAATAATAATAATAATAATAATAATAATAATTATTATTATTATTATTATTATTATTATTATTATTATTGTAGACTTATTTTCTGGTTATTTAAAAATAATAATAAAAATAATAATAATAATTATTATTATTATTATTATTATTATCATTATCATTATTATTATTATTGGAAACTGATTTTTCAGTTTTGGAACACTACTACTGTTAATAATATTTATAATAATAATCATTATTGTAGGCTAAGTATTTGGTTATTTACTACTACTACTACTAATAATAATAATAATAATAATAATAATAATTATTATTATTATTATTATTATTATTATTATTATTATTATTAGCAGGGCCCGTTAACCGGCGTTGCCCGGTGGTAGCATGCACCCCCTCCGCGTAAAAATTTAAAATACGGCTGTTATTTTTTTTTTTGTTGGCTAAATATAAAACTATTTATTATTAATTATAGCCTTATCAGTTGTTTTATTTTTTAATAAGTGTAATAATAATATGTACCTCGAACGCTCGCCACAGCTTTACCCCCTCCCCTGTATGTAACACTATGTAACTGTAATTTAATATTATCATCCTAACTTTTTTACCATTTAAAAGAAGAAAATTGAAATAAACTGCTAATAATTTTTACAATGTTTTAACAGCACACAAAAATAATGTAAATGCGAGACTAAAATCGTTCCTATGTAGCGATGTTTGTGAAGCCGTAGACACATCCGTGTTTAAGAAATCTAGAATAAATAAATAATGGACATATCCTGTAATTTTCGATATTTCTAAATTATTAAATAAACTTGTTTGGTAACTAATCTGTGTAAGAAATTCTGCAAAAATAAGCAGGCTCCTTATTGGTCGGTTAGTCCTCCCACGATTTTGTTTAAACCAATTGCTTGTTATTTATTAATTACCGAGGATGTGCTTGGCGCCAAATTTATCCTTTCAGATCATCAGATTCGAGACAGATACGGTTTGAAAAGGATGTAACGAATTCTCACTCAAGGATTGTATCCTCAAAATTACTGTCTCCTTGAGACGTTTTAATGCCTTAATGTGGGGCGAAATTATATTATTGCACGCTGTTTTGCTCTGTGAATCAACTGACTTTTATCATTACTCTATAATGTCTGTCAGAGACATAATTAAGGTCTACAGTTTGACCAGTCCACAATTTGTCCGCCATTTGGACACCCGACTTGCAGTAACCATCTTGGAAGATATATCAGAACTCTTCAATCTGCACAGCGTTCTTTGTCGGCGGAGTTCTGTACGCAGCTTTTATCGAAGATGAACTATTACCCCTTTGGGGATGTTACCAGCCAATTACGGCAAATAGCTGAAGATGGCGCACCTTTTGCAACTTTGATCTTTTTGCTTTAATAAAATGTACGTTGAAGTTTAAAAGGTAAGCTTGTTGTAATTCTGATGGGGTTTCTTTCATTCTGCCAGGGGCAAAACATATGTGTGGTATTTCCTCACATCTGTGCTCCAGCCTTCTCAGATACATATGATGGCAGCAAATTTCACGCTAATTTTTCTAATCGTGACAAAACATCCTCCCCTCCCGAAGGTTATACTGACTTTGTAAAAAACAAACATGTCTTCATTGTAAAAATTCTGTAATTCCAGAATTTAATGTCAGTTTCCCGATGATTCTCGGTGGACAAAGAAAAAGTAAAAGAAATATTTAAAAAGGAAAAATAAAGAGAAGTGTAGAGTATCATTGTGCTAACGTATAATAAACCCCCAACCTTCCCATATTAAGAACGGCTATTGGAATTTAAAAAAAAAACATATTCGAAAGTCGGAAGGTTGCGGCGTTTATTTCGAAAGCCGTTCTTAACATTGGGTGGTTGGGTGTGTTTATACTTCGCTTGGGCAGGTCGTAAGAAAAATACACAAAAAACTTTACATCCACAAACAAAACCAAAAAAATCAGAACCTTACATGTGCAATAATAACGTGATTAAATGATACTCATATAAAAGTGGTGAAACATGTTAAAAAAAAATGAAACGATGGTTTTATCTCGTGTGTCCGTAATAAATAAAATTTCGTAAAAGCGAATTACTATATCGTTATATATATATTCCGAAAATGAAATATAATTAGGAATTCTTTTTTTATGAGTGTCTGTCATTATAACTGAAGTATATAAACTACGAACTGTAAATATATAAATAAATAAAGAAAAGAAACTCGTACGAATAAGTAATAAGAAATTTGTTTTCGAACGGAAAGTATTTGTAAAGGAAAACAGTTGTTTTCTACTAAAGTATAATATATAATGACGCGGTAATTCTTTTTTGCCAAAACAGTACAACAAAAGTACACTACGCGCTAATTTTCATTCCGTTATGAAAACAACTTTCTTAAGAAAAAAAGCAACTTGCTTTCACATTTTATCCAGCGAGAAAACTATGAAATATATATAAAACACACGTTTATTTTTTAGTTCCAACAACGAAGGTGAAGTCGATGTTTTAGGATGTCAAAAAAACATAATACATTTATGTAGTAACTAAACATATACATTTATATGTAAAAACACATTTATACTTTTCAAAAATCCAAATTATGTAACGGGGATGAAGTTGGCTTTTTTATTATTATTAAACGTAACTTTATCCCCGTCGCATAAGATATGTATTAATCGCTGAATGAAATGCTTTCAAAAAAGAAAATAATAAAATACGGCGTAAACAATGAATCCCCTCCCCCTACCACCAGAAAAAAAAACGAAAAATGGTTGTGAAGTAAATTATAATGCCTGAATGTACACAGATAATACCGTAAAATGTCTTATTTCTGTATCTCTTTCTCACTCTCATTCTTTGTATCGCTCTATCTCTAACTTTCCCTCCCTCCGATTGAGTATAAGCAGAAGTAATTTCGCGTAGGTGTTCATGAAGTATTGTTGTCAATGATTTATGTTTTGTGACTGAAATATTTTCGCAAATAAATAGTAAGTAAAGTTCATATTTTTCTAAGCGGAATAATTCCGTTAATAATAACTAAAAGGAAAGAATAATGTGTCCGTACCGAAAATGGCAGAGTGTTTTATACTCGATAACTGTTCGTTTATTTGGTGGAATAACCAAATGCTGGAATTGTGGAATGAATAATTCTCATCCAATCAACTACGCAGGATATTTCAAAGTGAGAAATCATTATTTTTGTCGGATGTACGGGGTAAGAATCCGTGTAAGTATAATGACTAATGACGTAAACATAATAATATTTTATGCACCATCTGTTGTCGTCAACCTAAGGTAGTTTCGTCCATAGGGGAAAAATTGCGTCTCTTTTATTATATACAGAATTATTATTATTATTAGTAGTAGTAGTAGTAGTAGTAGTAGTAGTAGTAGTAGTAGTATAGATTTATTTTTCGTTTATTCAATGATAATAATAATAATAATAATAATAATAATAATAATAATAATAAATCATTAGAGATTATTATTGTCACTCAAATTCCAGTGAAGACCAATAGCCGCTGCCAACGAGAAATCAAGTGTAAGTAGCTGTTGTGATAATGAAGATTTATTCGCAAGTGTTATCGACAGAGGTGGAGAGTACTGGAGATATGTGGAGACTTGCTGTCATTCAGCTTTCAGGGAACACCGCATGCTGTTTTCAAGGAGAGATCTTTAATGACCTGTGTGAAAGCTCCTGGTAAGCCAGTAATAATAATAATAATAATAATAATAATAATAATAATAATAATAATAATAATAATAATAATAATAATAATCGATATGAGATGCAATTGTTTCATGCGGGTTGGTAAGTTTTTTTTTATCTAATATCTCTGTACAATCTCCGATTCAGGAGCCTTTTAATTCCTTGTGTATATAACCGATGTGCCGATTACGCAATTAATCGAAGACAGTCACACATAGACGAATCCAATATTCAAGACACCCACACATAGACGAATCGAATAAAAAAGAAAAAGAATATTTCAATAAAGAGCATAAACCTCAAAAAATTGTAATACACTAAAAAATTCTCCGATGAGAGATCCTTAATAAGTGTATAAGAGATTATTTATTAAATATTTATCAAGATATTTTAAGGAATGTTTATAGGCAAAGAAATTAATAGATTTACCGTCATATGCAGTTAAAAACAATTGCATTTCATATGCAAAGCTAGTGTTAATTAACCCCGAAACTGAACAAATCATAAATCAGTCACAGTATTATTTTCGATAAAATTACTTTAATCTATATTCTGAACAAGCATAATATGTATATGTAAACGCTAGAATAGTACTAGAGACTAAATAAAATTTTAAATTATATATTTATTCTTCGATCTGGAAACTATTTTTAAATTTGTTTTATGAATTAAACTAAAGTTACAATTGTCGGTAGTTTTATTTGGTTTCATATCAAGAACAAACTTGTTAGGAAGGAAGAGAGTATAGTAGTGTTTATATAATTCAAACACTGTCGTGTTTGAATATATGATTAAATGGCAGTTTTAATCATTTAGGATTGTTTTAAAGCTCTACTGCTTGCTCATTTTTCGACCAAATTTAAAACAATTATTACTGCTGATAGATCACTTTCTCAGCTATATATTGTGAAAGAAATATAAATTTTCGTTCATTAAAACAAAGGTTATGATAAATTTACTGGTGTTACAATATCGTAAAAAAACCGTAAGGAGATCAGCGACGTCTTTTATGACTGGTTTCCATAGCAACTGCGTCGCTTCAGCAACTCCTGTTGCTACCAATTCACCGCTCTTGCGAGATCCTGGATATGACCTTAAACAATATCCGATGGTGAGGCCCCACCTTGCGAGTTTTGGGGAGTATGGAGCCACCCTTTAATTACTAATGATCCCAGGTTCATTCTGACCCGGATTGTAGTACCTGTTAGGGTTCCAAATATGGGTTAAATAGAAATTGACTTAAAAAAAACAAATGTACTCTATTAAAAAATTGTTCTTCAAAATCACTGGATTCGGCATTAAATAACCTGAAAAGGGTTGATATGCCGTAAAACAAAAATAACCAATCAACCAACCGCTCTCGTGAAAAGAGAAGTAACAAGCTTCTGGGTTTGTCCTTTACTCCTGATCTGAAATGGAACACGTACATCAAGTCAAGGTCGCTGGAAAGATGGTGGGATCCTTCTACCGCTCCAGAAGATATCTCACTACTGATGCAATTCTCTATCTATATAAAAGCCAAGTACGTCCAAGGATGGAATACTGCTGCCATATCTGGGCAGGAGCTGCTAAAAAAAGCCTATCCTGCCTTGACAAAGTACAAAATAGACTTCGTGGCTTAGTCGGGAGTACTCTCTTCTCTTCCCTGCAACCTCTCTCCCACAGAAGAGACATTGCGAGCCTGTCTTTGTTTTATCGTTATTTCCATGGAAGGTGCTCGTCTGAACTCCAATCTCTGGTCCCCCTTCGCCAATCTTTTACGGAAAACACCCGTCTAGTTGAATCCACCGTCAAAAATTTTCCCCACTCTTTATCTGTGCCTAAATCAAAACGTAGATTCCATGAACAAAGCTTCTTTCTTAGAACTGCACGCCTGTGGAACTCTGTTCCGTCTGCCTATTTCCCACCTGACTACAACCTGGATGTCTTCAAGTCCAACGTAAACAAATTCCCGATGAACCGCCCCCTTAAGTAAACACTTCATTAAATCTCCACACTAACGTACTGAACTTGCAATAACCCTTATTCCTGAGTGGCTTCCGGGCCTTGATAAGTGGTGACCACCACGTAAAAAAAATAAATAAATAAACAGAGCGAATTAAAAAATGAAATGGAGGTAATTGGGGTTTTTTTTTTCGAAATCAGACGAGTGCCGTACATTATTATTACATATGTGTATGATACGTTTATGGGGCAAAAAATAAGACTGAAATGAAACAAAGAACAAGTAGATTTACTGGATGCCTGGAAAAATCATGGATTACAATAGAAAAACGTGAGCATGAAAAGTAATGTGGTTAAGCTTAAACATGGAAACGTAAAGAACTAGTCGTTTAAACTGGAAAGGAAAAGGACAAGATACGCTAGTTAAAATATAGTAAATTTATAACTTAAATATTAGAGCATTAAGTATTTTTTAAATTCAATTTATAACATTATGTAATTAATTCTAGAAAGGGCATAAAACATCGCATTGTAGAAAAAATTCTGGTAGAAAGACATCCATTAAACTTACGAAAATTGAACATGAGGAACAAAATATCCGGAAATATGTAATGGTCAAAATGTTTAAAAAGAAAGTAAGGCTACAGCTTGATAGTGGGTATCACATTTCCATTATTAATGTACAGACATGGAAGAGGCTTGGGAGACCCACTTTGATTAAATCATATAAACGAGAAGCGTCAGTGGCGAAAAAATTACCTTCGAAGGAGAATTATTGACGAATATTTTTTCCCAGAACATGGCCGAAAAAGCAAGAATTTTTGTCATTCGAAAATCAAATAACCTCTTTGGAACTGATATGTATGAAAAGTTTAGACTATGGGATCTGCCTTTAAGCTCATTTTGCCAAAAGGTTGAGGATTCGAATGTGGAGGCAGAAAAACTTAAGAGGGAGTTAAAAGAGAATTTCCTAGACGTATTTTCAGGCGGTTTGGGAAGGTGTACAAAATCGGTAGCAAAATTTGACGTAAAAGTAAATGAACAGCCAGTGTTCAGAAAGAAAAGAAATGTTCCATACGCCGCTATAGAACAGATAGACAGTGAATTAGAAAGACTCGAAAACATGGGTGTCATCGAAAAAATTAATCACAGTGAGTGGGCTGCACCAACGGTTTACATCAAAAAGAAGGATAAGGAGATTCTGGTTTGCGCCGACTTCGCGACAGGCTTAAACAGGGCATTACAAGATCACCATTATTCTCTTCCGAGCCTTGGAGAAATATTTGCGAAACTGAGTGGAGGGAAATATTTTTCTAAAATCGACCTCAGTGACGCGTACTTACAAGTTCCAGTCAATGAGGAGTGTTCAAACCTGCAATGTATTAATACCCATAAGGGATTGTACAAGTTTAACAGACTTCTTTTTGGGGTCAAAGTCGCCCTGCGATTTTTCAGCAAATTATGGGTATTATGTTAAATAGGTTGGATTCCGCAGTAGGGTACTTGGATGATGTGTTAATGAAAAGCACTAACAAAGAACAACACAAAACTCATGTAAACCAAGTATTCAAAATGATCCAGGATTATGAATTTAAAGTAAAACCGGAAAAATGTAATTTTTCATGGAGAAAATAAAATACTTGAGGCAAAACATCGATAAACATGGAAGAAGGGTGGATCCAGATAGAACAAGTGCAATAAAGAATATGCCTGCTCCAGAAAATATTGCTTCTTTATAAAGTTTCTTAGGTTTAGCAAATTACTACAATGTATTCGTGCCAAATATGCATAAACTAAGGTCGCCTTTAAATGAACTGTTAAGGAAAGACCAAAAATGGGTCTGGATGCAAAAGTGCGAAGAAGCATTTCAGGAAATTAAAGAGACTTTAACGTCTGACTTGTTTCTGGCACATTATAATCCCAAGCCTGAAATTATAGTTGCAAGCGATGCCAGCTCCTATGGCATAGGAGCATGCATTTTACACAAAATGGATGATGGAAAAGTGAAACCCATAGCACATTCATCCCAATCACTTTTGCTAGCCGAAAAGAACTACTCACAAATTGAAAAAGAGGCGCCAAGCATTATATTCGCGGTAAAGAAATTTCATCGTTTCCTGCACGGTAGGCGATTTCTGTTACAAACAGATCACAAACCATTATTAACGATTTTCGGATCGAAAAAGGGACTACCACAACATACAGCGAATAGACTTCAAAGATGGGGTACCATACTTCTGAATTACAATTTTTAAATGGAGTATGCACCATCTAAAAAATTTGGTCATGCAAACGGGTTATCGAGGTTTATACCTAAGCAGACAGAACCATTGAAGGATATGGTAATAGCAGTCATTCAAGCGGAAGTTGAAGTAACAAATACGTTATGTGACACAATAAGAGAACTTCCATGACGCTTGATGAGATTAAGAGTAAGGCAGAGGTGGATGAATGTATTATACGCACGAAAGAAAGGATCAACAATAACGAACTGGATGAAGAAATTTATTCAATTTGCGATAACGTCCTGTTATATAACGACAGGGTCGTAATTCCTGCGACATTACAGAAAAGAATGCGCAAGGAATTCCATGTAGGACATCCAGGTATATCAAGAATGAAAAGCAGTATGCGCTCTTTCGTTTATTGGCCAAACATGGATAAGGATATAGAAAGAAAAATCAGGGAGTGTAGAGGATGCGCATTAGCTATGAAAGCTCCTTCGACTCAATTCGGATCGTGGGCAGAACCGGACTGACCTTGGTCTATGATTCATTTAGAT